>NC_139346.1:201496899-201675657 GCF_055883805.1 Amblyomma maculatum
TGGATCCAGTTCTATTCCAGATGTCAGGCGTTATACAATCTCCTCCTGCGGGGTTGACGACATTAATTCTAAATTCTTGATTAACACAAATTCTACCTGTTTCATATTCATTTCTAAAATGTTTGACCAATATCTTAAAGCATGTTGTATTCCAGATGATTGCAAAGTTGGGAAAATGATTCTTGGAAATAAACATTGTCCTGAGAAGTTCTCTATATCAGTCACTAGTATTCCTTGAAAATCATGGAACATGTCATATATTCGCAGCCCATTTCCTTTTTACAATCAAATTCCCTTTTCCACATTGTCCAGCACAGATCCTGTAAGTCATTTTAAACTCAGTTAATATGTTTCACACATGGCCTTCATTGCATCCTTGATCGCGGGTCTCAAGCAGATTGCGTCTACAATGACTTCTCTAAAGCGTTTGACAAAGTCTTCCATAAGTTTCAGTTCCTCAAATTGAGTAAGCTCACCATTGACCCTTATGTACTTGCATGGTTGCACTGCTTTCTTTCTAACCAATCACAATATGTAACGGCAAACAACGTTGACTCACATATTTTTCCCGTCCGTTCTGACGTGCTTTAGGGGTCCATACTTGGGCCCCTCCTCTTTCTCGTCTATATAAATGACTTACCAGCCAACATTCCTTATTGAATTAGCCTTTTTGCTGATGACTGTGTTCTTTACCGTGAAATTAGTGACTGTAATGATGTATTTTACCTTCAGTTTGACGTTAACAGCATTCACGACTGGTGTAACAAATGGAACATGAAATTAAATATTGATAAGTGCAAGTCTGTGCACATTTCTCGTTTTTCAAACGCACCTATTATTTACCACATTACCAATGTTTCTTTGGACACTGTGTCATCTTATATATACCTTGGTGTTTACGTTTCTTCTAACCTGTCCTGGAAAGCTCACACTGACATCATAAATAATGCCAACCGCATGCTCGGGCATCATCGCAAAAAATTTCTCTCATTCATCCAATTCAATGAAATTATTCTTTATAAAACAACTGGTGCGCTCATATTTAGAGTATTCATTATCTGTTTGGAGCCCCGGTATTGATTCACTTGTTTCCGATTTGGAGGCTGCGCAGATCCGCTCCTGTCGGTCATAATTTATAACTATCACAGACCAAATAATATAACTTCTATGAAATCAAGTTTCTCCCTTTCGCTTCTATTTCACCGTAGGTCAGTAGCGCCACTATGCCTTTTTCTTAAAATTTATCACTGCAGCTATCTGAATGACAGATTACTAACAAGACCATCTTACATACCGGCACACGTTGATCACCGCCATAAAGTTGCGGTTCGATCTTGTCACACAAAATGTTTTCGTGACTCTTTCATACCCAGAACTTGTGTCAGCGCATCTATTGCTGAAAGTAAAAAGGAAATGTTTTCTTGGGGCACAGAGCCACATGCTAAACTGTGAATCTGCATTTTGTTACTTATTATACTCAGCCGTTCTGCTTTCACAAAACATTTAACATTTAGGATCCTGTCGCGGTGGGCTGCGCCAGCAGCCCTTAAAAGAGGCTGTTTCTCACTATGGCGGAATTCATTTGTCAGGAAAGTATAAACATTCAATGTAATTAATATGGCATATTAGCCCCTCCTTCCTCACTCCGAAGAAAATAGCCGCTCTTGCTGACAGGTTCAGATAGTCAGTGCAAGCGGCGTGATCGAGTCTGGTAGTCTCTCTGTGAGACGCTGGCCCCAAGCTCCACTCTCACCCCTTCCATCCTTTGTTCCTCTTCCTTCTCGTACTTCTCCTCTTAGAAAAGTATTTCTCTCCCAATTTGGCCATTGCCCAATCAGTGCTTCGGACAGGCGGTGGGCGGATTTTTTCAGCATTGGGATCTAATGCTAACAATATATTAAAACGGGGCCTCTGCAAGGGGCCGAGCTTCGGAGTTGAAGCGCACAAAACGAGCAAGGGCGGCTCGACAAACCTAACCTAGTACAGCCTCTGTTGGAGCTTTCGGTGGTCACTGTCGTTGCCAGTACAGCGAAGACGTTTACCGTTCGTAACGCTGCGCCCACGTTTATTTTCCTGTAAGCTCTGAAGTACTTGTATGTCTTGCCTCCCTACACGACTGGCCTTTTGAAAGTCCACTTCCTCCTGAAAGCATGACGTCTTATAGTTTCCTTCGTCAATATATGGGGAGTGTTCTAAAATTTCGCTATTTAATTTTAGTCGGTGGCAGTAGTTTACCTTAATAGGGAGAACAAGAACAGTGAATGAAAAAAATGTCATTCACGCCCGAGAAAGCCTCTTCTATAGCACACAACTTTTCATAAATGACAACATCAAAGAATGTCACAAAATATCCTGATGAACAAATGCTGAAGTAGTGCAGTATATAAGGTAATACATAAAAGGGAAATTCAGGAGCCAAATGTACATTCATTTTCAAACCATGCATGAAAAGAATCACTGCTGTCTTCGTTGAATGTCAGCTCTTGCGCCGATGTGTTTCGTAGAAGCAGGCGATAAGAATTGTAGACCCTAAAACGCGATCACTCTCATTTTGACAAAATTTTCAGAAGGCGAAATAGGGCCCCTCTATCTGCCGCGGCTGCGTGTGGTTTCGTACAAAGCACGCGGGCACTGGATGGCTTAATTCTCCCCCTTTACTTCTCCTAGACAGCCTGATCCAATTTAATCGAAGGTCAGATGAAATCGTAGAGACAGTGTGCGTTCGCTGCGTGGGTTTGAAAGAAGTTATAGCAGCGAGACAGATGCGACAGGGAAGATAGTCGGCCCTTCACCCGAAAGCGTTTCTTGCGCAATTCGAAAACTGTCGTCCGCACGTAACACACACAGTCTCACGAAGACGTCCTCCGGCCACAAGAAATAGAACTTTTATTTTCGGTTGACAAGCGGCTAAAATCGCTTGGAGAATGTGTGAGTGTTATAATCTTCATCGGACGGCCGACATGCGGCTTTGGATGAATGCTATCAAGTTTTTAAAAAAAACTTTATAGCTTAAAAGTTCCTCCTGGTACAGAACTCAAAACAAGCTGGCACAGAAACACCTCTACATGATGATATTCGATGATAAAACACCCTTGCCAAAAGAGAAGGATGTGAATTTGTTTCCTAACCATGTACTGCAGCACTTGTAGCACCACTTAAACTGTGAATATTGCCGCGAAACCTTCAAAACAGTATTTGTTGTTTTTTAACAGCCGCCGGCATACAGGCTTATCACTCTGATTCCGGACCGCGTATCAGTTCCGTAATTTTTGTTTGTTACTGCTCGATGTCGCGAGTCACACCTTTATCAGTTTTGTTGTAGCGCAAGACGCACCGAGATCTGTCTCGAAGGTTCCGGCCACTCGCTTGTCTTTCCACAATGTTCCAGCCCGTGCTAGTAGCTGTTTGCGACGTTATCTAGATTCTTCTGTGCAGCCTTTAAATTGAGCGTTGCCGAGTGTGACGAGCATTCTTTGTCCGACGACCGACGAGCGCGTTTGTTGCTATCGCCGCCGCCGAGTTGCTTAGTTCTTTTGCGGGCGCAAGTCAGCCCAAATAAAGAGTTTCTTCAGTGCAATCATCGACCCTTCATTTGTGTCGTCGACCTCGTCACCACTACGTGACAATATAACGTATGTATGTATGTATGTATGTATGTATGTATGTATGTATGTATGTATGTATGTATGTATGTATGTATGTATGTATGTATGTATGTATGTATGTATGTATGTATGTATGTATGTATGTATGTATGTATGTATGTATGTATGTATGTATGTATGTATGTATGTATGTATGTATGTATGTATGTATGTATGTATGTATGTATGTGTGTGTATGTATGTATGTATGTATGTATGTATGTATGTATGTATTTGTATATTTATTCGGTTTTTTGCTTGTTTGTATGTTTGTCTTGTGGGGTTTGACGTCCCAAAGCGACTCACGTTATGAGAAACTCTGTAGAGGAGGGCTCCGGAAATTTCGACCACCTGGGGTTCATTAACGTGCACTGACATCGCACAGCACACGGGCGCCTAACTTTTCGCCTCCATCGAAAAGCGGCTGCTGCAGCAGGGATTCTATCCCGCATCCTTAGGCACACCATTCGAGCGCCATAACCACTGCACCACCACGGCGGGGAAATATATATAATGTAAAGAAAGGTTTAGTCCCCACCTTTCGAGTTATTTTGGTACTCAGTAGAGTCTTAAGTGTTCCATACAGTAGCTGAGAAGTGAACCTTATTGCCTCGTTATTTTCGCAATGTCTGCCCGTCATGTTTCTGATGTGACGTGATGGTGTTCAATGTCCTCCGGCTAAACACAATCACTCTTCATACTCATACTGTTATATGAAGTCAGCATTCCATCTTTGATGCCAAATCCAGATTACCACCCCTTCCTTTTTGTCGCCGCACTGCGAACCTCACCCCTTTTTCCTTGGTGTTTTGTTTTTGTTGTTCCCTTCAAACCCCATATATTACAACTGCCTATAGTGTGCATACCACTGCACTGGTTATCCGCCATTGCCCACCCTCCCTCACTTCTGCCTCTACTGGTTCGTATTTTTGGAGCGCAGCTCTTTGGCGCCCGTTTCTGCTTTTCGCGTCGTCGTCGGTGTCGTACCTCGAGCCAGCTCCGCCCCCCTCTTCCTTCATGGCGCCACTGGAATCATGGCGACGACCGCACGTGTTCTCCGATTGCCGCACGCGCTCTATCCCCCCCCCCCCCCCGCCCTTCTTTTCCTACGTGGCGGCGACGGTGCTCTCCGGTTGCCGAAGCACCGGCTCGCTATCAGCGGATCACGGTGCGTGCATCCCAAGCCAAAACGCAGAGCCACGTTGTCTTGAATCGCTAGCGGCATCAGCGGCATCAGTCAGTCGCTGCTATCTCTTCGCCGCGCAACGTTCCTATGGGCCCACGCGCTGCCTCTCGCAACCTACCGATAATCTCTTCATTGCTCATTTCTTCGACCACGAAGCTTCCTTCATGACACTAAAGAACATTTAGTGGAGTGCTTGTTAAAGGAATATATTTGGAAAATGAAAGAAGTCTGTAATTGTACATACATGTCTTGCTCGAAATATTTGCCTCAATCTATCGAAAAGGTGAAACAGCTGATGAGCTGCGCTTAAATTTCGCATTAGGAAGTAACGCAATCGTCAGCAAAATTTTTTCGGGAAGCTCCAGATCGGAAGGACATATCCCATAAAAACCATCACCACCGCTTTTCAAGCTGCTCTCCAAGAACGTGTTAGCCATCACCTTCAGTAGTAATAATCACGGTTGCCTGTTTATTCAGACGTATGCCCCGGCTAATGTGATGTATATATATTCTTCAAGGGGGAGGGGGGGGGGGGCGAACGAGGGGGGGGGGGGGGGGTACTTGAAGAAAAAAAAAAGAACTGAACTGAAGAGAAAAAGGGGGGCTTGACTTTCGTAGCTGCGTCTACGAAATATTTTTCTTGGAAAAGTCTTCCAGTGCGGTGGGGGACCTGCCTCGGCTTTCGCTGCTGGCTATATACGAAGCACGTTTGCGGCTCTTAACTCGCCCTAACTTCCCGCCAAGCAAAGATTGTGCGGTGGGATAAGAGGCTTAAGGACTTTGTGATGCTTGCTTTTCTTGGCGCCCGTGCTTTCCACAACATTCGCACATGGTGCCCTTGATCCTTCGCAGCAGAGTAGAAGCTGCGAATATATGCCTGTGTGGTAAGGAGATGGAGCCTATTCGAGCACTGCGTGCCCGAGCCGTTTCAGACGCTAATGCTCATTGGCCTCACATTTTTCAGCACAGAAGGACTTAAGTTCATATTATCATTTTGGAATCTTCTGTGCGAACCAAACAAAGCTTTTGGAATGAAAAAAAAAAGAAAGGTTAGGGACTGCTTCGCACTGTGCCCTGCTTCTCACTTAAACACGTTCGCGCATTCTGCAGCACTCTCTGAAAATAACTTGGCAAAGTATTGCGGTGATTCATGGCTCTTCCCCGTTGCATATAAAAATTCAAGTAATTTACTCTCCTTAGGGTGTGCCCTGGTAGAGTTTACTAGCCTGGGCACGTGGCTATAACTGAAAAAAAAAAGAAGAAGTGAAAATAGCTTTTCGTTTACACGAATCCCTTAGAGTTAATCCTGAATGCTTGCGCATTCTGGGTTGCTTGGCGCCATTAAGTGTTTATGATGTGTTAAATAAGTTTAAAGTCAGCCGCTCCACGGTTTTATTTTTAGTGTTTTCTTAAATTCGAGCCATTTGTTTTCACAGATAATTCGGCCTTTATTCTTGGAAGTCCGCTCATTTAAACTTAGCCCTTGTGTTTACCAATGAATGGAACCGTAGGCCAACATGCCAATGAGAATCGCTCGAAAGCGACGTCCTAAAAGGAATTGAGGTCCTTAGTTATTCATGCAACGGTGTTAAATTATTAGCATTTCCCTTTGCAACCGATCACAATGAACGATATGCGATTGTTGAAAAACCTCCAGAGCTGTCATTTAAAGGCAGACCTTAACTGTGCCCTAATTGTTTTCTTTGGGTCATGTGCGATGTCCAGTACCCGTCGAATTGTTTTTCTGGGTAAGTTTTTCAGCTTAATGGGAGGACTAGCAAGGATGGCCTTGTGGTTAAAAAAAAAAAAAAAAAAAACTACACCTCTGCTACCCACCATAGGCATGCTTATGACTTTTCGACGCTGTGAGCCTTAAAACATTGGACGTTGACGGCGCCGCAGTAACACTCATTCTCTCATTAAATGTCTCCGGGCAATCATGTTCTCGGCCCTCCCTTTTAAGAGAGGTCTTCGAACCATTGCATATAAAATGACCCTAATGGGGAGCAAATAACCGCTCCACAAAGATTAAGAGCGCTGGAATTTATAGAATCACTTGCAGTAAGCTTTTCAAAGCGTGCCTATTCCTCACAAATGGATAATATCACCCATGAGTTTATAAAGATACTTGAAAATGGCGATCTGAACCGCAATTTTTTTTTTTAATTTATCTAACTTGTCAAAATGCCTCAGAGTAAATAGCAATTGGTTTATATAAGTACTCACGTAATTGACTGGAACGTTCAGTCTATAGAAAAACCTTAAAATTATATCATGTAGAGGTCAGCGAGACATCAGAAATTCTTCGATGTAACAATAGATACAAACCAAAGCTAGATGGAGACAGAGAAAGAAAAAGAGAAACGGCTGATTAAAGGGCAAATGCGGAAATCAAGTCAAGCTACGCAATCAGAAGACTATACGACAGTGGGGCGTTAGACAAGAGATATATTCCGAAAAAAAAAAAATTGCCCCGTAACTTAATGCTCCAGATCGTGTGGCGGGAGGAGTTTTGGAATATGATTGCAATAGGAGCATCGCACCTAAAGCAGGAAACGTTTAATTGCTGATAAGGGGACGAAGCCTTGCTCTGTGCAATGTCATTTTTTTAGCCACCACAGGGGTGGAATCTTAGGCTAGGGTGTATGCCCTATCAGAAAACGTTCGTTATCTGCCTCCTCCTGACTGTCTTCGGTGCCATATTGTATTATTATCGCCAGATAAAATACAACAGTGCAATGTATTCTTGAAGACCGATATGCAGTGCTCATAGCATAGATGATTGGCGAAGAGCCGAACAAATACTATCATTACTCATTTTTGGATAAAACTGATGCGCCGGCGTAGTGTTGCTCGCTTATATAAGTAATAAGTGCTATTGACGATGCATGGGACCGAATTTTGCGTCAAAAGGAATAAAAACTAAAATAAAACGGCCCCATGCACCGAAATTCGCAGTTTAGTAATATTCACAATTCCTGTTATTTTCTGATCTTTAACCTCTAATGAAAGCCACCGGGGACGTTGCTTGCACATCTGGATTAAGCGCCGTATGACGTAACTGCAATTAGCAACGAATTAGCTGCCCAAGAGCTTTGAAAGGTTTGCATTTACTTATACCTTTGTTGCGCTTTTTGTTTTCCTTGGTTCTCAGTGTTGTTCTATTTTTTTATGCTGTCGACCTTTTAACAATTGTGCGGCTGTTCATAGGCTCTGACGGAGTTACATAAACAGTGCTTTCAAAACAAGGAAGAAGGGAAAGCTTGCCAATGAATTTGTGTGCGTGACAAGCAGTCGACAGCAATGCTCTTTTTCTCACTATTGGGGTAAATTTATTTGTACTTAAAATATAATTCTGTGACGATGTTTAATATATTTCACTTTGGCAAGATGAAGGGTCATCCTCATTCACTTCACGTAAGAGACAAAAATCTTCCCAAGTCTGCCTTATTTTTACCTTTTATTCCAGTGTTTTGAGCTATACCGCAATTTTGTTCTAGTCCAAGCAAATGGGGCTTCAAAAAGGTGAAATAAATGTAAGCGCTCACAATTTCAAGGCGTCAACGCAACTGCTTATCCATATACTCAGAAGGAAATGGCTTTAGGCGAATACGCCAACCGAACTAACATTGCGAATTACCTAAATTTCATCGTTCCCAGTGGGCGCAGGGATACTAATAGCAAATTCTATCCTTGCGAACGCAAGAATCCTGAAACAGAGAAACCTAGAATGGAACAGCTGGTTGGCTGGTGGCTGTTCCGATCCTCATCAATTCCTTCCGACAGCAGTTCGAAAAGACACGTCGTTATTTCTCCTTCGTTTCACGCTCTTATTAACCAGTGCTGTATTTTCTGGTACTATTGGAGCCTCACTTCCTCATAGGGAAAGCTCACAGAAACCCCGATCCTATGCGGCTGCACAGCAGCATGGATTCCGTCACGCATCAACGAGAGCGGAGTCGGTGGTGGTGAGAGGTCGATATTCTTGCCCCAGAATAACCGCCGTCGTTTATGGCTCTCTCTCCCTCGCAGAGAGCGCATGCTGCCGTTGCGGAAAGGCTTCTTTGCTGCGTTATTTTAGTTCTGCGTCGAAGTTATAAAACGACGACGATGTACGACGTCGTATATATAGTTCATTAAAGCAGCGGCCCAAGCGTGAAGCTGCCGAAGCTTATGGTGAAGGGGAAGGATAAGGGTGCACCTAGATGGAGCGGCGCCGGTGGGTTGGGAGCACCACTCTGCTCCGTATAGTAAACAGCACACGCCGTTGATCTGGGCCCTGTGTTCCAGCGTGTATATACCGTTCCCCTGACTACGCGTGGTTGTAAAAACAACGCTTTTTCCTCGTTGTTCTGTTCAAGGGAAGCTCTGCGAAAATGAAGGTTGCGGGGTAAGAAGAAGGTTATTCGACTGGCGGATAAAATGTGCGGACCTAAGCGTCCGCAGTTTTCTCGGGTTTGATAAAGACCTGTGAGGAAGGTCTCAGGTTCAAAAGGTTTGTTTGTGTCTTGTATTCTCAGGGTCAGACAGGTACTACGAGGAGGGGGGGGGGGGGGGGGATTTCAAGGTGTACAGCTAAAAAAAAAGCAAGTGAAAATTTCATATAATATCTCTTCTATTTAAATGATGCTTATCTCACTGAAAACATGCACGTGCACACAAAAGTACTCATATGCAAGAATTCTGCATGTTTAAACTTTAGTTACCAAATTTCTGTGCATTAGCACGCAAACCCTTGGTGTTTTGCGTGAAAGCAGAAACGCCACGAAGACCATCATCAGCGAAGACCAGACGAAGAGGATGGACAGTCGGATCACTCACCTAATCGAAGCCAAGACGTCCATCCTCGCCCTATCGAAAGGTCAGAGACTAAACAGGAAACTTCGAAGGAAGGTTGCCGCACTGAAAAAAAGACATCGAGGAGTACTGTCGAATCCTCTACAAACAGCAATGGAACTAGATCTGCAAGTAATTCAGCGTAGAGTTACTCAGCAGATAAACATAAAAACTACTCAAGCAACTATTAGACAGCACAAAGTTGCACCAAACGTTCTGCCTCACCAAACTCCTATACACCAGGGTAAAGAAACTGGGCAAACAAATGGTTGCGAAAATACTGTACCAGAGGTATCTCTCTCTGGGGCCCTTGTTACGAAAGGCTGGTAAATAAGGAGGCCCAACACTTCGCTGAATGAAAATTTTAGCAGCGAAGAAATTCGTGTGACCTTGCATGACCTTAACGGAAGGTCGGCTTCGGGGCAGGATGAGGTCAGAAAAAAAAAGACGTGGAGAAACTTGGGCGAAGACTCCGTGGGCAAACTCGCGGGCTATATCAATTAACGATGAATAGAGATCTCCGTAACGAAGCATTGGAAGACCGCGAAGACAGTAGTGTTCTCTGGCACAGAGCTGCTGGTACAATTTGCTACAATTAGGGACCCACAAAATGCTGGACGAACTTGCAGAAGCGCATTTAATATCGCAGCTAGAAATACTGGCAACCACCGTAGCTGGACCACACACTCGAGCGGCTTGGAATTGGCTACCACCGTCAACACGGAATAATCCCGCGGAACGTCAGGGACAACATCCGAGTTGCGCAACTCTCGAGAAATGTACACCCGGTGTATAATCAAGGTAGAAGATCAGCCAGAGTCACGACTCTGCTTCGGGGCTACGGAGAGGCGATGGAAGCGCCCTTCGAGGACGGTGCCGAGTGCTAAGACGATCGAAGATACGCCGTTACGATCGTCGACATTGCCACAACGCTTGTTCACTCCGCCAGCATAAAGTCCCAACACGCCGAAGTGTCTGAAGAAGTAGCAATCGCACTTGCCATGTCTGATCCTGATTGCGGGGTCGTTGCCAGGGACTCGCGCAAGGCCATAAAGAATTACACAGAGGGAGAATATCCGTAAAATTCTGCCGAATAATAAAGAATCTGAAACGCTCACTGGATAACAAGGTCGAGCTAGTTTGGTCTCCCGCACACATGGGGAACGTCTCTCCGTATCTCACCAATATTAACAAGGTCGCTCACTCCATAGTACGAGGTCTCGCAAACCATGGCGTAGAGAACCGTGGTTGAGAAGGGGGGAGAGACGGGCTTATGAGCTTCAATGACTTAACCAAAGCCTTTTACCTGGCCCGCCGTACCTTCCCGCCGTATAGCAGCAAATTATGCAAAGCTTATGCAGTCGCCTGAAGGCAATTACAAACAAACAAACAAACATACAAACAAACAATCATATGCCCAAAACCCGCTGCAGTACAACGGGATTTACTACGAAATATAAAAACACCAACACGTGCGAGGACTGCAAGACTAACATAGGCACACTTAAACACATACTCTGGGAGTGTAAAGAGCAACTGACCGGTGTTTATCTCGAAACTCTCTTGTCGAGGTGGTTAGCCACTTTGCGTATCTCAAGCCCCAACCTAGGCCTCCAACGTGGGAGACCTAGGCGTTGTCACGCTAAACTCTTCCGGACACTAAATAAAGTCATTACTCACTAACCTACAATTCTTATCGCTGAGCGCCAGCTCCAGAGCAGTTACTTCCTCCGCGTGTATAATAAGGAGCGATTTGAGTTTGCCAGAGCTTGCTGCCAACGGGACAACCATCCCCGCATAGAACAGGGCTAGCAGATGTTGTGTGTCGTTGATGCTTTTTTTCTTCACGTTTCTGACGTGAAAGATCAAAGTGTTTCCGTTTTTCGTCTTCCTTCAGTTTGCTGAAATGCGATCTTCAAGTGGAGTAAGCGCATATCAGACATATATATGAAACTTTGAAGCTGTCCCCTGATCTCTCGATTAAGTCGGCGTACTCAATTCTCCAATAGGGTACAGCTTGATTATCTGCACAGAAGCCCTCAACTATCCGCGGCATCTCTTCAACCAAGCACAGCATTCTCACAAGCCACAACCCTACATATTTCAAGGCGTACGCTTGTAAGGTGTCCGGACAAAGCGGGTGCTATGAAGCGCTCGTCTGACTCTCCGTTCTGCACAGCTAGTACTATTACTGAGAGGTTACCTTCCAGGCATAATCCGTGCTGGAACCTGTTAATGAATCCAAGGTTGCCGGAATTACTTTGCTGCTCTCGTGTCTCTCGTTTTCTATACAGCCCACAGATGAGCTCTTGCACGTAGTAGGTCACCCATTACTTCTCTGTTCCCCTCGACCGTTCTGATACGAATGAATCATGCATTACATTTCAGATCCTGCATTTGAAATCCGCGCGAAATCCCCGGGCAAAAGTTCTCTCCTAGGCCTCCTCTCCTCCGTCAAGAGTCGAGAGAGCCGTCGTATCAGCATGTGCTGCCTGAGCGAACTGTCTTTTCTTTCTCTTGAGCCCGGGGCCCGCAACACTTGGCGTTCATGCCACCAGCCGGCGCCGCGGTCGAACACCTTTTTTTTCTCTCCCTTCGAATAGCCAAAGAGCGAGAGAAACCAAGAGAGAAAGGCGGCGGAGGAGAGAAGGGCGTCATCGTCGAGCGAGCCGGGGGCTGCCCCGATTTCGCGTGGCGCTCTGTTCTCACAGCCGCCGTGCACTTGGCGGCGGTGCGTTCGTCGCGTTCTGGCGACCGTTTGTCTCCATCCGGCAACCCACGAAGACGGCTGCTCCTGAGCGAGACGACGACCACGTCTCGTGTCCGACTCGCCGCTCGACGACCGAAGCGCTTCCTTGTTTTCTTTTTTTTTTTCTCTTTTTTTTTTTTTAGTTTGTTTTTGCCAGGTGCCTCTACCGTTGCTTGAGGGCGCATGGAGAGACAGGGTGGAGGACTGACCCATTGAGCCAGCTCGCTTCTTTTGCGGTTTCCCTTCCTTCTTTCGCTCGTTTTCCTTTTACTTAAGTAGCAACACCCTCTCCATAAGTCCGCCGTTCTAAATATTGGGGTGGCTGCTTAGCGCACGCCGATGCTGAGTTGTTCGCGCGTTCTTGAGTTGGAAAGTGAAACGACGCGCTTTCCTCGCCCCCTGTTTATTTCTGTTCACGCCTCACAGTTTGGTTGTGCAGCGCCAGATTGCTCCAATTTAAATATTTTTCCTCCCCTGATTGGCAGTTTTCCGCAACTTATTTTTCCCCCATATTACCATATCATGTGTGCGCGGATGCAATCATGCTTCTCGGTGAGTGAGTGCGACGCTTCTTCGCTGTGATCGTGCGGCCTTCATCTGTGCTACCAGCATCACCACCGACGCCACATGCACCAGCACAGCAGCGAAGTTAGGCTTTTGCAACATCGGAACGACGCCAGAGGGCTAAGCAGACGACGATCGTCACCGTAGCAGACGGCAGCAGTCGAACGCATCTGCTTCCTGTAGCGCCTATCGGATGTTACTTCGCTTATCTTTGCTGAGTCGCTTTCCGGCACGAAGGTACACGACTTGCGCCTGTGATCACGATTCTTCTGAGCACCGAACGTGTCAAGGTGTTGTGTTGTCAAAGTGTGGTTGAAAAGCGTCGAAAAAACGGGAGTGTGGCGCAAGGTGTCGTAGAAGCGGGAGACAGCAGCGACTCTTGCAAGCTGCTACGCGACGACCGTGCTCGCCTGGGTTTCACGCACGGTAAGTAGACTTCGCTGCTTTTCTTCTTTTTTTTTATATGTACCCTTGTTATCACACCGAATGCAAGCGCCGGAATTCTTAGGAGCTGGCAATTTTAGCAAAGATAAGGAACGAAGCGTTGAGAATGCGTGCTTCAGAAGTCAAGTGAATGTTGGCTTAACGCCTTCATCAGCATCGTTGCTTCATATATATAGTGATGGACACAGCATATTTGAAGCTGACATTGAACTATGCATCAAGTGACACTAGCGGTCTTCGTCAACAAGTGTAGGAGGACTGCAGTACTGTGACGTATGTGAAATGTTCGCTAGCAGCTCAGTAGCGAAACGTGATGCTTACGTTTCGGTTCGCTATTACTGACCAAACAGCAAATTTACAGCTTGAGTACTTGATTTACTGACGTTTATATTTCTTCAAGAGGTGCTGCACCAAGCATTCGCGCCTGCATCTTTAATTAATTTATCAGAAATTATGTTTCCTCCTTGGAGCAATGCATGCACCTTTCAGAAATGGCAAAGCAGCTCGCCCGAAATTATGTGATCCCTTTTCAGAAATTATCACCGATAGAAATAATTCTCCTGGCCTCCACTACCAAGCAGTACATTAAAAAGAAGCTGACCGCGAGTTGCAACATTCTCGCCTTTCTGAGGCGAATGCCATGGGCTACTTCACTGCGGGAAAAGCTAGTACAACTGTATTCAATTGCAGGCGTCTTTCACTTAACGAGCTCGAAAAAGTAATCAAGACAAAAGTTCGAGTTATACAAAGTGCACAAGCGCAAGCTTTCAGGATGTGTGAAACCCTTCCGAAAGTGCTTCCACGGCAGCAACTATTACCGTTGCCCGGAAACCTCTGACCAATACGTGCCCCCGTACCATACCCTAAGAACATATATGCTACTTCTCACTCAATTCTGCTGCAACCAATGTGCAGTCTGAGCCTTCCAGTGGAGAGTCTCTATTTTTTTTTTTTTTGCCAGTAAGCGCAACTTCTTAGTTCGAAAAAAAAAAAAATGTTTGCATAATTTCTATCCTCGCCATACAGCAGTCACAATTGCTCCCCTATTCAATGTAAGATTCCAATTCATGCGTTGCCGGTACCAAAATGCTAGTTGCAGATCGTCAAAAATATATTTTGTTTTATGTAAGGATCGACAAATAAAACAGTTGCCGTTTATTTAAGCTCATATTTTCGGCATAAAGGTTCGAGGGTTGGCGTCTTAAATACTATGCCCTTTGATAGTCAACGTTGTTTACACGAACATCAATGAGCTTTGTTTCACCGAACTCGTCTAGACAGCCTCCTCTTTATCGCCGCATTTCAGGGCTACCTTTCTCATAAATGCAAAAGAGCTGAAAGGTTTACGCGTGAATGCGGTGACATATCTGGCACAGTATGACGACCTTAAATTCAGTGTCAAAATAACACGCACACACGGAATATGACACTCACAAAGGTTGATAGCTTCTTCACTCGTAACCTGGGGAAGAGCAGGGATCTAACTTGTCTTGAAGCGCAGTTCATTCATAGCTAGCCGTTGCGCCTATTGAGAGTGTTATTGTTTCTTTCAAGCAACAGGGTCATGTTATGTGTAGCATATTGCTGCTACAACAGGTTTATATAGAAGGTTTTTATTTTTTTTCTTCTTGGAAAACGTAGCCAATATAGAGAGAACGGCGAGCACGTATTATCAATGTAGCCCTAAATAATGGCTTCTAATCATCTACAATTCTACACAATTTAACGAAATTCATGAGCATATCTGACAAGTACTCCCCGAGGTAATGAGGACCTCGAGTTACCATCTCCAGAGCTCCCAAACACTAAAGTGGTAGTTTCCGTGACTTGGCAAGAACTAATCGCTGCTCTGTTAATCGAAGACGAATCACCGTATCGGTGGGTACTTCTCGCTGAGAAGTTTAGTGAGAGTTTGTTCAGAATCAGCGTCTGATGACTTAAAGAAGTAGGAGCTGAACTTCGCGTCGGGCTTACCACCGCTACATGTTTTCGCCTATCAAAGAATGGCGCCACAACAACAATTTGCGTGTTTTCTGGTCGTGAAAATTCTTCCTCTCTGTCTCTCAATTACTAACGCACTCAAGCGGTACACCTTCGGTCGGAGCTTGTTGTAGTGCGTGTAACAGAAAGCTGGACTGCGATGCATTCCGCCCACAGTTCAATGCAGCGTGCACGTGCTTGGAGCGCACTTGGCCATTGCATTGTTTGCTCACAACGTCTTGCCGCCCGTCGTTATAAATGCTTTTGTTTTTTAATTCGTGGAGGGATCGTGTTACATATGGTATTTAGATACAGCTTTTGTCCGCCTGACGATGAAGCTTCTGCCTACGAGTATATCTCCTTGAAGCACAAGAAAGCAGCTGCGCACCGAGGTGCAGTCTGAAGACTGAACCTCGGTGCGCAGCTGATTTCTCGGTGTGCAGCACGACAACATGGAAAGAATTAAAAAAACATAATACAGTTTCCATGCAAGCAATCGCGTGAGCGCACAAAAATAATAAAGTATAATAGCAATCCCGTTAACCACTCTGACGTCCAAATTTCAAAGGTGAACTGAATACGAATGCCTAATGCGTCGTTTAGCCACACGCGGTGGCTATGCCTGCGCAAAGGACTTCCGTGACCTTTGCGCCTTCCGTCGGGTTTTATTTTTATTGAAACGTTAAAAGCAGCCGGAGTTTAAGTGACATTCGGTTCAATTACCGCTAAGAGATGGGGCCGCTGCCGGAATCAAGCTCGCATTTTTTGTACGCTACTTTTTTTCACGATCTACTCTTAGGACAGTTCTTGAGAAAAAAAAAAAACATCTCGAGGCAGCAGCGTCAAAGCAAGTTTCGATCCAAGGTGCATGAAAATATCAAAACCAAGCCATTCCACTCTGCGATGAGCGCGCAGAACCGTATTGTTCACACACTAAGAGAGTTAAGTGAATTGCAGCAGGATGAAAAAGATTTTTGCGTGAATCGAACTCGAGTTTTATAACACAATGGAAATCTACAGTTTTTCTCCAACCTTTATTTCTATATCTTGAATTGCCGGGCTGTGCAGCTGATGTATTAACGCGAGAGCGCTGAAAGGACTCTTTCGTCGGAAATACTGACGTCGGAGTGACTGTAAAGTCGCGACTGGTCGAGAGGGGTCAGGACTTAGTCTTGACGGTACACTTAGTGACATCGCTTAAGAAACATGGCGGTGAAGTGGTGCAGTTTAACCTCTGGCCCTTGGGTCGCGGGTCAACTATCGCTACTTATACGACATCTATGCAAGTCCGTTCGAACGGGTTGGAAGGCAGTATGTGACGCTAGCGAACATGCATGTTTCTGCGAAAGGTTGCACCAGGGGACCCAAAAGCGAACGAACGGCCCTTTAACATCATCGCACCATACACTTTAGTTGAACGTGTGTTCCCAGATTTTATTGCGTTTTCTCTTAAATTTAAACCACGCTTGTCGAACTGAAGAAGTATTGCAAATCTAAACCTGCGTTTAAAAACAGATTATATATTTATCTTACGCTCGCTGAATCGTGAGAAGAAGCGTGCACGAGGGTGGAATGAAAGAGGTGTAATTCCGAGTGCACATCACACGTTATTCATGAGATTCCTTAGCAGCGCCAATTGAGGTTATACAGTGCTGCAAATAAGCTGAACTGTCGAGTGTTCTACTGCTTGTCATGGCAGTCGCATTCTGTGGGCACAAGCACTCGGGTACTGTAATTTCTGTGTAGCAAGAACATCTGTGCATCAAAGTTTCTATACCGAGTCTCCCGCTGCGGCATCCCGCGCACCTTTCGCCTTGGATCTGGTGGGTTATGATTGGTAGCTCATGTAAAGCCTTAATTAGCCGTTTTCAGATAACCTCCTGTGATAAGCATGACCTTCTTCTTATACACATCAATCCATTCGCTTCCGATCTGAGCTTGAGCGCTTACTCCTCAAATTCTTGCCTGAATTTCGCACCGCCGTCGGCATCCTCAGTGGCAAAAGAAAAATCCCTTTTGTCACGTCTGGGGGAGATGATGGAGAAAGACGAGAGAGAGAGAGAGAGGTTGAAATGACCCGGCTGCGGGGGGGGGGGGGGGGGTCGAAATCAATTGCTGCGGATCACGATAGATGAAGGATGCCCCTATCCACTACCCTACTTTCTAAGGGGCGTGAGCTTTGAAGAGGTTCTGCAAATCTCGCTGCACCCTTTCGTGGGCAAACTCAATTTCGAACATCTCAGCCTGCAATGGTGGGCCGTGTTGGCGTGTTCACACGGGGATTCAAATTCATACGTCCTGATTAGCGTGTCTAGAGAGATGTCCTGCCGCAAACTATATTTTGAGAGAAGTCCACCCATTAGTACAACTTTAGACCTAGGAAATTTCGGATTCCCCTCTTTTGAGGCTCGGATAGGAGAAGCACTCGGCCGCAACGGGTTCTTGGAATCTGTCGGCCGAGCCTCTGATCCAAGCCGCTTTGGTATACGCATGCCTCGCTGCAGCGCTTACAGCTTCGCTTGTGTCATTGCTGCAGGAAAGAAAGTGAGGTAGGCAGCAAAGTCTGCGTTCGCTGCCTAGATGCAGACAGTCATGAGTCGCTCGTTCCGGAGCCTTTTACCAGTCCACACCTATTGCGGTTAATGTCAGTCAGCTGGCGTTGAACGCTGCGGCATTCTTACGTCCTCCTTTCTTTTTTTTTTTTTTGCGTTATTTCAGCACTGTGTGGTTTCAAGAAACCTCATCGGAATCTGTTGTTGTTGTTTTAGGGTATTGCCTCTTATGAGCTCGTTCTTGTGTAATCGGAGTCTGTACCGCACCGTCGTCGTTGTTATCGGCGTCTGCAAGCAGTTGGCAATTCACAGGTGTCAACGTGGAGGGTGTAAATCAAATTCAGAGAAGCGAGATTGAAAATGGAGAGAGGATAGGAGGCGACTTGTGGCCTCGTGGCTTGGGCAGTTATGTAGAAAGCGCAGGAACAGGCAACGTAAAAGTGGTGCCACGTGAGAAGCACGGATGATGGCTTCCGTGGAAGAAGCGTAGGAAGGTGCGACCGCAGTTTGGTTGCTACGGGAAAAAACGGGAGGGAGAGCGGCTGCTGGGGAAGCAGTAATAGTGAAATCGGAGAAATGCGTAGGACACTCCTAACTAACGTGTCTAAAGAGACGTGCAGTATAACTAGCTGCCACTGCTGTGAGGGGCTTTTTCGAAAGAAGCTCCATTCTTTAGAGTGGTAGGAATATCCTGATCCAACTCCCGCTGTGTGACTGTGCGAGAAAAATGAGGTTAGAGCGTGTACATGAAAGATTACTTGCTTTCACACCAAAATCAAAGCTCAAAAGTTCGCGTTGCGTACTCGTAACCGTCCTCTGACTTTTGTGTTTGTTTGGGTTTTGTATTTGTTTTTTGTCCTGAGCATGTAATGCGTTTCGAAAATTTTAAGCTTTCCTCTGTACCACAGCTGCGACTTTCCGAATCATTAACTTTTGCTCGCCTGGATTCTGTCGCGAGCCAGGAAGCTCATATTTAGCACCAAAACACTTAAGCAGGTATGCCTTTCCAATTTCGTCTTGTAAACGATCGGCGCTCGGCCGCCGCCTCCCTGGTTGCCATAACAATCAAGTGACAAGCGCGAATCACTCGTGCTTTGCCGCGGATGTTGGAAGAGGAAGCCGTGCACTTCGTCTTGCGTTTTCACACAGAGGGTGATTAGCTTAGCGGGGCTGTCTTTTACAAGCCTCGAACGAAACACTGGGCTTGTGGCGAACCAACGTGATGAGCGGCGGCGTCAACATGGCTAAACAAATGCGAAGTCAAGTCCTAACGTACGGAGGAGGTAGCCACGAAGCGTCGTAAGCACCAAGAAACTCTCATCGCCGAAGCGCCAGAGCAGAGAACAGCCAAACTAGCGACCTCAACGGAAATTAATTTCTAAGCCCAGGAAGAAGAGGCAACTGACAACGGCACTACATACGTCAGCGGAGGTGCAAGACGCAGCGGATGTCGTTGCTTCGGCGGCACTTCGTGCACAGACGTTTTTCCAGTGACTCGCCATACCTTCTTCGGCGACAGTGTAGTACTTTGAGCGGGAATTTCGGGAGAACTCGTTTAGCATTGTGTGCAACGTGCGTGGTAGACTGTGGTTCTGTAGAGGAGTCTAGTTTTAGGCGATTGTAAGGTGTGTAGCGCTCTCCAAAGCTCGTTGTGACTTGAGAAGATCCTTCCATCTATGCGCAAAAGATTGTGCATCTCCTACTTATTTAACGACAATGAGATCCTATGCAAACCACACCACTGTTTATCTTTTTTTTATATGTTTATTTACCTAATTATTTGTTAACCTTCACAGGGCCTGGAACCAGTGGCGTAGCAATTTGAAGAAATGAACATTTCAATCATATTATTTCCCTGCATTTAATTTATAGAAATGATACACGTGAATAAAAATTAAGGTCAACTTAACCTTATCTTACATCTAACGCGTAGGTTCTCCAGAATTCATTCAGCTCTCAATAATTTTTTTTAGGCTCATAAACAGAAGCGATCTAAAAAAGCAAGGTTGCTGAGCTCAGCCCGCTCCCTTCTAGCATTTGAAACGGTTGCAAAAAAAAAAAAAAAAAAAAAAAAAAAAAAAAAAAACTAAGATCGTGTTGGGAACGCAGTGCTTCGCGCAAGCGATGTTGAGATTTTCCTCGAGGCCCAGTTTTAAATAAGCAGTGTAGACCTACACCGGAACCTTTGCGCTTCAGCGCGGTGCGTTTGCTCTGTGAACCTCGACGAGAGATAAGTTGAATTTCCCTTAATGTTAAGGATACCGCAGAATCTTCAAAGCAGTAACTGGAATCCCTGCGATGAACTTTACAGTTTGTTGCGGCCCTCGCTTAGGTACGTGATTGCGCCCCCATATATTCAATAAGTCACGCCTGACGTCGCCCGTTATTGAGCCTTTTTTGTCGAGTCCCCGTTCTCCTTGTTTCGAGTGCAGGTAATAATTGTGTCCTGCAGGCCGTTGCCCCCGTTCCCTTTCTCCCTAATCCTCTCTCCCGCTCCATCTCGATCTACCAGCAGTGATGCGGGCTCCGGGTCGCGCTGGCTTGCAAGCGCGCTATACTTAGGAATCGAAAAGGTCTTCTTCGCTCCCATGGCGTTCTGGTTTCTGTTCGGGTTGTTGACGTCACTGCTCCGATAGGACGCCTCCAGCCGAACCAGGTGTTCCTTTGCAGCGAAAAGCTCGCGCCCGGGGGCACAGCTGACACAGCAGCAGCGGCTGCTGCAGAGCCGCAGTCGGATCACAAGGCGGACAATGGATGCTTCCGCGACAATGGCCATAGAGTTTGCCTTGTGGCTGTGCATATTTCTTCTCGTCTTTCTTTCTTTCTCTCTCTTTTCGGCCCTTTTTCTGTGTGCACTTTTCGCGTGTGTTTCCGAAGTAAGGAACAGACATGTGTTCCACGATGTGAAGTGCGTTGTGAGGGATTTAGGGCAAAGCGCAACGCGAGTAGAAGAAATACGAAGAATGTTGCTTTCTAACGGAGCAAACTTTTGATTTTAAAAAGTCCGCCGGCATTTTTTTTTTTTTTGTAACGCGAAGCTATTATTGCGTTTTTTTTCGGGGTATTCACCCTTACTGCATGGTATTATATCGGCTCTTTTGATAACAAATATGTTCGCATGTCTTATAAGGCTTGCCGCAAAGGGCAATTAACATCATGAAAAAAACAGAATTTTGGGGCGGCGCGCGCGGGAAGTTTTCACCTATGCATTAAAAGTGTTTTTTTTTTTTTTTTTGCAACTTAGAGTATATAGCTATTATAATTTTGTATTCAAGTGCATATTGTAAAAATAATGAATATCGGCTACTATTAGAAAAAAATATATAATTGGCACGCATAAGCTTGCAAAAATATTGTGACATATATGCCCTGCATCGCTGGACGCTAAAGAAGACAACGATCTGAAACGGTTCACAGACGACGACAAAGTGGTAGCAACGTTTAGTGCTAGAAGAAGGTTAACGCTGTTGTGATTCTGTGCTTTGTGTGCTGCGTCAACCTGGACTAACCTTCGTGCACTAACCTCGCCACGTAACAATATTAATAATATGCTGTTATAAAGTATAACTAAAATTTTACCTGTGTGCATGCTTCTAATATCAAAAACGAGCAATCAGAATTACAGAGCTCTCACACTAAGCGTACCTGGTTAGAAAAAGAGAGAGAGAGAGAAATGAGATATTTAGCTCATTTTGCACACAACTGTGTCCTCTACGCAGCTGGTGGCACAGAATCATTCACAACAATCTCGTTGCCACCAAACAGCCTCGAAAACATCTCGTAAACGGCAGAAATGAGTTACAGACAGACGTGTGTCGACAGTCCAGGCTGGCCTGGGTAAATATCTCTTTCCAAACCAACATAAGAGGAATGGGCGTCATTTTGTGTACATAGGTGGTGCTTGCACCTTCATAGTCAAAGGTCAAAGCTGTATGCTAAATCACGAGAATATCATTGCTACTGAGCAGCGTTAGTGCGAAACGAGGATGTCAATCGCGCCACGTTGGCAGGTTTTGTGATACGTTTTAAAATGCACCCTTTTATAGCTGACAAAAAGCCGATTCCAAAACTGAAAGTACACTTCTTTCACAACGTACTGGACTGCAGTATTTGTTCAGAAGCGGCCCGGATTTCTCGAGATGGGGCATTTTAACGCTACAGCATTACAGACCGCACTGGGCAGAATATCTGGCGGCGGCGGAGTTGTCGGCGAGTATGAGATGTTGCGAGATGTCACGACACCCCATGACATTGAGTTGGCTGGAGATGCACACTTGGGTAGCTCCTGCAAGATATGGGATTTGAACCGACTGGGCGGCACCTTTGGCCCCGAGTTTGGTACGTTACCCTTAGGTCGCGCAAGCGCAATGGTAGCGCTCAATTAAAGCGTGGCTTGATATCAATGTGAGGTGACCTCGCCCTTAATGGAGTAGCTAACGACTGCAAGGTAGTGAGTACGAGTATGTGCGAGGTAATTGGCGTACAAGGTAAAGTAAGAAGATTTCATAGCTGAAAGCCAGACCTTAAGTGTGCCCCGTATTTTCGCGACGTTGTTGAGTATGAACCAATTGAACAGCAGCGCTAAGCAAAGAACACGCTTGAAAGAACGCATAGCCCGGTTCAGCTACTGTTAGTGCAGAGATTTCTCGGGAAGTTGTATGCGGCTAGCCAAGCGTGCAAGTGTCAGTTCAAACGAGAGCTTAGCCTTAAAAAGTTTTGTGCATTAGCAAGGGCAACAGCCTTCTCCAAGCTGCTGTTTTCGTGCTCGCAAAATGCACAAACACGTCGCTGTTTACATACATTTTCATGCTGTATTTTCCCAAGTGCGCATTGCCTTAGTCCTACTTGACGACAGGAATTTTTTTTTTTTCTTGCGGCGTTATGATAAGTTGTTTCAATGAACAAACGTGGCTGCGTATGCGGTGCCTTACCGTGCAGGTGCTCAGAGAGGCGTTTGTCCACCAATGACTATAGTTGTCTTGACTGCTGTGGCCCCTGTTTTTACTGAGTGCGCAGTGTAGTTACTGCATGCCCGGTCTACTAAATTAGCGATGTAAGACGTCTCCCCTGCCAAAAGTTTTGCAACAATGTTATTCATTTATAATTGTTTTTTCTTCTATGAGCAGTAAAAAAATTTGTACAAACTGCTTTCAGCTCAGAAATAATTATTTGCCCAAATATAGAGAACAGTTTACGAGTACCTATATTCAAGCACACGTGGTTGAAGCTGCATAATAACGCTTTTCATACTAATGTCTGCATCGTAAATTATATGATTCTGAAATTATTTCATGAGCAGACAAGTAATTTTTGATCTCATTGCCTTTCAAATTGAATTGCTACATAGCCTCGTTGTTTTTCCCAGAAACTAACATTTATATACCCTGATTAATTTTCAGATTTCCGATTATTTGTCCGTAACCGGCTCTAAAGTTTATCCCAGCTGGCTTTCCCGGAAATTAATTGTATATGTACCCTGATACACTTTTAGAACCGTTGTTCGTTTGTACATAGGCGATTAAGTCATTTCAAGTATATTTAGCATAGTCTACCTTTGAAAGCACATCACGTAGCCCACGATGGTGCTGTCGCAATGCACGGCAGGCTTGCATCTCGAAGAAAAGTCGCGAACAGACACGCTTTGTGTGTGTGTGTGTTTAACGAAATCTAATTTTATCATGGACACACTGATCCTGTCATTTAAGCGTTTTTTAAGTAGCTGTGCATATAGTACTGGTTTTCTTAATGTTATTTCAGGCCTTCATATTCAATAGGCCAACTGTGACCCGTAGCTTTTTGTGTTTGGTGTGTTATAGCTTCAGCTGCCACGGCGTCCCTATCCCCTATTAGTACTGCTTTCAGCAAGGTTTTCGAGATTTCGGTTCTTGTGCTAAGGTGCCGAATTCAGACAGCCTTTTTAAGCAGGCTGACATTTTTGCGCGAGGCTGTTAACAAACATGAGGCCAAAGAGCAGCATTAGCATGATCTATGTGCTCAGGCGGTCTTTATATGATAAGAGATCACACACCGAATACTACGATGTGCGCACGTTTGAAGGCTGCAGCATATTTGCATGCGACTTTGCTGGGCTTGCGACATGCCACTGTCTTTTCGAAACAGCTGCTGAATACCGACGTCGAGTTAGTCTTGATTCGTTTTGTTTCCTTATTTGTCGTGGAAAAAAATAAATATCGAATAGTAAGCTTTGGGATATTTAAGTACTTAATAAATGCGGTCAGCTAGGCTGTAGTCAGAAACTCAAATATTGCGATTGTGTGTGTGTGTGTGTGTGTGTGTGTGTGTGTGTGTGTGTGTGTGTGTGTGTGTGTGTGTGTGTGTGTGTGTGTGTGTGTGTGTGTGTGTGTGTGTGTGTGTGTGTGTGTGTGTGTGTGTGTGTGTGTGTGTGTGTGTGTGTGTGTGTGTGTGTGTGTGTGTGTGTGTGTGTGTGTGGTTGCGACGATTATTACTGCATTCATCGAACATCACGCTTTCCAGGCACGAAGTCACAGCAGCAATTTTTTCCCTCATTTCAGTTCTCTCGGTTACACGTGCATATCGTCAGCCAGTGGGAACCTCTGGGCTGGAAAACTATATAGGCTCTTCGCCATCGTTTGCATATTCAGCGGATATTCAAAGAATAAGGCACGTTTTCCCCATAGTGTAAATGTTTACCGCAGGCTGGGCTGTGCATATGCTCCAGTATCGTAGCCCGGCACCTCCATTTGTAGGATAATGTTCCTGCCATTGATATCTGACTGCGCGGAATTAAATCAATGATCTTGCAAAGCGGGCGGTCATTTCTCTTTATCTTGCTCTCTAGCGAGAGACTGCAGAGGGACCGCTTTTGCTCTGTGCATCAATAAAATCGTGCAGCTTTGCAGAGATTTGAGCCTGCATTTGCACCAGTCGGCAACAGAGGCACTTGCCAACAGAGATGAGTTTGTGCTGTGTCTGGTTGGCGTGTTTGTTCTAATTCTACCCATGCCCATGGTCATTGCAAGTGAGCAGCACATGGTCAGAAGCCACGTCGAATGGCTTTAACACTACACAGTCACAGCTGGTAGTGAAGACTTTGCTGCGCTTAGGTTACGTTTCTTTTCCCGTTCTCTTTCTTTTTCTCGCAGAAGCATCATTAAGCGAATCAGCGCACTCGTTACGGCCACTGCACAAGCGCGCAGAGCGTAACCAGTTTGGTTCACCGTGGTGCGAAAGCGAGACTGCCATTAGGAATGCTTGGCCAAAAGGTCCTGGTGCGTGACTGCTGATAGGGGGGGGGGGGGGGGGGGGGGGTCACGAATTCTGCGAATACAGTGCCCATCTGCTCCTGGGCGGTCCTAAGTAGGGGGGCACTGACCAGAGAGTGAGTGTACTATTTGAACAGACACGAGGCGATGGGAAGAACAAGTAAAAAAATTAGGGCGTAGAGGAGGAAGAGGAAAACACTTTTATTGGCACTCCTAATTTAGACGCCCAATTTATCGACGGCCAGGCGGACCACTGCTCGCTGTACTTGCTCGTTGGAGTCCGCCAACCAGGCGAGCCAGGCGAGCGGGGAAAGGGTGGCGGAAAGAAGGTTGAGTAATAATGGGCGGTGAGGACGACGAAGTCAGAGAAGAGACAATGGTCACTGTCGGGGTAGGGGAACGAGCAGTTAGTGCAGTGAAGCTGCTCTATACGTTTGTATACCTTGTATTTGTAGCAAGCGTAGAAGAAAAAAAAAAAACTCAATACAAGGCATTCAAGCTCAAAACAGCAACTGTGATGCCCTCGAAGCTAGTGTCTGTCGGTTGGTGCACACGGTGCCTCGTAGCCCACGAGAATGTATCGATGACTTTTTTTATAAGATCAAGTTTACTTTCTGAGCATTTTTTTTATTTTATGCATTTGCGTTTGCTTTTCGTTTCGTTCGGAGACCGTGTTACCTGCTTCGATACTTGGTATGCACTATGGAGAGCCTTTCTATAACGACAACATCAAGCGTCCGTAATGCGAGTAAAAAAAAAAAAGATAATGAATTTGACACACCAGATGTAAAATACTGGCTTTTCGAGGAGGGAAAGAACTATACTTGACTGCCTCCTACAGGCTTCAAATGTACAGTAATAAACGAAAAGATATATTGTCATTTATTTTCTTAGAAATTTTAGGTGTTCTAAAAATAAAATACCACTGTGGCTATTTTTGAATACATTTTGAATGCAAAGAGGGCTCCTTCCTCAGCCAAAACTTGTTAGAGGTGGGTTAGAGGTGGGAGAGAAGGGTTAATATTTTTCCAAAATTGAGCGAGAAGAAGGTGCTTACTAGACGACAGGTTGTGTGTTGTCGCCGTGGTACACGTTACTTACGGTGTCTTTAACACTGGTACTGAAGTAGACTTTACTAGGGCCTATCATGTAAACTACCGGTTGTTTCGCCAGTATGTCGAGCATGGCGTGCGCATGTTTCTGCGTGTTTTATGAAGTACGTGCATAGGCATGCGCATTATGTACATCTCTCGTGTATTATCGACCAGAACCCTTTATCGGTGAACATCCATTCTCTTCCCTCTCCCCTTCGCTTTTGTAAAATGTACTTGCAAAATCTCGTGTGCGGCGGATCGTGGTATTTGTTACATTTAAAATTTTTCAGCTCGAAACCCGAGTACCTGTACCATCCTTGATTCATTCGGGCTCCATGCGCAGCTTTTAAAAATGGATCGTTTTTCTTTTGATGTAGTGTTCGCTTTGCTTCAGTGCCGTATTATATCTCTATTCCCCTTTGTGCATAGGCATAAGTGCGTGGCGAGAAAGTATTAGCCAGCTGTGTTGCAGGATGTCACCATCTCAGACGCACGTGTCAACAAAGTCGAAGCAGAGATGTAAAGACCACGAAGGTTAACAGTTCTAAAAGCTGAATGGTTTCTGTATGTATGCAAAAGGCTGGGTATCAGTATCAGTTGGCGACAGCTAAGAAGACACGTTTTATTTTATTTTTTTTTTCCTATACGCAGCTTTGAGCGTGACCGATTTCGAAACGAATCACGAGTGGCATCAGCCTTGCGTGTAAAATAGCGTTCGCATATTCCCAAGCCTGTTGCAGCATAGTCATATCAGATCAGCTGTGGTAAGCGATCCATTTTGTCAATGGCAGCGTGTAGCAGTGTGGACCGTCTTGATGGGCGGCCAGCGGTGAGCCGCCATTGCTGTGTTTCTCAAACCGTGAGGTAATATATGTGGCTGTTACGTCACCGAGATTCTTTGCGCCCTTTTTTCTAGGCGACGCCCGGTTTCGTTGTTACTGAGCCGTATTATGCTCAACGTTATATGTCGGATGCGATGCCTTTTTATATGACCGCATTTACGCGTATAGTGCGATGAAAGCGTTGTGCACAAAATCCCGCTCTGCTGTGAGCGCACCTACGTACGTAGGTCACACGGGACGATGCATAAATAAGCGAGCACGAGCAAGAATGCGAACAGTTGAAAACACAGGGAAATCTAGCGCCCGCGGCGCACGGTGCAAATGCGCGTCACAAGTGAGAAACACAAAATGGCAGGAAGAACGAGCGACAGAAGGCAACGATAAATCACTTTGGCGCTTGTAATGAGGGTAGTCAGTGATCACTACTGCCTCAGCATGCATTTGTATATTCTAGAGAAGGTACAATTTGAACTATCTAAAGAGCATAAACTCATACTGCTGTAAGACGCATGTTTTATTTTTTTTTTTTGTACCTGATGCGAAGTAGACATTTTGCCATGTATTATGTGTTCTTTCCAAACATTTGAACGTAACGCTTGACCCAGTGAGCGTGTTCCTTCCACTCGTCCTGTTCCTCGTTTTCTAGATTTCGCTACAAAATTACAATGACACACCAATTAGCCCATGTTATAGCTCGTTTGTCGTCGGGCAAACCGCGGTTCACTCTACATAGCGACCAAATTTATTCGTGCTCAGGGTCTATTTATAACTCTGATGAGGAAATCATACCGTCGCTTATGTCTTTTATGTCCTGAACAGCATGTTCTCTGCCTTTGTAGTAATGCATCTATTCGACGCCAATCAAAATCAGTTCGAGAATATTTTTTCTTTCAATTTCCCGTGACTGCCATAACAGCCGCGGGTCATCTCCGTGCGGACGAGGTCGCGCGAACCGCCCGCCAAGACGGCGATTGTGTGTTCATCCCCTTTTTCAGAGCAGACGCAGCGGGCAGGCTTCGCGCACTTGCGCGGGAGCTCACGCTCGCCTTGTGGATTTCTGGCCAGTTTTCCAACTTCCGCAAGCTGAAGCTCCGACTTTCACCCGGCCTACCTCGACGTGAAGCAATGCCGCCTGAGGGTTCACAAGCTCTTATTCGTTTGCGATAGGCATGACTAATAGCCCTGCATGTGCAACCTGCGGGTGCGACGAGACTATAGGCAATATTCTTTGTGAGTGCCCCATATACAATGCAGATACACAGTGTATCTGCCGTGCGCTGGAGCGTCTAGATGGATGCCCACTGACTGAAATCAAAATTCTATAGGTCACTGGCCGCGGTAATCGCTGGCGGTGAAGGCCTCCCAGGCACTGCTCAGCTTCATGAAAACCACGGGCCTGATCGATAGGCTATGCTTTTGCTGTGATATGACGTGATATGACTCTGACGTGTAGTGATGTGACGTGATACGGCTGTGATGTGACTATACTGACTTGACCCATCCCTCTCTTACCCATCCCTTTTATATCCACTCACTCCTTCCAACAGCGCAGGGTAGCAAACCGATCTCTTCTTCCGCTTAACCTTCCTGCCTTTCCTCTTCCTCCTCTTTCTCCTTCCTCCTCCTATGGTCTCCATTTAAACCAGCGATTGCCATTTTCGAAAATCATTCCGGGAGTCGGTTCGTCCAGACTGCTGGTTAGGCAGTTGATCACCCGTATGCATGGTGATTACGCTCTGAAGAGGAGTCGTTCCAGGCGCCCTGCCACCCAAAGTGTTTCCGAGTGAAGTTGAGACAGACCCTGCTATTCGGGTAGATCAGGCGGAAAACGTCTGTCGTTCGCTGGCTCCGTGAAGAAGAGAGAGAGTTTTCTCTCTCCCGCGAGAAGGGCATATATCCTCACCACGAGAGGGTGGCCGCCGGCAGACAATGGCTTTCACAAAAATAGCTACCCCGTTGGCGCGGACTGCCATCAGTGCGGCGCCGACCGTTTATTTTTTTGCTTTCGCCACACAGCGCATTTCAGTGGGGCGCACGCGCTCTGCCCGCTTCCTCGGTAGAAAAAAAAAAAAAAAAACAAACAGAAAGCGAGCCCGTGGAGTACGTGTATATCGCTATCAGCTTCCGAGAAGTGATTCTCCATCGTCGATGACGAAATATTTCCTCTTTATTTGCTCCGGTTTATGCGATAATCAAAGAGGCTCATTTGCCAGGAAAGTGCAGCGTGACGGCAGTTAGATTCAAGTTAACTGTGATACAGTGCAGAGCTTGGCAGCATACTGTACAGCAGTGGAGTAAAACACTGCAGAAATTATAAACATACATTCGTTAACGTATATGACAGCAGCGACATCATCATACTCTGTTATGCCTTGGGGAACTTTCGACTAATTGTTTTTTTTTTTTTTTTTTGCATTTGACTGTGGATGTGGATGTTGGTCAAATAATAGTGATCACTTTGGATAACGGACGACACATGAAAAGTCGGCAAATTATAGGGGAATGGCAGAGTCAGATGGATCGTGAAAGTAGGGACTTTTTTGATTAACCAGGAGTAAGTCGGGACCACTGTAAGATGAATTCGTACTGTCGTTACAGGCGTAGTCTTGACGGCGACGGTAACTGCAATGATAATGTCGCTGACAATGTCGCAGTACATCGCATGCCTTAGCCTATTCATAGTTCATGCAATTTCAGTACACTTCCTACATTAAAAACGGCGGCCCTCAATTCCTCCCACCTATGCGTAAAAAAAAAAGAAAAAAAAAAAAAGTTGTCCAGTCCACTCCATATCTTTAAGGCGTTCGCCATAGGGCTTTGCAGGACGCTCTATGTCTGGGCAAAATGTCGGAGTTCAGCTGAGGAACAGCTTCTTAAGGAGCGCTCAAGTTATACGCTACTCAACAACTACTGAACTCGAACTTGAGCGTGCTTGATTTAACGACATCGCAAGGTTCAAAGGAGAACTAGCTGATGCATCCTCTGGGCGAATTCTTCACGATCCCTCGGGTTTTTACAAGCACTCGGCGCCGGATCTCCCCCGTAGGCAGCGAATTATTTCTCTCGCAGTAAGCGAATCCAAGTGGCTGTAAAAGCGCGTATCGATACATAAACTGGTGCGTGACGCCTGATGCGCGCGCGCGCGCCGCATCTTGTAGATTATTTAAGAGAGCGCTCGCGCGTTTTGCTCTGAGCCCAGCGGCTTATGCCCCGACTGAAGCGTGCCAGAGCGATCGATGATAATCTCGAGGCGGCGGCGGCTCCTACCCGTATTTTGAAGCGCGCTCCTTTTCGCCCAGTTTATGCGGAAATGGAGCTCCATATTTCCGACGGAAACGAAGCGGCATCCAGAAGCTCAACCTTCTCGGCAGATGCATATGGCTCACTGGCCTCGACCACGAAGGGAATAGGGGACTTGCATCGCAGAACTATGATGTAACCTCCCGTTTTCTGGGGGAGGAGTGGAGAAGTGAGCGGAGCTGATGGAGCGTGTAGCGAGTGGAGCTTTGGCTCGCAGCGAGACGAGCGAGCATCGACTGGATATAACGCGGCAAACTTTGGTGGCGCTACAACGGCTGACGGCTCCGATACCTGCTGGAATGTCAGAGGTGGATACGCGTGCGCAGTATACACGTGTGGCTTCGCGCCTGTAAGGACAATGTCAAACCTTCTCTTCTGGTTTGATGAATATCAGCTTCGGGTTTCGGGCTGCTCCGCTGTGAGACCCGAAGTCCCGCAACAATAAGTGTCGAATATTTGTCTCCGCAACAGTGAGCGAATATAACGGCGGCTTAAGCGTCATGTTTGATTATTTACGGTGAGTTAATGGAGCTTGCACGTGGGACCTTGGAGAACTATACAGAAAGCTCATTTCACGAAAGGGGTCTACCTCGTTCTCGGCGCTGCGTGTTCATACTGACGCGGTGAATTTCAGTTGTATTACGCTGTAGAGAGTGCAGGCTATTTCGCAGGGCAATGTGCCTGAACGTTTTCTCACACCTCTGTGGCTTGTCTGAGCGGACGTGAATGAAGGCGAACAGTTCAAAATTTCTTAAGGAATTATTTTATTCGGGACATGTTCTTATGCCAGCACCGTTTGGAGGCTTAGCTACTGTTTGTCTTGGCAAACAATAAATTCGCCTACCAAAGTGAGAAGTAAGAAATGTGCAGGTAAAAAAATAGACTAAATGTCCAAGACAATACAGTGTGACCGCCTCTTTCGCTCGTCAATGTTTTACTTTCTTGTCGCGTATGCGCTTTATTATTGAAGTGAGTGCAGCCTAACAGATCCTTTCGACCTACGATAATTTTTTTTTTTAACATCAGGCGGCACTGAGTTGTTTACTCTAACGAATATACGTCCAGAGCGTTCAAATTAGTTGCCTTGACGCTGCATCATGATATATTTGTCAAGGAGCACGCTACTTTTGTGATACTGTAGTGTCAACGAAAGCTACCGTAGGGACGCATTGATTTGCGTCTGATTATGTAGTGCTGGCTCATTCTTAACGCTGCAAAGAACAAACATAATGGACAGGCCGTATTTTTTTTTTTTTTTTTTGCGGACTGTACATTGCATATTTTGTTTTTTACTACTGCATCTAAAATATTAAGAGTAAATAGGGCGCAAATGGTTGCCCCCACTAAGGTTCTTGCTGAGCCCCGTGCAGCTTCTTGTGCTCTTCCCGTCTTCTCTTCAGCGCTCTCTATATGCATAAGGATGATAATGGTGTGTTTTGATGCGTTTGTGATTTGGACAGTTTTGTTGCCAAGGTATCGCTGCATGTCATGAGAGTAAACCGTTGTTCTCAATGTTTCTGTTAAAATCTGAACCTTTTTATAAATACGAATCTTGTTGTATCCCACTGTCCAATATAATACTCCCCTCTCCTATAGTGAATGCTTGTGGTGAGTGATGTTTTCTGCAACTACAAAGTTTTCTGTCAACCGTCTGCCTTTCCCTATAGTTTCTTTTCAATGGCGCAAACAACTAAATCACAAGGCTGTGTAGCCACTTGCAAGCGGAAAACAAAAACGGCAGAAATGTACGCGCTAATGCCAGTTTTGGTTCCTATATGAATCAATTTAATTTCGCAAGATGCTAATTGCATCGATATTAACATATTCCTATTATGAGAGCTCGTAAAAGTTATGTAATCTGTCGATATCATCGTCTCCATTCTCTACTGCTCCCTGCTGTTGATCTTACCATACATGTTCATGGCTACAGTGTACCCGTATCAGACATACGTGGTTCAGAATGACGGAGGAAAGCGCGCGCAAATGCAGAAATGTTAGGCACGGTACAAGTGAAAATGTTTACTTTCTTCAATGCATTCTTGCAGTAAAGGGTTGTAAGAGAACATTTAATTGGTCTGAGTTCGAATAACTGTGCACGCAATCGGGAGGCATCGAACGTTATCCCTGTGAAATGGGACAAGTGTTGCCAAGTTAGCGGCCTTCCCGCTAAATTTAGTGCGCTTTTAGACTAACGGGAAAAATTGTATTGCGGGAGACGGAAATTCTGTAGGATTTTAGCTCCTGTTGACTTTTTATTGGCAGTTTTCGGTGATCCTACAATTTTCTTTTTAGTATTGTGTAAGTTCTTTAAAATTGTATTTATTCCTGCAAGAGAACATTGCTGTGGGCACATGGCGATTTTGAAATATTGAGATATCAAGGTGGCGAATATTTGAACACACCCAATGCGCATTTTTTATCTTCGTGGCATTTTCAATGAAACCTTTGAATATGCGGCTGGTGGGCATGTGGTACGGCGGCTTGGGGCCTGTCAATTATGCGCAGGTATTAAGGAAAGAGTGGCTGCATGACCTTTAGTTTCTAGACTGGGTACTGGAAATTCCAAATGCAAGTGAACGCATGAAGAGTCGTCGGTGTCCCTCATGGGAATCATGAGGGCCAGAAGAAAAAATCGCTGGCCGTCAGAGACAATGATAGAAGCCTACTCTGGTCATATGAAATAGCGGTGGGACCACAGCTGCATTCTGAGATGATATGAACTAGTAAAAGGATGTTTCCGACAAAGATCACTTCTTTGCGGTGGCCGAGTTTGCTGTCGGCATACTGAGGCGGCTCTGGTAGAACGCAGAAATTGAACGTAGGTTCAGTCACGCAAGGGTTATCAAGATTAAAGGGGAACCTAATTTCAACAGAGATGACGGATCCCATCTCATTTATTTGAGCTTAACTCCGAGGGCAAGTAAATGCTGCTAATGCTACCAACAGCTATAAAATGTAAACCAAAAGATCGGCACAATATGAATTCGTATACAACTTGGCAGCAGCGCTGAAAGCTCGCCTAGAACCGAAGGTACGAGTGGACATCGCCCGCAGAATGCTCTGCAAACAAAGATGGAGCAGACGATGTCTTGGTGCAAGTGAACGTGCCAGCAGATAGCAGCCTTTAGTGAGCGAAGACGTGCTTTGTAGCATTAATTTAAACTATACAAAGGACGGGCGGGATATTCTTGAGAATGAAATTATTTGGTGTCCGAGGTTAAAGAAAAGTGCTTTCTGGTGTATTTAAAATATTGACGTTATTGTTCACAGCCGAAATAAATAAACAAAATGAGTGAAAACTTGCTATTTTTGATACAACATTGAATTTAACAGATTATAGCGGTTTTTGGGGCTTTATGTTGCGTTTTTTTTTTTTTTTTTTGAATTGGCAACACTCATGGGGACTCAGTGTTTTCCGATGTAAGCGCATTTTGAGTGCATTTTTTTTCTTTAAAACTTGAGCCTAGATGCAAAAAAACAAAAATAAAAAAAAAACCGTTCGCCAGCGTCGAGACAGTGTTTTCTTTGTTGCTGGTTGCAGTTTTAGTGATGGTCGTAATTTTCGACAAATGTGATGGATACGATCAGCAAGCGCGTAAAACATCTGTGTAACTGCCCTCAAGAGGAAAGATGGTAGTCTAAGATGTGAGAAATGCAGAAAGAGAGTAGCAGTAGAGAGGGAGAGAAAGGAATGGCGCGGACGTTAACTAGGGGAGGAATGCGGTTGGCTGCCCAGCACTATAAGCCAAGAGGAAGAATGAATAACAGCACGCGAAAAAGGAGGACAAAATAGTAAAGGAAGAAGGGGGCTCGTAAATGACGAACGCGAGCGACGGACGGAAGAGAATTTGAAAGCCAAACGATGTACAAGGTGGAATCATCAGACAAAAAATAAGGACTGCTTGCGAGCGATTGCATATACATGTGCGGACCCTTGTCTGTTGGTGTGTCCTCGTCTCGGAAGCTGCTGCTGCGGGGTGTATTGGGAGAGAACATGTGACTGGGCGGCGTTTCATCTTCTAAGTTGTATCGATCGGCCCATTCCCCCGCCGACACCATTGTCTGCAGGCTTGTACCCCAGATGGCTTTCGCTGCCCAATGAGCCTGTCTGTCCCGTCTTTATTCATCCGCGTTTCCGTGTTCCTTTTGCATGTGCAAAGCAGCTAACTTTGGAGTCGATCTGGCCAAAGAAAACGAATGTCTGAGTCTCTATATACATATGCGTAACCGTACTAACATTCAACGTCTGTCATTCGAGGAGAAGGCGATGGCAGGCTGCAGAAGGCTCGTATTCCCTTCGGCGCTATCTTCATTGTCTAGCTTATATATGCGAGTGAACACTTAGATTGGCCAGCAGTGGTTGCTTAGGAGCCACTGCAGTTCTGAACATGAAATCCCGGGACGAATCCCTAGCCTCGGTGGATAATTTCGATGCAACCGAAAATGAAAAACAAAAAAATGCGTTTACTGTATGGCGTCAGTACACTTAAAAACAATCACGTGATAGAGAATTAATACGTTGCCTTTCATTACAGTTTGTCTAGTATTTTACGGGTTTGTCTAGTAACACCGGGAGAAAAAAGCGGCCTCTGCTAGTTGGAGAGAGCAAAGCGCGTTGCTCTACAGCTGTTACTGACTCGTTAGCGGCTGTGGGGCCGAAGTTACTGCAGACCGGATTCAAAGAGGGCGTTGCTAAAACCTCCCCTTCAGGACGATGTGGGTTGAGACATACCAGCGAGTGCAGCAGCCGGAGAGCCACCGTGGGAAGAGATAATCGCTGAATTATTCGTTCTAAGGAACCCGCCGCGGGAACTTGGTGGTTAAGGCGTTCCACTACTGCGCCCAAGAGCGCGACATAAAATCCTGGCCGCGGCGGACACTTTTTGATGGAAACGTCGAAAAGCAAGGCGTTCTTGTACTACGCGACGTCATTGCGGGTTAAAACATTTCAGGTGGTCGAAATTCCCGGAACCTTTCTCTACGGCGTCGTTCATAGCCTAAGTCACTTTGGGACGTTAACTCCCGTAAACCATATTCGTGCTTATTAAGCCAGAGCTTAGGTGATTCAATAGGGTTAGTGAATATTCCTATCTGTTGCCTTAGAGTATTCTTCTGAGGTTTGAACGTTTGGAGCATTTCAAATTATTTGCAGGGTTCCCTTTGTGTAATGCTTACTTGCAGGCCTACAATGTTTACACTGTGGAATTTTGAAGCTTATACCATGCGTTATGGGAGCTGCAACTTAGCTGCTTTCATCTCCCTCTTTACCATATCTCCGTGTTGATTTATTGTTAGATTGATTGATCGATTGTTAGATTGATTGATTGATTGATTGATTGATTGATTGATTGATTGATTGATTGATTGATTGACTCCGCCTTTTTGGATTATTTCAGTTGTGCACATCACTGTAGGCACTTGGAGCAACTAAAAAAAATGCTCTGCGTTGTTAGGCGCCAAAGAGTGAGGCTATTCATAGCGACGGCGAGACCGGGTAAGTTCCTGGCGCCGGTACAGGGAAGAAGGAGGGGAGGGGGGGGGGGGGGGGTGCGCACGTGATGGAAGGGTATGTCGCACTGCCTGCTTGCAATCGATCACCACTCGCGTTTTGTAGCAATCTTCCTGTGACGCCAGTATGCGTGTCTGACTCCTTAACGCTCATATACTTTCTGCTGAGACCGTGTTTGTTTTTATCTTTTTTTTTTTTTCCTGTTACATGCTCTTTTTTTCCTGTTACAGCGCCTGTCCTTGTCATTACTCTCTCGTTGTTGTTCTCCGTCGCAGCGCTCGTAATTTGCATGCTCTTGCAAGCATCGCTATTTCCTGTCACTGGTTCGCTGTCACTGATTTTGCTCTTTCTTTTTGTTTATGTTCTGAATTTACGCACTTATTGGGCTGCTTTTTATCGTATTAATTGTGGCAGTTGCTCTGCTTGCTGCTACATCGACATGCTTCCACTTGCAAGCGTTTCCTGGTTTCTTAGCCCTGTTATGCGCTCAGTTTTCTACAGCTAGCAATGAATTCTCTTAACGCCCCTCACTCATTTTGATAGTCGCGGCGTTCACTGCCACTTCCCCATCCTCCCCAGCCTCTAAATTCTTTCTCCTCCCGTCCGCTTCCTGCTTTTACTTTTTGTTTCCTGCTCCTCCTTATCACAGTGCCACCTCTGTCTTGAAATTCTTCATCGAGCGTGAGCTCCTCCGGGAATTCCGGCACCTTTCTCTCTCTTTGCCTCTGTAATTGAGGAACACTGACCCGAACAGGCAAGAACAGGAGAGAAAGCAAAACAATGCAAACACGAAGAGAACGCATCTTGAACAGGTGGAAGAAAGCTGGGAAGTCTCATTCATGGCTCCGGGAGAAAGAACGCAAGAAAGGCGGCCGGGATAAGGGGCTTGGCGTCTCATCGCTCGCACCGCCGTCTGGCCCATCAAAAATTCAATGTTCACTCCTTTGCGCTGCTGCGTTCCTTGTTCACGGGCCAAAGGCGGGGAAATGGGAGCAGAGGGGGGGAGAGATAATAGTCAAAAAAGGAGCCAAATTTTCTGAGTGAAAGTCACGTGAACGGTGTAGCGCTTTCTTCTTCCCTGTTACCACCAGGGGGCCTGTCCGCCGGCGTCTGTGTACTGCCTCTCAACAGCATCCATCTCCTCGCTAGACGACGTGTGCTGCTCCGCTCTTTCTGTTTCGCTAGTAAGCCGCTCTTGAAAGTCGCGTGTTTGCGTATATGTTTCTGTGGTTTAGTATTTCCTTTACTCTCCCTTCTTCCTCGGTCGAATGTGCGCCGCGTTCTCTATCTGTTCTTGTTCTTTTTGTATGTGTGTGTCAATTTCGGTCCGCGCCTGGAACGAAACCTTTTTCGCGAGTAAATTTTTAATCGTGCCGGTCTGAGAAACAGCCGTTCTGCGTTTTGTGGGCTGAGGAAAAACGATGGCATAAAAAAAAAAAGTTGTGAAGAGAAGTTGGCGCGTGCACGAGAAAGGTGCTTTGGTTCAGAGATAGCCCTCGAGCAAGATTTCATTTATGCATGCAGCTTACATCCGGGCCGGGGTGTTCCGTTCGCCTGAATAACCCCGAATGCGCATCTGTTGCTCGTGCTGCAAGTGTTGCGCAACATAGCTGAATGTAGATTCATGGAAAAAGAGTTCAATCTCTCGCTCGGCCCTAGCGAAAAGAGCGTACCAGTCACAATAACCTCATACAGATTTCTCATACTAAACTCATACTAAACTCGTACAATCTCATATATTTCTCATACATTGAATGATATTGTATAAGATGACATGAGATTTGTACGAGTTTAGTATGAGTTTTGTATGAGAAGTGTTTATGAGATTATTGTGACTCATACGGTTTTTTCGCTTGGGGGTGCATTTACTATTTGCGGTAGTACTCCTTCGTGTAACGGGACACTGTGGACATCCTCCCAGGTTTCGTCGTTAGAAAAAAAAAAAGAAATCGAATTTATGGTCTTTCTTCTTTTTATGACCTTTTCTTTTCGCGGAAAGATCTTAATTCCTAAAAAAATTCCAAGAACAAAAAAAGCTGGAGCATTGTTGTTTTTTCTGCGGCTAGATGCAAACTTTTCAGGTACATTTGTCACAAAAAACGGCTGTGATCACCAACTCGAAGTTAATGGTTAGTGACCTCAATTCATACGACCGCGATCGGAATAAACAATGGGGTGGGAGAGTTAGGTAAGATCAGCACTATATGAGGAAGTAGCGATGGAATTCGATTGAAAAGAATACTGGCATGCAGCTTCATGTATAGCCTCCACATCAGCGACTAACTTGCACTATATTCTGATTGATGTCGTGTTGCTAACAGCGTTTTTTCAGGTGGAACTCGGTGTAGCTGCGTCCTGGAACAGGCAGCAGTTATCCTTCCAACAGCAACCTCTTTCCACCCCCTTCAAGTGGTGGTGGGTACGGAATGCTGCAGCCCTTAAGTTTGCTCCAAACCACCTTTTAATTTTTAATGCTTAATGATTACCACTAATCCATCTTCCAAAATCTGTTCATTTGGTATTGTGTTGTGCCGCTGAGTGGAATGCGGCGACAAAGCTTATGGAGAGAGGTAGTAGGTGGAAATAGGCAAGAGGAGAGGACCAGATCGGAGATGGTGGCAAGTAGATGTGGGGAGAGTGACCTCACAGACAAGGTGCTTGGGCTCCGCAAAGAATGAACCAAGTGTGCACTACGCGTCACATGCTAACACACAGCCTGTCGTACCAATCACATGGATCGTCTGAGAATTTGTTTTGCTGATCGCAGTAGTGGTGGCGGCGGTTAAATGGGAGGGGAATTTTAAAAGGCACCCATTCTCTTGGCGTTGTCAATGCGCACTAAAGACCACGGGTGGTAGAAATACAAGGACCTTCTCCACGGTGCTTATTTCATCTCCTTTTACCTTTTCCCTCAAAGGCGCGATGGGGATGTCCATCGAGAGAGAGGTACTGCACCTTTCCTCACAGCCGTTTTTCTTGTTGTTTTTATTGATGAGGAAGGTAATAAATAGAAAGATGGCTTATTGGGAAATCATTTCCTGCTCACCAGGATTACCCTGCATACAATATGTGAGTAAGAAATAATAATAGAAAATCGTTAGTTTGCCTCGCCTGCAGCACTTATGACAAGTGGAAGCTTTAACCAAGCGTACAGTGAACTAAATAATGTCCTAAAATTTCGCTTTCTGCCTCTCGCCCAGCTGTTGCAGTAAGAATATACAACAAATCCTCTATAAGCTTTATGTTTGTTTTTTTGCCTCCGTTTGATCGTGACATAGACAAACTGTGGTACGCAGTCACAAGTTAGAGCGTTAAAAGCAAGCCTATCGCAAAAGCCCTACCGAAAGAAGGAGCCTTGCCTTCACTGCTTCGACTAGGGACTGAGCGCGCTTTCCGACAAAATATAAAATTGGAGCCTGAGTGCTTCGACGTCCGGGGCCTTTTCTGGTCTAGCGCCGTTTGTGGGACCAGGTGTCGGAGAGCGCAATTGATGGCTGCCGCCGTGCCATTCATGCAAATGCGAACCGGTCGCGCTATCCATTCGGCGTCGTAACTTTTGAAAGTCGGTTGCCGCCCTCTCCGGAGGCGCACCAACTGCACCGCCGCGCTTGAGAATAGATTGAAACTTCGACGGGCTTGCCAAGGGTTAGGTCAGGCTGTAATAGTTTTTGTTTTGCTAGTTGTGCAGAATGGATGTACGTATTTCTGTTGCTTCAAAAGGGCGCATTTTCGCGTTCTCTTTCTGTTTGATACGCAGTACTAGGATGAGGAAGGACGCGTTTTCTTTAGAATGGTAGAATGGTAGTCGTGGCTTACTTTTTGTTTTGCATTTAATTCTTTTTCGGTGTCACCTTTCGCATAATATTCTTTTCATATAATGACACCGGCCTATTTACTTTTACTTATCTTACTAACATATCTCATGCGAGCACGAGAGAAGAAAACACGGTGTGCGTATTGCTTATTCGTAGAAGCAAGAACCCAAGCATCAAAAACGCAATACATTGTGAGAAATAATTGCAGAAATGGCGGTATTAATACTATAAAACTACCATTGCCGCATTGAGACAGGCGTACCAGTTACAAAGAATAGCGTCACACTGCGACCGGTAGCGCTTGGTTCCACGTCGTTCGCACGCCATACGCAATATCCCTGAGAAATTGATGCGAGTTGGCTGGAGCTCTTCCTGTGTCCGTGCTCCGATGCTTCGCTCCACGACAGACACAGAGAGAGCGCTGAAAATCAGCGCTTGCACCGACTTATTTCTTTGTCTCCTTCTTCAAGTACAGCAAGACTCAGGCGGACGCTCTCTTGGTGCCCCTACCACGCTTCTTAAAAACATGCAGTGTTTCAGAGCCTGCGCAGTATCGGATCCTAATTCACGAGCTTCATCGATAATGGTCTGCGTTTTTTTGAATATGTAATACCGCCATTATCATTCCGATTGTTTGTTGGCCTGGTGAGTGCCTGCCAGTGGCAAACCGCTCTGGCGTAGGGACAATGTAATGTTAGAGCGGTTCAGGTTTCTGACGGCGACTCCTACCTTCACTAGCACTGCGGTGTCTCGGTGAGAAAGAGTGAGAGAGAGAGCACGGGATACTTTGGCGTACGCTTCTTGTTATTGGCGGAGAGTGCTGAACACATCAGTGAAGGCGCGGAGGAGGAGGAAGATGAGGAGGAAAGGCAGGGAGGTTAACCCGTAAAAGAAACCGGTTTGCTACCTGCACTGGGGGAAAGGGGTGAGTGGATATAAAAGAAGCGCGTGTTTGCCTTCTGTCTTTGAGCCCCGAACTACTGCTAGTCCGCGCCGCTGGTGAAGCTTGCAAGGATCCAAGCATGCATTCCTTTTAGGGTAGTATTTATGAGGTTGTGAAATATGCACCCGAATTAAAGTCGCGTTTTATATATGCTGATTACGCTTTATGCTCGCTTTCCATGCACATTATGTTAGAGCTATTAAACAATGCGCACTTGTCTGCAACTGTTTCTCACTCCACCAGGGTAACCACTCCCTGTACACACTACGCTGCAAGAACTACCACGTTCGCAACCAGCACAAACCACTTCCCCAATATTGACACGGAGTTGGCAATGTACGACACTAAGTAGCGTCAATGCATTCCCAACACACTTCAATATTGCGCTGATGGTTCGTGATGCCGGGAAATTACTAAATGAACAAGGGGATTTGTCAGTTTCTGCCCATTGAGTAGAATAAAAGACAAAGTTCAACTTCGCAATAGCGCACAATTTATTGCGTTGCCTAGGCGACAGCGTCACAGGATCTCACCACTCCCACGGAGGACAGAAGGTGCTATCAAAACAACTGGCTCGTCTGTCTCCTGAGCGGCTTTTCCACGTTCGTTCGGTTTCTTTTTTTTTTTATCCTTCCTCTCTTTTCTTACCAGGTCTATCACTCTGTCTTTTGTTGTTTACTTAGCTGTCCTCTTCCCTGGTGCAGTTATTGATTCCAGGCTGGAAGCCCACCTGGTGTCTACCTGGCGATTCGTGTCAACAAATCGCGACGGTGCGGAGATCTCTTTGCCTAGCAATTTATCTTGGTTGGGGAAAAGAAAGTTTGCTTCTCGGGTAGCTCTTTATTTGTTTCAGCAGCACCGTCTTACTCCTACTTTTCAGTATAATATTTTATAAGCTTGACAGGAACTAACTTGTTTCTAGTTTTATTTTTATTTTCTGTTGCTAATGGGGGTTACACGGCCTGACGTTGAAGCAAACCCGTATTTGAACTGAGTAGTCAGCAAAACCCGGTAGTTTTTCTCAGGTGTCTCCGAAACATTTCACTGATGACGTATTGCTGGATACGTTGGCAGCTATAGTGCGGACATTCGGACATATTCTTTTGACTCCCTCGAGGCCGCAGCGCACGCTTCTCTTCTCCTTTTGACCGGCCTCAAGAAGAAAACAGTGAGGAACTGCCTAACCAGGCTGAGAGACGCCCCCCAACCTGAGCTGCACCTACACCATGAAATGTGCAGCCCTCGCACGTACACTTCGCAGCTTTCAACTCACTTTACTTTTCAGTCGGCGCGATCTGAACGTAACTCAACCTCCTTCCCGTTAACAGATATCTATAGCTACGCCACAGCCCCTTTCTATTCTTGCCCAACGGAGACGCGAGCACGTTTCGGAAGCGAAAGTTGGAACCTCCGTTGCCGAGGATTTTCCCTTCATTCTTTACCTGGAGATTTCGAGGCTCTCCTTCTTCTGTCTCTTCGCTTTCTCCGCAGCTCCAATCCTCTCTTTTTTCTCTCTTTTTTTAGTTCTTCTTACCTGTGACGTGAGCGTGCACGCCTACTCTGATTTTGTTTGCCCAGCTGTCCCCCCGTCTGTCTAGGCGGTATTGATCGAGACTAAAAGGGCGACCGGGGTGCGCTCTTGGGTGCGCCTATATATCTTATATATATCTACGGGACCGCGCTCCAGGGCTCGCAGTCGAAGGGTCGTCGGCAACGAAGCGGGTCTCTGTCACGCACACGCATGCGCAGTAGCGCGTTGCGGGTCCCGTGCTAAGTGAAGGAAGCGCGGCTGGGGGTGGCGATTTCGCCAGACCAGGTAGCCTCAGCCAAGCCTATCTGCTGGGCTGATGTCATGGCTTTTTGCTTGTGGCGTTTTTGTTGCCTTTATGCTGTGCCGGAGCAAACGGCATATCTCGTTCCAGTGTTCTAGGGCAAAGACGAAGCAATACGATCGATACAGATAGCTGCTGGCAGTGTTTCGTCGAAATGCTGGCTTCTATACGAAGGACGAACGAGCACTGTAGCGCAACGATTCGCTGAGCGTGGCTGACATTTGGTTTCCATGGCATCGCCGCACCCGTTACTTCCGGCAATCGCAATTTACGCATTCACCGTGGAATTGGAAGGTTGGATGTACAGTGACACACAGTTTCAAGCCGCTGGTCTCGAATATAACATCATCCACTCGTTATTTTTTGTTGCTGAGTGAAGCACTGGTCGCGTTGAACCGGAACTCTTTCCTTCCAAAGCCGAAACAAAGGACGGTTGAGAAATGAACTATTTTTGTTATTAGTGTATATGAAACTGCGGGCTCACACTGAGCAGTGCTGGAAACGACGCTGTTCGTCGAATATCACCTGTCAACGACTGGTGCTGGTCATATGACAAAGCGCTGGCGCTTGACCTTTATAATTTATAAAATCAATTTTTACAGTCAAACTCCGCTACATCGAACGCCGTTTCAACCAAATGTTTCCAACTCCCCCTCAACTTGTAACTGAAAGAAATCGAACAAATTTCTCGCCTCAGCGAATCATTTTTTAGCGCGCGTTTCTGTGCCAAGGAAACGTTTGCTAAATAGAACGAAATTTAAATAATATATTTTGCGATAAAATAGGCATATATTCGCCCTTTTTTCTAGTTCCATCAGTTCACGCTGCTTCGTTTCTCCAAAAGCATTATCAGGAATCGATAAGCGTTTCCATACTGACCCACCCATTCACACGCACATAAAGGTCGTCATTGATTGGTGATCATTCCCGTCCGGCGCAGGTGTAAGCTCCCATATCTTCCGAGTCAGAGCCGCAATCAGTCCGCATCTTGGTGCACCATCCTCTGCACTCCATGTGATTGACGCGTTTGATGTGACCCGCAGTTCTGCTGGTGCTCACTTACGGAGACGATGCGATAAAACTGCTCACTGAGTGTCAACCTCGCCCCACGGCACTCATAGCAAAAAGTAATAATAATAGTAAACAGACGGAGAAGCAGCTGAAAGACTTATTTGTAAGTAAACGATGATTTAAACTGTGTGGTCTAATCTGTGAGTGTTTCTGGACTGATTTCGCCTCAGTGATATTTCGATTCAACGAAATTTTTCTCGCGCCCCGTCAACTTCGTTGTAGCGAGGTTCAAGTGCACTTCAGAAGGAAACAGTATGTGCTCTTCTTCTGGCATCCAATCCAATACCATTCGATGGGCAAGCTATTGTTTCAACTTCCAGGTGACGACATCACTACGGTCTGATGATGAGACGCAGTCTCATCGCTTTAGGAACCTGTTCTTCAGGCTGTCGCATGCATCTTATCTGATAAGCATCGTATTGTCACGTAGTGGTGACAAGGCCGTTGACACCAAAAGAAGACACAGGCTTGATGGTACTGAAATTAACTCTTTATTGGGCTGACTTGCGCCCGCAAAAGAACTAAGCAACTCGGCGGCGGCGATAGCAACAAACGTGCTCGTCGATCGTCGAACAAAGAATGCCCGTCACACTCGTCAACGCGCAATTTAAAGTCTGCTCAGAACAATCTAGATAACTTCGCAAACTGCTACTAGTAAAATCTGGAACATTGTAGACACATACGCAAGTGATCGGAATCTTCGATACAGATCTCGGCGCATCGTTCGCGACAAAGACAATGATAACGCGTCGTATCGTGACAACGAGCATGAACAAACACAGGATACAAAAGTAATACCCGATCCAGAATCAGAGTGATAAGGCCGCATGCCGGAGGCTGTTAAAAAACAACAAATGTAGTTTTGAAGGTTTCGCGGCAATATCATTCGTGGTGATACACTGCGCTGTGAATCGATTGTGTTCCCGTTGCAGGTTTTTTTTTTTTTCACTGTCTCTGCTGCTGATGTGTGGTATGGTAGAGGTCATCGCACGAACCCTATTGTGTAGTGCTCGTGCACGTCACCAAACACTTGCCACTAATCAGCGGCGTGCTAGCAATGCTCACTGAATCCGACAATGCCCTCGTGTCTCCATCTGCGCATCGCGTCGGCGAGCATTCCTTCTCAATGATGTCGAGAATCTCGCATGATGCGCGTATGGAATAGGATCTCCACCGATGCGAAATCGCTGCGTAGTGTCATGCAGAGGGCTGCCGGAAAGGAAGCAGGGGAGAAAGAAAGGCCCACAAGCAGCCGTGGTTGAGAGTTAAAGAAGAGAGGGGAAGAGAAAGGCGCGCGCGGCGCATGCGTGCTGCACCCTTGCATTAGACGAGACCGTTAGCCGTCCTGGAGTGGTTTTTCGGTCCCGGCGCGGAAACACAATTTCCGCCGAATATGTCCGCCGTATGGGAGACGACGCCGGCGCGAGAGCTGCCCGCGCGAATGGGCGTAATGAGATCGGCGAACGGAATCCGTGTGCGGCACCGCTCTGAAAAGGGAGGGGAAGGTGCGGAGAGGGATGGAACTGGGAGCAAGGGAAGCTGTTCCATTGAGAACCTAGGAGACGCCTTTTGGGGAGCAGTATCCGATATCGCAGTCTTTTCTTTTTGTGCCAGAGATAGAGAACTGCTGAGCCTCTCGTAATCTTCTTCGCTTGTACCGTCTTTCTACGTCACTCGAATGCAAATATCTATTCTGGATAACGTCGAGAAAAGTGCAGGCAGCATTCGATGTGTAATCCCTTCTTGTACGTGTCTCTATTTTAGTTCTTAATATTCATGGGGAAAATCTGCCGAAGAGTGCAAATCTGAGAAATCCAATTTACGCGATCTCAGATGGCACTGTCTGACGAGTCCTTCTTTGGTCCCCTACAGGAAACTTCACTTAGGTAACGGGCCCAGGTGATGCGTGAAACCTTTTTTTTTTCTTTATCTCTTACATATTGAGCAGTGGTTACGTGACAGTCAATAGGTTGGTACGGTTGCGTAAGGGGAAGAATTCTGTAAATGTATAAAAACTTTTGGCGATTCAAGTTCACTTCGTAAAATGCTTATCTCAAAATGAAGAAAATATTAGCTTTGAATGAAAATGAGACACTGCATTCCTCAGCTTTGATGCCTTAGTGGGTAGAATTTTTCATTTTTTCATGCCATAATCACTAAACGAAATCTAGCGAGATCTGCAGAGCAAAGATACAAGATCTGCGAGGATCGCTGAAAGCGTTGGCGTCATAGAAATTCATTTGCGTCAGGAGTCGGTTAGGATGTTGAGCCAGCTAGGTTAAAAACGAAGCCGCGCTTGTTAAAGCTTAGCCGCAAATTCTTTCATGGGGACATAAGCCCGCCAAACATTTACGCGTTCTCCAAGCTTCTGAGCTGGGTTTGAGCAAATAACGTAAAATGCGACACTAAGGCTGAATTCCTTTGCTTTAACACGTGCAAGGCTGATCCCTGCACAGGCCTAGCTGTCGCTAGGCCAGAATTTACTTCAGTAATGGGCAATACAGTTCAATGTGCGGTTCCTAAACGCCTGAACGCAAAGATGTGACTTCTTATGTTTGTGTGTGCTTGGTCGCTCAGCTGAAACTTTCGTTTAACAATAATTCTCCCCTGTGAGGATCATTCTAAGATATAGCTATTTCCGGTGACAGCGCACCTATTCCTTTTTTTATATATGCACTACGCATATCACCACGTTAACCACAACGGTACTTTAACGGAGTTTTCAGGCCTGCGTCTTACCTACTATCATACCGAGGCTACTACGCCCCGCTCCATCAGTATTTCTTTTATCGCCTGTTTTTATCTCACATCTAGTCCTGTCTCACGACTAACTAAAGCCTCAGTATAATGCGTCTTTGGATGGTCACAGATTTCTTGTCGAGGCAGATGGCTCCGTGTGTATCGGCCTCTCCCTCGTTTCGAAATTTCTGGTTTGATTTGGTTTGGTTTGTGGGGCTTAATGTCCCAAAGTGACTCAGGCTATGAGAGACATCGTAGTGGAGGACTTCGGAAATTTCGACCATCTGGGGTTCTTTAACGTGCACTGACATCGGACATCACACGGGCGCCTGGCTTTTCGCACCTACCGGAAAGCGGCCGCTGAGGTTGGGTTCGATCTCGCATCCTTGGGAACAATATAGTCGAGCGCCCTAACCACTGCACCACCCCGGCGGGGTTGTTTCAAATTTATGGAGCACGTGGCTATCTCCATCCTGCATTCAGTCCGAAACTCCACGTGTATTCTTCGTAGAACCCCCCTATTTGTTTCCAAACTTTTACATTTTTCTAATGCGAGAGGAAGTGTACCTCTGTCGATCTCTCACTCATTTGATTAAGCCGCCGCCGTTTGATTGCATCCCGCGGATGATCCCCTGTGCTTTTATCTAGCTTTCCCTCGAGGTAAAAAGTCGTCATTATGACTTATATTCTTTAGCCAACTCGCACGGAAGCTTATGGGGTACTAATGCAGTTACAGACCAGCTTCCTTTGAAGCACGCCTGTCGTTAGTGTTGAATGAACCTTGCCATTTATGAGTTCCTAACAGCTGCCTGCTACAATAAGAACCCTTGCCCTCTCTACCAGCATCGCTTAAAGCGACTTAGGGGGCAAATTCAAGTGCGCCTTAATTGACAGATAGGTTCAAATTCTATCTATAAATAGCTTTCCACGAAAACGCTGCGCACAAACTGCTTTCAGCAGCAAACTCTCAGCAGCAAAGATAGCAAGGCCTTCCTTACGAAGGATTCTTGTTTCTAGTTGATGCGGGGGCAAATGCAAGTGCGCCTTAACTGACAGATAGGTTCAAATTCTATCTATAAATAGCTTTCCACGAAAACGCTGCGCACGAACTGCTTTCAGCAGCAAAGATAGCAAGGCCTTCCTTACGACGGATTCTTGTGTCTAGTTGATGCCGTCATTCACATTAAGGCAATGATGTCACAGTCTTTTTTCGTCAATGACTTAGCAAGTTTGAGTAGAGTGGCGGGAACACAAAAGTTCATTTGTTAAACCCTTATTTCTCACTTACAGCCGTCTCCTTTGCTGCCGGACACGCATCAAGACATCGATCATCATTGAGAGCGAAAATTGCATCGAACCCTTCAGTGCACTTTTATTCGTAGTCCAATCAATGCATGTCAAACCGCCAGATATTGGGCAATACCGATAACCCCAACTTCTCGACCCACGTGTTCTGCATGAAATTCGCTTCACCTATCGGGAAAAGGCAAGGTAGTTGCTATTATGCGCCGATAACCTCCGTCCGGCGTGAAAAAAATCCCTGGAGGAAAGCGAGTTGCGACTCACTTTCACTTGCTACGGCTCTGTTACGAAAAAAAAAAAAAACAGCGCGTGTGCGTGAAGTGGTGTTTAGCGGGCTCAGCATCGTCCTTGCTACTCGCCGAACAAGAAGCGCTCCTCGTGTCAACCGATGCGGTCGCCGCCACCGGCTCGGGGCTTCTCGCAGCAGTGGCGTCGGCCTCGCGAAGCCCGAAGCCCGTCGGGACGGCGCCACGGGGCTCTTTCCCCCTTTTTCTACCGCTTCCGGGAATCGAGGCCGCCTGCCGAAAGTCGAGGAGAATTAACGCCTGCCGCCGGCCGCAGGGAGCCCCGCTATAAAGACGTCGCCAAAGTAGGTGCTTCTTCCTGCGGTTGTCCTTTGCACTGCTTCCCACTGCAATGATTGTTTTGTTGTTTTTCTTTTCTGCGGCGCTGTTTCCCGACTGACGTCAGAAAGTGGATTGACTGTTCCGCTACACTTGCGCGAAGCGACAGCCGCATTTTAGGGAAGCGTAAGGGGAGCAGGTGTTTCTTTTTTTGGTCACCGTTCGGAAAAAATGTGGGCCCGAGCTGGCGAACATTTGTGCGGAGCTTGTTAATAAGACTGAAGAAGAGGCGTGGATATCTGTACGAGAGATAGCATGTTTTTTGTTTGTTTTTTGTTTTCATCGTTTGGCTGTGTGTGTGTGCCTGTGCTAGTTATTGTCTAAACTCATGTCACACTCACCGCCGCTCGTTTGATGGTAGGAAGCTTTTGTATACGTCTCAACCTACTCTCCTTGGCGTAAGCAAGAACGTGAGCGAGAGATGAATAGATCAGAGGGGCAAATGCGCTTAGCAAATCCATTCTAACGGGCCTTGAATTCTCGGAGGAAGGGGTGATATTGTGCGCTTTAGGAGAATACACATTGTGCAAGCGGTATAAAAGAGTCATAAACACTGTGAAGTCACATTCATGCACATCATGTATTACGAGCAAAGTTGTACAGCTATAGGTAGCCTGGGGGCCTAAAACAAGAAGCGAGAAAGGGAAACTAGCCTCTTCATTCCCTTTTCCTAGAAAGAAACTGATTTTTCTAGGAGCGCTTATTCGATCAATGAAAACGATTTATTAACTTGGGTCCTTTTGGCTCAAGGAAAAACCATTAGAAGTTTACACCTCTCTTGACAATGCATTTCGGCTTGTGACGGTACATGACAGGATGCAGTGGTGAGAGAAACTGACGTGATGCCCACTTGTTGGACCCATTGGCGGTTGCCCTCAAGGCTCCGCATCAAACCTCCAAATATACAGTAAACGTTTTCACCACCACCATCACCCCACTTGTTGGAAAGCTCTCCATTGAAAAGTGTTCGCAGCACGCACCTAGGTTTCTACGAATGCTCGATGTTTGTAAAAGTTTGTGATGAGTATTTCCTATTGGATTTGAATCAAAACGTGCTTCTGCGGTCGGGAATGTTTCGCTGCTCTGCATTAGCACTTTAGCATCATAGCATTTTAGGACGGCGCTCACCAGTTTTTGTTGATAGGCTCGACTACCAGCTAATGACAAAAGTGTGCATGCGGTAGCGCTGGTGTTTGCAAAACATATGGGGGACATTTGAGATACACCTTTAAGGGTATGATGCAATAGCATAGGCTATCAGTTCACTATAAATCCCCACTCTAACCAAGCCGTATGAAAGTGCTTACGTTGCCGATGTGTAATGTGCCTGGATTTTCTGAGTCACGTGTTCTTCAACGCTATCCAGTTAAAATTAGCTGACGGCCATCGAAGACGCTGCGGTGGGGGCGCTCTGCGCTCGCTGGTCAGGGAACAATCGACCAGTCGATGTCTGGCCGCAAACACACTAGCGCAGAGTCGCGTTAGGATATCTGATTGTGTAATATTTAGTCATTACGATCAAAACCGTGTCGAGCTTATGGGCGAAGCTTGCATAACACAGCTTGACAGGCGAAGCTGACGTACAATCAAGCTCGGCTTCAAGGTTCACGTTCGTTGCGGCCAAAGGGACCGAGAAAACATTTTTCTGGCCTGTACTTAGTGCACAACAAACCTGACGCTGCAGGGCATAGTTATATTTCGAATCTAAGCTCATGCATTTGCAGCTCTATTTTTTGCGATGCAATTCGTGTTCGAGCAACTTATTTCGATGAGAGCATAACCGAGAAGTGATTACCTTCAAATCGCATTGGACTATACTCGTCCGCTGTTATTGTCGCCTTTCGCCCTTCGCAGATTTTGCTTAGTGGAGTCTCGAGAATGGCTTTTTGAAGCTGCGTGGAACTGGAGCAAGTGAATGATGGAAACAGCCAACCTGAACAGCTTTAGCTTAGGCAGCGCTGTTTTTTTTTTTTTCTTCTCTCGGTGCGTTGATGGAACTGCACCAACAGCCGCGTGAAAATTCACGTCGCCCACAAGCACACGGAGATCTATTCGACAGAATTTTGGGAAAATTTGACTTAAGTGCAGCTGGCTGATGTAGCTTGTAGAAGCACCTCTCGTACTCTGACCGCTACTTTAGGGAACCACTTATTTTAGCGGAAAATTTTGCACAAGACTTTTCCAGCTTCTTCAAAATGGCAAAAAAATAATTTCCGAAATAAGAGAAATTTTTTTCTACGCCTTAGGAAAAAAGAAAAGTAACACCAAAAGTGAACATATTATTACAATGAATCTGTGACTGCTATTACGGGCCCGTTGCAGAGCCTATACGCGATGTATAGTGGAAGCGATACGGAATCGCAAAGCGAACAGAATCTCGTTGATCGCGCTGCATTTGGCGTTGCGTTCCACTGTTGCTCCTTGTCCATAGAATTGCGAGCTCAAACAACACCACCTAGACTACTACAAGGCCTGTGCAAGCTTATGTGACGTCATCGTAATGAGATCGTACTGGAAGTCGGCTTCACCCTACGCGGTTGCGTTGGTTTTTTTTTTTTTTTTTTTTTATTCAACGCTGCTCAGGAGCTACCTCTTGAAATTTTTAGTGCTAGCGATGAAAAGGTACTACTTGTGTTACCTGTGTTATTTGATATTGCCAGTCTTTTAAAGTATATCAGAAGTTTGACACAATCCACCTGGTATTTATTTCAATGGCAGAAATGAAGTTGCGAGGACATTTTCACCTTAATTCAGAGTTACTTGAATAAACATTAAGACAGGCACAAAATTAATCTGAGAGCACATTTATTGTTAGATGGATAGATAAAGATAAGAATGGTAGGCAGAGATATTACTCAGAACGGCGACCTTGACGAAACTCGGTGTAGCTTGTCGTGAATACGAGGTCGCTTTCGCGGAAGTGCTGGTCGCAAAGCTGTAACTTTATTATTAAAAAAATCTGCTTAAGCTGGGAGCAGCGATTGCATTACTATATTAACGCAGCGAGCAGCCAACTCGAATTTAAATCAGTCATTTACTACGGCAACTGCGATCACTTGGACACTAGAGAAATAAAATTGTTTCCATAAGAAAATAATTTAGGTGGCAAAACAATTTTGTTTCGCACTCAAAACAGGGTGAATGCTACACGATTATTAGTAGCTGTGTGTCCAAATTGTGTGCTCGATATGAGCACGCCTACGCTTTAATACACTGTGCTAAATCAAATAGCGGTGAATTGCAGCACGAGTGTTACGAAGCAAGCAATAACGCTTTCTTACCACAGTGCACTTCATCAGTAATAAGTTTTTCCCCGGCACAGCCTTTGTCCACGGTGCATTTTGAGCCGAGTCCGACGGAAACTTGTACACTTGCGCTTTGGATCCATTGGCATAGTTAGAGCGACAGTTTAGTGCACAACAATACCCAGACATTGTAGATACTTTCCTTGCATGCTCCTATGCAGCACAGATTAGGAACACAGCAAACACAGGCTGAAAACACGCACACTCAGGCCGAGTCGTTCCAGATCATCTTGCTTGCGTACGCTTGCGCTCGGCGCAGCCGATCTATCCCCAGATCTCACTGTCGTGACGTAGGACTAGTGGAAAAAGGGACTTGCGCTGGCCTTCTCTTAGTTTAGGGGGCGTTGGCTCAAAGCGCGAACTTTCACCATTCGTCTCTTTCACGAGTCGCCTTGCTACGTTTCGCCAGAGATACTTAAGTACACCCTGCCTCTGCGATGGCACAATCAAAGGTGATTCCACCAGTTTCACTGCTAATGGTTTCATTTTCCTAACAAGAGAAGTTTTTGGCAAAATCTTTTAATACATGCGCATTTAGGGCTCTCTTGAGTTCTCGGCTTCTACCCTTTTGCACAGGCTGGGATATTAGTGAACAGGCGAGGGTAAACCATTATGGCTCGAACGCAAATTTGGTCAAACGGCACAAGGCAAATTTTCGCGCAATAGGAAGTTCAAATACCCGGCAAGTCTGAAAGTCCTGACATCACAAAGAGAGAGAGAGAGAGAGAGAATAGCGCTGCAACCGAGGGCGAAGAGAACTCAAAAGGGTATAAGTGCACACCTCATCTTGATCTTGTCTGCAGCGCTATTTTTTGCCATGAGTCAGATATCCAACAGCAAAGCTTTTCCCCCAAACCGATAAGCCAGCGCCAGCCAATAGGGGATAATTGCTTTCCTTGTATCACCGTTGGTATGCCCGGCCGCACTGGAGATCGAACCCCGAACCTCGCGCATAAGAGAGGGATGCTCACACCACTATAGGTGACCGGTGCGGTACACACAGTGAGCATTCGCACTTTCACTTCAAGAGTAAAACAACGGCACTGAATATGGCCAGGTAGAAAACGCGACAGGTTTTTGCTCAGCACACAATGCTATGGTTGTGCCGCTTCCCCGACGGCCATCGAGCCATTTTTCATAGGCCACCGAGGCTTACGGAAAACTCCCACATAAACGAATCGCTGTTGAGGGCTGTTGGAAATAATGATACTTTCTTTTGACGCGCATCATGGTTAATGCACAGTATATGGCCTTACTCGTGAGCGTTGGACAACGGAGGCCTGTACCCTAGTGCACGCAGGAGTGGGTGCCCTTAACGCGGACAACTCCCTGGTATAAGCGTGCTCGCTGCCGTCTCGTTTTGCTAATGGCTGTGCAGCCTACGGGCTCCTCCTACAAGATTCAGGCTGGCAACCGCGTGCTCTCGCGCGACCAAGCGCCGGTAATGGTGCCCGAAGGACGGCAGATGGCGGCGGACAGCGTAGTGGCCTACCTCGAGTGCCGGCGAAGCTCAAACAAGAGGCCTCTAGTGGGCATCTTGATAACGTCTCGTGCGCATTTTACGCGCTTCACTTTGAGTTGTTTGCCGCGTGCCATATGAGCGTATGAGCTTAGAGCTTTATGCAGTGGTTTTACAGCATTATAATACGGTAAAGCAGCGTTATCGTACCTCGGACCCCCGTTAAGAAACAAATAGCTACAGATCTGTTCGCCTTCCACAGTCCTTACACTGGAATGGCGTATCGGCGTTAAATGCTTTGTACCTTCAGTTTTTGCATCTTCAGTTGCAGCTGTGCCTTCAGCAGCCTTCGCTGGAAATATTCATCGCCACTTGAGCTCTGCGCCTTCAGCTGTAGCGATATACTTATCGTAGGTTTTGGTCTGTAGCTTGATGAGCGCTGCACCGTTTTCGTGATGCTGGGTAAAGAGAGGCAGGCGTCAAAGGCGTAGCGAACTTGCATTGCCGCATTGCCGAGATTGTTGTGCAGCGATTGCCTTAGGCTTAGATGATTTCTCTCGGGCGTGGCATCTTGAACACGAAGATTCTGTGGCTTGCAGTTTTGCGCCAGCTCTGTTACTGCTACCAGCAATAGCGCTTTCTGGCATCTATCCTTGAGGTGTATAGCATGCCGTGCGCACGTTGTGCCTTTTTGTAGTGATTGTGAAGGAGTTTCGACATTTTTGTGGTGCTCGTATAGATTACACAGGAGTTCAGAATCACATGAGAAGGAAAGAGCACCAAATATAGTCCTGAGGACTGTAGAGAACTTACTGTGTGGCAACCCTGAGAATTAACCAGAAAGCATGGGTGCCTGTGCTGTCTTTTATTCGCCCATGCGAGATTGCCTTTTTGTGGTTCGCTCTGTTATTTTGTAATCAACCAGAAAGTCCAACGCTACAGCAAACCACCTTGAAAAAAAAAAAAAGAAAAAAAGAAAAAAAGAAAAAAAAAAAAAGACAGGCTTCAACGACCGCGTTAAGTGGTCCGCAACGCTAGTTTTTGCAAATTGTGGCAAACGCTTTCAGCGGACTTGGACAAAGTGCTTGTTGGCTCGGATTGCCATTTCGTGAGCATTTGGAGTTGGGCTTCACTCCCTTTTTGCAGCAATGTTGCGGTGAGGCATTTTCGATTGTTCTGTGCCGTTCAATTCTCATCAAACTATTTTCGCGCCGTACTTTGAGCATGCCATTTCAGGAGCGTCGGTCACAGTGCTCTCTCTCATGACTTTCATTACGGCACACGGCCGCCGATTTCACAGTCATGAGTGTTATGGAGGCAGCGGACACATCGATTAGCATCCACCGTCGAGTGATGAAATAATGCCTCTACTGACGCATCGTTCAAGCCCCCGTATTCGCGCTGTAGTTCTCTGCGGTGCCAGACATTTCTACCTCATGTGCAGTGTCCTTTCGTGTTACTTGGAGCAGAGAAAAGTACCGACTACTTGTCGAACGAGGAGAAAACAGTACGAGAAACACATTCACATGCCATGAAACAAAAGCGTTTGCTGTTGCCATACGGTTTCATGCCGGCCTGATGTGAATATATTTATAACCCGTTTTAGCCAACTGTTTGAAGTGGCTACGACTGACGTCAAGTACTTAAGAATGAATGACGGCAGTGACGTCGTTTGAAGAAGGTCTTAAGAAAGCAAACAAGCGTGCTCGCTACAGGCTTCCTCTTCGTACAAGCACATATGTCGAAACACTTCATATCTGGACTGCTGCCAGTCGCTTATACCACCGCTTCCACCCTGTCAGCGCTGGGCCCACAGAAGGGTTCCGCAAGCAATATCACGACGCCCTGGTATCCTTATTAAGGCGAGAGCCTTTAATGACTGCGCTAGCAGCGATCATCAGCGAGAAGTGTCCTGCTTTGCGAGATTCCGCAAGATACCACAAGATTCCACTTGTCAATCATCCTGATGACTTCATCAGAAAAATAAAGACCCTGTCTCCACTGGGTGTCGAACTTCCATTCCTCGGATCCCAATCAGGGTGCTTTAACCAACTGCGTCACGCCCGGGATTGCGAAAAGCACATCATAATTCTCCTTGTCTACCGTGAGGATGATAGCAGCGGGATTCCGAGTAAGACAGATGCTGCGCCTTTCCTTTCCTGAAAACCAATTATAGAACGCCGGTGAACTTTGATGCGTTCAGCGGAACGCTGGTTGTGTTCTGCGAGGGGCGCGCGATGGACCGTGGGCAGCAGCAACGTTCAGTCTTTCAGATTCTGCAGCGTTCTTGGAATTTTGGAGAAGTCTATATTTTTAATGACAGAACTCGACGTTGTCATGTGCGACAGATAGATGTGGCTCTCGCGATGGAGTATTGGTGCTAGAACAGACCTTTTCTTTAAGTGCGGCATTATTATCAGCCGTGCGGTCAACCGTACGGCGCTCTGAAACAACGTATTAGTGGACGAACTTGCGGCCATAAAGAACAAGCGCCTGCATAGACGGGACAGTAGCGGCAAAAAAAATGGCCTGATTTTTCGGACGGCGTGCCCATTGCTTCCTGTCGCATTGTACGAAAAAATCTGTTTGGAATTTGGAATATACCCTAAATCTCCTAGCATCCCGAGTATAGGGGATGGCGCGCAATCTGGATGCTTTCAGATCGTGTGACATAAAGGAATATGGTCGCCTGTCGTCAGTAATAGATAGAAACGCAGAAAAATTGACGCAGCATTGTTTAGCCCCAGCATACCACCTCGAGGAGAGGATCAATTCATCATTTGTTTTTCAAGGTGAAGGTCGCAATGTTTTACACTCAACGGGGATTGCGGCGCAAACTTCTAGTGAACACAGGTTTTTTTTTTCTTTCTTCTGTTTCTTTTCAATTTATTTGCGTACAGATCGCGCAGCGCACATACTGTTTGGGCAGTTTGAGCGGCCACATCCAAAGGCATAACGCTCGCGCCATCCTATGTGCGCTTCAAGAGTCAGTATGGAGGGATGATGGCACAGCGATGCCTTGCTCCACTGTAGTCGCTCACACTGCGCCGTGGATAAGTGCTGAATATCTATTTTTAACACACAGACTCTCACTGGGGAGCTCTAGCCGTCGACAGTAAAGCAGATGTGGTGTTTAAACACGTGTGCAGTCCGTTAAAGGCTCACGACCGGAGCAAGAGCGGACGTTTATCCTTGCAAAATGGCTGCATCAAAACTCCCTCGTGGACTTTCAAATGATAAGTGGAACTCCGAGACTTCAAAACAATACTTGAAAAGTGGGAATATAGTTACTGCGCCTTTGAGCTCCCATCCGCAGTGATCACGTGCGCGCTTGTGTGGAATCATTTTTAACAGATGAAGTGCACTGAGTGAGACTTGTATTTAGTCATACAGGTGGCCTCTGCACACCTTGCTATCAATCGAAACGTACCGTGTAGAGCAGCTAAGCGCTCAAAATAACTCGACTAATTTACATCCGTTCCCAAGGACGCGGGATCGAATCCCGGACTCGGCGGCAGCTTTTCGATGGAGGCGAAAAGCAAGGCGCCCGTGTGCTGTGCGATGTCAGTGCACGTTAAAAAACCCCAGGTGGTCGAAATTTCCGGAGTCCTCTACTACGGCGTCTCTCATATCCTGAGTTGCTTTGCGACGTTAAAACCCACAAACCAAACATAATTTACATCCCACAAATAATCATTCTATCGCTACGAGCACTGCGCATTATAAAATGATATAGCTTCTTCTTATGTGCATTTAACGTCAGGTAAGGGGAAACAACTACAGGGGACCATAAAAGCTTAACACACCGCCTGCCCTTCCTTTAGTAGCAAAATATATACGTTTTAGGTTTGCATATCGTACATTGTATTTCCACATACCTTACTAATATTTCAAGCACATTTCAAGAAAATTATTGGCACATGCAATCATAATTTCGTCACAAGAGAGACAGCAGAGATTCCCATTGCACATTCGAGCCCCGTGAAACTGAATGAAAGGCAATGCGCTGATCGTACAGCACTTAGCAGTCTCGAACTCCTCACGGTTCTTCAGCTTGCTGTTAGCCGCGCACTGCAGGTAAAAACTTTCAGCGCGATAACATTCGAGGCGTTGTAGGAGCCACTCGACAAACAAATAAGCCCAAGCAGGGTTTGCGACATAGTTTCTGAATAGGCGTGTAGGTTCTCTAACTTACCATGACTACCCTTGGACAGATATTGTTTCTTACGCAACGCTGTCATAGAAACCTCTTCGTCGCCCTTAATTACTGAAACGTCGCGCGGTCGATCTGGAGTTTCCTTTTCCAGTGCCTCTCGTTCGACCTAGCGCTGCTGCCTAGAAGAGCCATCTTACCTTACTTGAGGGTCCGGAAAAACTTTCGGTCACTGCGCCGTCTCTTCCGGGACACAATCGGGCCACCTCTTAGCGGTGATTCGTGCGACTCGTTACTTGCGTTAGTGCGCCTGATGAGCTCTCTTAACCGCATCGGGGGAGAGGATTCAATTTCCCGCTGCTCCTGCTCCTCCCGTTACCGCAGGGAACGATGTTACGGCCGAGGACGAAGTCGCTGTCCGGAAAAACGCGACCGAGGGGATCGCTAATGGAGGCAGTGGTTCGTGTTGGCAGTAATCCCATGAACGATGGGTGCCAAAGCTAATCTTCTCGTTCGACACGATTACTGACGAAGAAAGTCGAACTATTGTTCGCCTGGCTAACTTGTACACTGAGTTTCGGAAGCGGAACACAAGTATAAGCTTTAAATAAACGTTTGAAGGTGGTACAGATTGTCACTGGCGTGACGTGAATGCGTAGATCACAAGCGCGTCCAAGTTTTGCTTGGCTTTCTAGACGGGTAGAGAGGCAGTTTTGCAGTCATAGTTAACTTTACAGCACCATCTACGGATGATTGACCCTCTCCGTTCCCTGCAGAGTGATCTTTTCGTCATCGGCACGGAGTAATATCTCGTCAAGCTTCATGGTCGAAAAAAGTATCATCCGTCTTCTGACTTTATACTGCATAGTTAGAGCAGACGGCTACATCATTATGAAACCCCGCCACCTTTTTTATTTCTTTATTTTAACAATATCTGGAAGTGGTTAAATGTTTTGTCATGCATATTATTTGAACAAAAGCATACTTGCACCCCCGCCCGCAAGCATGTACACAAAAGGGCGTTCCCAAAAGCACGCTTGAAAATCGGTGAAGGAAGAATAAAGATGGAAGCAAGGACAGCAGGGGGAGAGGATTTGTACAAAAATAAACATGTTTATTTAAAAATTCAGCATCTCCAAACGCTTATCCGTTCCTAATCAAAAGCGAGTGTTTGCAATAAATCCTGTCCAAAGAACGCGAGGCAAACCAGACCTGAAGTTCGATCGTGCTGAGCAGCGAGAGTTTCGGAAAAGCAAAGTTTTTTCTCGACCGCGACCAGAAGAAAGCGGCTTGTCTTCGATCGAAGAGAAGCGGCGAAATAAAGCAAGAGGAATGAAGAAAGAATCAAAGGGAACGAAGAAAACACGAAACGTGATGGGGCGCCTTACGTGACGGGTGTTCGATAGGAGTATAGAAGCGCCGAGAAGCACTCAAGGGGGATTTGTGTAGACAAAAAGGAGCGGCGGAATGACGGGAGAAAGAAAAGGCAGTGCAAAGTGGTAAGCGGGGTGGGAATCACAAATCTGAAAGAAGCCTATGCATGCCACCGCGAGGTTCCTGTTTTCACTTTAGTCGCTCTTTCCGAGGGCGCGAACGTAGCGCTTCCTGTGACGCTGCTCGGGAAGCATTCCGCACGTAGCCTGCGACAAGACCATGGAGATTGAGGGATGCGGTCTAAGCCAGGAGTGTAGACAAAAGGAAGCGTGCGACGTGCCACGAATCACTACCGGGCCGGAACGCAAAGCGGAAAACTTCTCGACTAACCCTACGTTCTAACCCTAGGTTGTTCCCAGCTTTCTGCTGGTACTGCCTCATGACGATAGCTCAGCGTCATATCAAAATACGCACCGAAGGCAGCTAGTCGCTGGGATGTAGTTGGTTTGTTCGCTAAAGTAGTTTCATATTCTTTTGAGCGATGCGAAAAATGACGCGTAGGCTGAACTGGGTGAAAGAAATTGTCACGGTTTGAAACGCAGATTGTTCTCCTGCAAATATTTGCCAAGGTGATGTTCACAGCATTTTTCCGGTTCGTCAATTCTTTAAAGGGTCTTCCTTCAATAGTGCTGACTTGCATATGCGCGCACTTGCATTGATTCACTACCAGGATGACAAGCTAACGCGCAAAGCAACGCCCGCCTATAGTCTACACCAAACGCTGCTAATAGGGGACTACCTTGCGCACGTAGTATCGCCCCCTACCTTCGTCTTTTTGCGTGTTAGCACGCTGTCTCTCGACCTGACTACAAGCCCTTGTTTTTCGGTTTGTCCCAAGCCCCCAGGCTTGTGCAGCAACGACGCGTGTCACGAGATCACGTGTCATGACCTTGTTATAAGGAGCTGCCATCTTGACCAGGGACTCTTCGGACCCCGAGTCCTATAGTTCAGCTGTACCTTTGTACAGCTCAGTTGAAGCGGCGCTTCATATCTGCGTCGCTCCGCCAACATGGGCCGCATACATCTGCAGCATCTGGCAACCTAAATAAGGCAGTTCAAATCGAGCCAAAACATGCAAAGCCACAGTAAGTCATGCAAAACCACGGCAAACTATGCTATAGTGCGCGATAATTCAAAATTTGCCCTAGGCTAAACCACCCGGTTGCTTATTTTAAGTTAACAAACGGCTTGTGCTCCGTATTCCTAAGTGGGGCTTTTGGATTCCAACCATTGGCCCTCGGCCGCCCGTGACATGAGCTGAACGCAGACATAGAGAAGGAATTAACCGCGGCTTATGTCGCATTTTCATGCTTACTTGCGCTGTGTGGCAACTCATGAAAAGCAAGCGTCAAGTCCGGCTTTCAAAAATGTGATTACACGAAAATGCGATCTACTTAAACATCGGGGCAGAGCATTACTTTACTTTGGCAGTTTGGCAAGTGTATACGTGCCCTGTGATGTGTTTTTGAGGATGCAGAGCACTTGGACGCTGCATTTGAGCGACGAAAGTAAGAACGACAATTCAAAACGAGTCCTCATTAGTGAAAGACTTCGTTAAAGTTACTAGCGTATCCCAATGCATAGTGTGCACTCCTATCTGACCATGCTGATCAATAATACTTGCTGGTGGGCTTCTTGCTGCATGTTCCTTTGAAAAGATGTAGCACCAAAACAGACAACACTCAGAAAAAGACAGACAGACAGACGTTACATCTTTTCAAACGGCTATGTTGAATTGCGCATCCAAGTTCAGGACGGGCAGTATTTTATTTTGTCATTTCTTTTTCAGTACCCCTTGTTCATGTGGTATGTAGTGGCTACGTTCGTGTGGCTTCTATCCACGCGGATGTTCTGGGTCTGTAACAAGATTCTTGACACACTGCGGCTGCAAACTTTAACATTCTTCCTGAGCCTTATTGTTATGTTATCGAAGATCTCGTGGTTATCATTCGGCAGCTTTGTATCTTATGGCTTTTTGTTCCTTGCATATGAGGCAATATTGCTATTAGCTACTGAAGCTTAACTAAGCATGTCGCTTTTTAAAAAGGCCTGTCTAAAGCGTCTCGTGCATCGTTGAGATCAGTGTAAAAATCGTTTATTTCCTTCGTTTATTCATACTTCCTAAACTGAACCGGCACTTAACAAGCTTCTCCTTTTCCCACGCAATAGTTTCTGCTGGTTGAAGCCAAAGCCTTCGCAGCTTGCCACTAAGCCCAGCTTATGGTGCATGCTATTTTGGCAGACCCCGCAAAATGCACACATAAAGAAAGGAAAATGTGTAAAGGGGAATCACAAGCACAATATAGAAACATCGTGCACAGAGAGTGAAAGAAATCGGCATGTTCTCTCTAATCTATCTCGACTTTGTCCACTCAGACGCTAAGTCGCCCCTTGTTTTTCTTTATCCCCACGACATAGAACCTAGTATGTATACGAAGCTGGCAGATCTCCTTCGGAAATCCAGCCTGTACTTGTGCCTGTAAACAACCATTTTATGCTACCCCAATAAAAAAAAAATCTATCCATGCATGCTATCACGTGTTCTCTTTTAGGTTGATGGTCGGCCTATCTCCTCGCACTGCTCTCTATTGGTGCCTGTATAGTCCCCATATCTCATTCCCGCTACAAGAGGCATTCCAAGCCCGACGATGCAGCAGTAAGCTGCAGCATTGCGGGAATTCCGAGAACAGCTCCTTCCTTCTGCCCCCGTTGTCAGTCGGAGTGGCATACCTTGTCTCGTCGCGTCGAGTAGCCATTGCAATAGGAAAATAAAAGGCAAACGGACGGCGTTACGGTCTTTAGTGCTAAACAAGGGTGGGCGGACACAAGAGGCTTTTACCGAAACGGGCAGCGGTCGCTTGTCGGCGTCAGTAGGACGTCGTGTGTACTTTGTTGCGGCTCGTTGAACAAGAAAGTAAGCGAAGGCAGAGTTTTTGCCTCTGTGTACTCGGTATGGTGCTAGGTGTCTCGAAGCGTGAAAATGGCCGAAAGGACATTGTGGCTTCTTTTGTATTGTGGCATATGCCGAAAGCATGAAAATAAATACGAAAATATATGCGCGTGTGTGAAGTGGCGCACGAAAATGGCCTGACGTTGAGTCTGAGGGTTTTTTTTTTTTTTTTTCTTGATCTTTATGTCGCGCTGTTGAAAGATGCCCTTCTTTTTTGCGTTTTTTTTTCTTTTTTATGATCTTTTATTTTGTGCTGTAATCTAACCTTTTATTTACCGCATTTATAACGGGCACATGGCAGACAACGTAATTTGCATAAGGCGAGCAGAATACACGGGGTCTACACTCGGATGTAACGCGTACCTGGTGTCCTTTCAACGTATTTATGTTGACCCTCATGTGGCTTGTCATTTTTCTTTTGTCCATGCTGAATGTCATCTGTCTGCGAGTCTGTATTCCGTCGTTTAGCCGGAGCTTGTCTTGCTTTGTGTTTATTGGTCAGAATATTTCCAGTGTTAATTTTATAGTTCGTTATAATCCTCGCAAAAATGGCGGAGATGCCGTCACGGTACGTTGTGCTATGCTTTTTTCGCACAAAATAAGCAGGAGTGAAAAATCGTACTCGGACCACCATTCTTTCTTCTATGCGACCGGTTAGTTGCTAAATGCCATCGCAGGCTCCTTCTTTACTTCATCAGATTTCATAAAAATTTTCATGGTATGATGCTCGTAGTTTTGCGGTCTCTCCAGCGTAGTTCCACAACGGCATCGGATTTCGTTCCAGAGCAAATATATTTTACTTTTCTATTTGTGACTTCAGTGAGAAATTCCATCTTACGTATATGTGACGTCAAAGGATAGAATACCATCGACATTTTCTCTGTTTTTACCGAAGGACAACATTTCGAGCTCGTCTTTGGTCTTTTCTGATAAATAATGACCAAAGCTTTAACTAACACCCACCAGTGTATAGCCCGGCAACACGCATACTATAGGTTATAAGACCGTATATTTGACGTCATTAAACGGTCAGTCTTGACGTCATCGCTTAGTCAGAACCCAGTTTTGGCTTCAGTTTTCTGATTTTAGCTTTTTCAGGACACTTCTACTCAGTATTTTTAAAACCTGTATTTTTTTGTAGCGAAGAGAGGGACACTAAGGAATGCAACGTGATCATTTATTCAGATACTAAAAAAAAACGGAGTTGGCTTTCAAGCAGATATAAGAAACTGCTGCATTCATGTGGTAGGCTGTGTTATTATTTGAAAACAAAATTCTGAGCGGTTGAAATAGCCTGCCTTCGGCGTGAAGCGAACTAGATGCGGCAGCTATCTGTCACTAATGCTGTTCTCTCGTTTATGTTAGGGAATTTTCTTTGTTAAGTCTCGCATTGATTAGACTATGTCAGACTTTGTCGAAAAGTGAAGCAATATCAACGCATCCACACTGAGGCAATTTGTCACGCTTTATCGTGCCAGGGCCCCATCGCGTAGAACATGAGCAGCAGTTTTACCCCTATCGGTGTTAGTCACTAATAAGCATCCCGGAAACCTAATATGGATAATTAGCTTTCCCGAGGAAGCATGGTTCGTAATACGATGCAAAATCGATTGCTCGCTCTATTTTTTATAACCGCCTATCCGGATTCCAGACGTAATTTACGGGAAGAGAACGATGTATTCTACGCTAGAAAAAAAATTAATGAAGAGATATAGAGGGATGATTTATTGTGCGCCGCACTTGGTTGACTTACCTTTATTGTTATTGTTGCGAAGCCTACGCCTCTTAGTGTTTCGTAGCTGGATGGCAGCTGCTTTATTTTCATATCTAGTTGCGGACGGAAATGAGACGACCACGCAGTGTTGAAATGCGCGCAACTGAAACTTAAAAAAAGAATTCATTCATTCATTCATTAATGAATTCTTGTTTTAAGTTTCAGTTGAGCGCATTTCATCACTGCGAGGTCGTCTCATTTCTGTGCGCAACTAAATATAAAAATAAAGCAGCTGCCATCAAGCTACGAAATGTTAAGGGACGTAGGCTTTGCAACAATAACAATAAAGGTAAGTCAACCAAGTGCGGCGGGCAACAAATCATCCCTCTATATCTCTTCATTAATTTTTTTTTTTCTAGCGTAGAACACATCGTTCTCTTCCCGTAAATTACGTTTGGAATCCGGATAAGCGATTATAAAAAAATGGAGCGAGCAATCGATGCTTCCTCGTGAAAGCTAATTATCCATATTAGGTTTCCGGGATGCTTATTAGTGACTAACACCGATAGGGGTAAAACTGCTGCTCATGTTCTACGCGATGGGGCCCTGGCAATATCAAGCGTGACAAATTGCCTGAGTGTGGATGCGTTGATCGCGCTTGACTTTTTGACAAAGTCTGACATAGTCTAATGAATGCGAGACTTAACAAAGAAAATTCCCTAACATAAACGAGAGAACAGCATTAGTGACAGATAGCTGCCGCATCTAGTTCGCTTCACGCCGAAGGCAGGTTATTTCGACCGCTCAGAAAAGAAAGGGGCGTTTGAACTAGTAAGCGGCCCAATTCGACAGGTGGCGCTCAGAAAAGTAAGGAGCGTTTGAACTAGTAAGCGGCCCAATTCGACAGGTGGCGCTCAGAAAAGAAAGGAGCGTTTGAACTAGTAAGCGGCCCAATTCGACAGGTGGCGCTCAGAAAAGAAAGGAGCGTTTGAACTAGTAAGCGGCCCAATTCGACAGGTGGCGCTCAGAAAAGAAAGGAGCGTTTGAACTAGTAAGCGGCCCAATTCGACAGGTGGCGCTCAGAAAAGAAAGGAGCGTTTGAACTAGTAAGCGGCCCAATTCGACAGGTGGCGCTCAGAAAAGAAAGGAGCGTTTGAACTAGTAAGCGGCCCAATTCGACAGGTGGCGCTCAGAAAAGAAAGGAGCGTTTGAACTAGTAAGCGGCCCAATTCGACAGGTGGCGCGATCTGGAGGCTGCTTTGCATTGACGCTTCCCACGCTCTCGCTCCATGCCCCCCCCCCCCCCCCCCCCCTCGGTACGTGCTTCTTTGTGGACGGTTGGCAGTTCGATAGTTGAAGATTCGTCCTTCCCTTTTTTCGTTCTTTGGTCCTTCATTCCTTTGTTTTTGTCGAAGACCTTAGCCGGACTTCAACCACGTGATGACTCAGGGCGCTCCGTATAATTTCTCACGACGTAACAAATGAAGTTCAAAGAGACAGAGAGAGAGAGATTCACAAAAGGAAAGACAAAGAAAGAAATGAGAATTGCAATGGTCCATGCAATAATTTGTCCCCGTTTGGGTCTAGTCGCGCGTAACTGACTGACCGTGCATTGAAAAAGTTGAAAAAGACTAACCGCAAAATACAACGTGTATGAAAAAAGGTGGTTTTAAAAAACTGCTGGTTTTTGCACTGGAGCACTGACGACACTGTACTCAGAAGTGCGGCAAGAATCTTGCCTTCGCACCTCCCGTGAGCACACTCGCAAAAAGGCGCGGCAACTGAAGGAACGAGCTTTCCTGAGAAACGCGGTTTGCAAGAGGGCGGTGCTCTTCCGTCGCCTAAATGTATCTTTGTTCTCTGGAGGCTCGTCTTCAATCCCGAAGTTTTGCCTCCGTCGTTGAGGCGTGTATGCCGGGCCTCTGAATTTACACCGCATTAGGAAGGGGAAGAGGCGGATGTTGACTCTTTGGGGCCGCAGTGCTCGGCAGGACTGCGAACAATACTTAGTTGCCATCGTCGAAGCTAGTTAAGTACTTTGTCGAGCTGCAGGCACGAAGCTATTCGGGGCACTTCTTAACGATCCTGAACGAGCTCGTAACCAAGAATAAAATACAAGGCTTAGAAGAAGCGATGCTGGCCGAACACTAACGATGCCGTGATGGCCGGCCGTGTGCCGACGCAGCTATATAGCGATACGCTAATGATTCCAATGTTTTCTAATTCAAATCCGTGTTTCCCTTGTTTGCGATTAAGGCAGCAATGCACACAAACTCTTTTCTGTCTCTTTCTTACGACTCCAGATTACCCTTTGATACGCGAATCTCAAAGGCGATCAAATAAAGGGTGTTATGAGCACCACGAACATAAGATATTAATCGCGTTACGCCATTACTTATTCTTTACTTTGGAGTAAATATATGCATGTCTTACTATTCGATGAAGACAGCTTGATTAGCACCTTCATTTTACGACCTTTTGCTTTTGACATTTACGCTGTGAATATTCTGAATTTTGCATTTGCTCCGAGCTCCAAGCACAATGCGGAGAAAATCTTTCGGAACCGAACATAATAAGCCTCTGAGTGTCCAAGCTAAATTTAGCCAAGCTTTAAAAAATGAAACTGTAGAAATCGCCAGGCAGGGGCGACCACGGCCAAATTTATTTGAGGAGAAGCTGAAGAGGTGACGACGGCAGCGTCCGGCCGAGGCGAAGGTTCCGAGCGTTCCTAAGCTTTCGTGCCAGCGCTGCTTCCTCCTCTTCGGCACGTGCCGGACGCATGCCACGCGAGTCGCTACAAAACCTTTGAGGTCGGCCAGAGGAACCACGCTGTCTGGCGCACCACAGGCAAATTTTGATTTCACAATAAGTAATTAGTAATTAGGATAATTTTTCTAATTTGTGCACTTAAAGTGCCAAGCATACATCACTACAGCCCTGTTTACATGGACCCAACTACAGGAGTCGAATTGAGTGGACTCGACTCGACCGGGTTTACATGAACCCGACCCGACGAGTGGTGATTACGGCGGCGCCTCGCGAGATGGCATCAGATTCCGGTTTTTCGCCCCATGCATCCCTGGCATTTTTCATATTGTTATCTGCTCCCATTATTCCCCTACTCGACTCTACAGCGTTTACATTTTTCCCGCAGCGGGGTCGAGCGAGTCAACCCACCCCTTGCAGCGACGTTGACTCGACTCGTTCCCTCCAATCCCCGGCCCGACAGTGTTTACATTAACCCAGTAACCGGTTTTCGACCCGTAACTTAACTCAATCCGCTCCTGTCGGGTCCATGTAAACGCCGCTTAAGTTTTGTTTACTGCTTAATTTTTATGTTTTTAAAACCTACGAGCAATACATTGGCGCTGGCATTGCCGGTGGAGTTTGTAGCAAGGTGTAGCTTTATGTCCGCGATAAAGCATATTGACTCGATGGTTTACTGAAGCTAACTAATCAGCTTCTTATTTTCGAATTTAACGGCCATCGTTATATTGCGAGCGTGAAGGCCATCGGCATCGAAAAGCTGAGTCCAGTATTTAAAATTTCTCAACCCACAGTGTAGATCGGCATATCGAACACCAAAAATACTGACTTCTAAGCTCATTGAGTGGGGTATACCTATCTCACTCTGCGTATCTATAAAATTTTGACGCTGTCCGTGAAACGTCAGCAAAATTATTTTCATCTCTTCTACCTCATCAAACATACGAATGGCGTCTGCATTTTGTGAAGAAGAAATGTCACCTATGGCTTGTGAAGAATACGCAGTGCGAAAAGGCCAACTCAACGAACTTACAGACGCTTGTTTTTGACCTTCGATTTTTCTAACCAAATTGCCGATTAAAGAAATTAAAATCAGGGCTCACCTTTAGATGTTGACGGCCTTAACTTTTGTATTGTTACTTCTCTCCCGAGAATAGAAATAAATATGTCCATTATTTATTTCGGGCGGATAATGCTCCACTCAGTAAACTGTCCCGTACATAATGTCCGCTTTAATCTGCAGCCCACCTGTACAGTCTGTGCACATTATAACTCGTTATAGACGCAAATATATGAACATTATAAAGATCTCGCACATTGCGTCCGAACCTTTTATTTAATTATTTTTATTTGTTTGATATTGACATTGATATTGAAAGAAGATTTTGCGAGCAGAGACGTGCTTGGATGTGTATGCAAGGAGAACACATTCGCCACGAGTACATTAAGAATGAGCACTGCTAATAATTTCCTTATACTCACATACAAACAGAGAAAGAAAAACCACAGCAGTCATTCGTAAGTTACTGCGCTGGGTAGCATGCTAGCATGCTAGCATGCTACCCAGCATGCTGCATGCTGCACGCAAAAAGTAGCATGCTGCATTTTTGCGTGTCCTGTAAAGTAGAGTAATTTCAGGACTCCCTGAATAACCACAGAAGATGAAGGTCTGTATAAAATCCCCGAATTCAGAGACCCTTAATTATGGCCCACGCTACTGCTTGCAAAGGTAGCCACGAAAAAAATCATGTTTTTCAGAAGGGGCTCCCTGAATAACCACAGAAGATGAAGGTCTGTATAAAATCCCCGAATTCAGAGACCCTTAATTATGGCCCACGCTACCGCTTGCAAAGGTAGCCACGAAAAAAATCATGTTTTTCAGAAGAACCTGTTCAAACCGAAAATAGCCAACATTCAAACTCGTTCAAAGTGTGCTAAGCACCTATTCCATTTCATTACAACGTTTTTGCTGTATTATTATTTCGTTTTTCTTTAGTTTTACTGATGCACTACTCACGACGCAGTGGCCGCGCCTTGGTCGGAATTTGAAAACAGTGGTGTCATATACTGGGGCTTTAGAAACTCTGCAATAATTTTCGAATTATAAAAGTTAACCATCAGCCCATATACTCCGCTGCTCTCATGATGTGATATACATGTTACTCTGGAGCAATAATTTATATAATCTTCATTAGTAACACACCTAATCACTACAGCGTAGCAAAAAAATATATATATCCTAAACCATTCTGTACATTTATTTGAGCATCACGTCTTATTTTCACAAATTTTCTGCTTCGTTTCCTCAGGTTATTCTACTAATAATATTTTCCTATATTCACTTCCTTTTTTTTATTTAATTCAAGTCCTTCTCTAATTTATTTCCGTCTTTGCGTCTCTAACCTCTCACGTTGGATGTTACTGCACCTTTTTTACTGCTGCTGCAGTAGATACAGCCATAAAATCACAGCCGCAACCTGTTTTAAATTCACCCTAAGGCAACCTCGGTAGTTTTTAAAGTAAATGCGTGTTTCTTTAGTAAGAACTTAGATTTGCACCGCTTTGTGCCGATGAAAAGTTAGTTAACTAGTTGACCGTATAGCTTTCTTCTTGACAGTCAATATATTTCAGAGGAGTGGGCCACGTATTTTTCATAAATGATGGAGCAGTAGACTTCAGTGTCTAGTGATTTTAAAAACGCATGACCATTTTGTGATCTATTCAGGAATGCCGTTTATCCTTTCATTTATTTGTGTCACCACATAAGCTGATAAGAAAGGTTTAGGTTTATCGAGGCTCTAGACTATCTGTAAGGTTACTCATTATTGCGATACATCTGCACTCTGAAAACTGTGTGTTCTTGCTTCCGGTTCCTTTTTATTGTCTGAATATGTAAATTATTATAAGAAAAAAGAAAACAACACCACTTGGAGACAGCACATCATATTCAGAGACATTCTCAAAATGTGTGCAATGTGTGGAATATTGCTTATGCAATGCGCACGCTTTCCTGCTAGAGCATGGAAATAAACACGCAACACTTTCGATAACTTCAATGAATGGCTACACCATGCAGATCTTGATTGGTCTAGAACCACGCCCACCTTCAAATTACAATTCGCGACACTGTTTCATAAACTTGAACTATTTCTAGACACTGCATATATCGCGGGGGTCAATGCTGAAAGTTACTTGTTCTTCCTCAACATACGCTCCCCATTGCCCACATTGCCGTATGGTCACTGCCTTTTCATCAGTACACATTTGTATCGACAGATAAGTGAGGCCGCGAATGTTCCCACCTGTCGCGTCGCCCACATGTTATTTGGTTGTGCAGTGCTGGTCGATAGCACTTAGGTCGTGTTACAACATTGCAGCCGCATTCGCGCAATCTGTCGTGGTGAGCAAACAAAGGCGTGGCTAGGGAGCGCTCTCTCGCCGTAGTCGTGCGTAACGACGAAGTAAATTCTACCTAGCGTACGCTGATCGATAATCCGATAAGGTGGAAGGGAATGAAAAAAGTCCCGCAGAAAGGGTCATATTTTATTGAGACTAACGTCGCCGCGGTCTCACTAGATATATCTCTTATCTCTAAAACTTTTCTTTCCAGAGTATCTCGATTTCCGTTCTAGACATCTTGTATACTACGAAATTTTCCCTCTATTATTTGACCAGCAGGCAAGACCTATTAGGCGTTTGGTTGTATTTTTCTTTTTATGTAATATCGGTTGTTGGAAACCGATTGGTCGGCACCTACTCTTTCGGCTCCTTGTCTTTTGTTGGTGGCGAATGTACTATACGCTCTGGCCGTACCCCGCCATGAATTTCTATCAGTGCATTTTTATTCCGTCGAATTAGCGCTTGGGCGAGTAACTGCGTACATACCCATCTATAGTGCTGGCTATGTTAAGCAGGACGCTAACATGCACTAATCGTATGACAGTGTACGTGACGTAAAAGTATGCAACTGCAGTTGTAATGATGATGCAATAGCGCATTACGTTTTTAAACACGTGAATGTTTCGCCGCAATGCTAAGAAAAATTATTTCTTCTAATTTTATTCTACTCCCAACATAACCCTTTCTTAACTTACGCTTAATGACACACTCGTCGAACACAACGCCTGCCTTATTCCGTATTTATTTTACTAGTGTGTTTTCACAAAAGCGCGCTGTTACGTCTTCCTTGAGATCAATAACACCAAGCCAGTAAGCAGTCTCGTTAACCGTTACATCCGCCTTGCGTGTATCGGGGCCCAGACGTTTCGCTGCAACAGCTTGTAACGAAATATCAACAAAATACGTAGCAGCATATTCCTTCGCGTTTAATTTCTAAACATTTCGCTATTTATTTATTTTTTTCCTTTACCGCTCTAGTGGCTACGAGGATTGAACAAGTTTACCCAAAGCCCGTAGAGCTTGTATAGGCTTCAGAAAAAAAGACGATCAATTTATTTCGCAAGTACCCGGTAAGCAGGCTCACCGCGGTATCGTTCGATATGTTTTGTCAGGTTAAAAAAGGGAAAAAGATAACAGGACTGAAATTTCCGCCGCATTGATCTTCTCCGGCTGTTGCTTGTCTAGCCGAGGTAAGCTGAAATAGCCCTGGAGAGACTCGTTAGAAAGCGCCTCGTGCTCGAACGATCTCCTTTCAGGCAGTTCGCTGAGCACGGGGGATCTTCAGACGTAAGCGGAGGAATTTCCGAGCCGTGAACGCGGCCGCAGGAGAGCCTTTATTTTCTTCATGTCCCTTTAATCTCGGTAACGATGTGCGGTGCCGGGGCAGCTCTGAAGCAGTCAATGCGTGCGTGGCTGCCTCGTTCCAGGAAGCACTCACCGCGCCATCCAATGTAATCTTTTTTCATTTATACTTCCTGATTTTAACTGCTACTCGAAGGCACACGTCTTTTCTTAAAAAGCAACTTGTCTGAAAGGAGCTGCTATGGAGTTTTCATCGCCCGGTTTATCATTTATTGCTAATTTATTTTTGTGCGTTCATTTCGAACTTCTTTTTTTTTTTTTCGGGAAGATTCTTTTTCTCTTTAACGAACTATGAAAATGTTCAGTTATTCAGCATGATATTCAGCATGATTGCATGAAAAGTTCGGCGTCAGGTGATCTTGCAGCACTGCGCAGAGCAAGTTTCTCTTAAGTTTTTCTTTTTCTTATCGCCACCTTGTAAAGTTGAAATATGAATTAGAACGCGCAATCTGAGAGAAATTTTTCCGTTATTACTTTTTTTTTTCTTAAATTTTCTCTGCCGTTCTTTTAGATTCTGATACATTCGAACCCGCTTCTCTGAACTCATCATGGTTGCAAACGATAAATGCATAAATACAATTTTTGTTTGCGCATTTTTGTTTCTGCAAAGCCGATTTACCATTTGCAAAATATTGGCAACAGTTACAGAAGGCACTTAATTCTCTTACGTGCTGTATATGCGAAACCCCAAGAATGATGAAGTTGAATCAAGACCCCTGCAAAGTCGATTTACCATTTGCAAAATATTGGCAACAGTTACAGAAGGCACTTAATTCTCTTACGTGCTGTATATGCGAAACCCCAAGAATGATGAAGTTGAATCAAGACCCCTGCAAAGCCAATTTACCATTTGCAAAATATTGGCAACAGTTACAGAAGGCACTTAATTCTCTTACGTGCTGTATATGCGAAACCCCAAGAATGATTCCCAAGAGAAACCCCAAGTTGAATCAAGACCTCGAATAAATTAAATTAGTACTATTTACTTGCATATATTTTAATGCTTATCTAGAAGCAGTGCGACCATGTGACTGCCCCGACGACGTGACGCCGACTTTTCGAGACCACATTTTGTACGCTATCGCCGCAAGGGTCTGCTTTTCATTGAGCCTATAAGGTATTCGCCTTAGTAAACGGTAGCGGTATTAATTGTAGTCGCGTGCACATATATATTGGGATTATTATCACAACCACTACCAGGACCACTACTACCATCCGCTTCTTGCGACTGCCCCGCAGTGCTGTCTCTCGGTTTCGAGTCTGGTGGGCAAATTACAACACCAACAGTGCTAAAGCATGCGCAGCGCTTCGAAATAAGTCACAAAAATAACGGCATCGTTCATTCGAAACTTTTTTGTGTGAAATGCAGTAACGTGTCTGCGTTTTCAGCGGACACGAGATTGACTCACTATACGTGCCACCAGGGAAGCAGATGGTAATAGATGAATTTGTAAAAAACGGCATATTTAGTGTTTCAGAGCGCTTGCTTTTTTCCGTTAGCGTGTTTTACTTAATAACCAATAAAGTATTGTACAACATCACTATATAACACAGACCACAATACGGTGCCGAGTCGGCCTGGCTTCTAAACGAAAACAAGTACTTACATATCTCAGTGTTCAAAACGGCGATATTGTACTGAAGTGAAGCGATCATTGTGCTGTTGTCGCGCTGAAGACAGAGTAATGAAGTCCTGCTGCCCTTTTCTTTTTCCTCTTCCCCATACACAAGAACAACACCTCTCTCTCAGCAAGAAATTATAATTATTTGTGAAAGCTACACAGACTCTGTGCGCTGTTTAAGGCTGGCATAAATTACTATATGTGCATAAAACGGTATCTTGTAACCAAGGGCCATAGTGCATGACAAGCTTTTCCTAATTCATATTTTCACCAGTTCTTAGATGTACGCCCCCACTGGAAAAATACGCAGATCGGTTCGTCGCAGTTGTGCAGCCACAAAATTAAATATAAAAGCGAGCAGAAATAGCGGTGGAGAAGATTATGTTCAACCTCCGTTGTGACAAAATTGACGGCTACCAACTAGCACCATGCATTGCACATTTGCAACGGCAGCGCTCATGCCATATATGATTTGAAAGAGTAGCTAACTGCTCTGGCTTCGTCTGGCTGGGATTCGCCAATCGGTGCGTTGTGTTGCCTCGGCGCTCAAACGCCTGAGCGGGCAGATCGGAACACAGATATGGGAACACAGGCTGAAAGAAAGATGGAAACATAGATCAGCAAACAGAATCTCGGATCCTTTTACGCTCGAACAGGTTGAGTTTGGTCTCTCTTTCCTCTTCCTTGCTTCTTACCTTCACTTCAGTTCTTTTCTTTCCTCATTTCTTCTCCTCTAGATGTTATGTTTTCTTTGGCGTTCTTTTTTATTTCGAAAGCAATACTACTTTCCCTTTTCAGCCCTTCGCGTAGCGAGGCGGTAGCTACCATTGACCTTTAGCGTGATCTTTGGCGCGCCGCCAAGCACGGCTGCGCAAAAACAGGGGCCCCAACTCGCGCCGTCTACTAGCGAGGCGGTAGCTACCAACCGCGGCCTAACTCCCGATCCTTCCACGAGGGGCGCTACAACCGGAATGACGTCATCCCATCTGCGGCAAAAACAGGGGCCCCAACTCGCGCGGTCGGCTCGCGAGGCGGTAGCTACTAACCACGGCCTAACTCCCGCTCTCTCTTCGTGGGGGAGAGCCGCGGCCGGGGGTGACGTCATACAGTAGGATAAATTCGGGCCCCGGCTCGCGGTATCAACCAGATGTTCCGATGTCGCCTACGGCCAAGGCAATTCATCAGAATGCAAAGAGGAAGCAACAGCGAGCTACCGAGACGGAAGAAGAACGAGAAGAGCGGCTTTCTAATTGTCTTTATAGGATTGACCAGAAAGTACCCCCCACGTTTGTGAAAAATAAAAAATGGTCCGAATCTTCAAACTACCGTTTAGAACGACGTTTGGGGCGCCGGTTCGGGTACGCCCTTACACACCGAGAGTTAAGTCCGACGTTGATCTACGGCCGGGCGGAGATGCAGTTGTGCCACATGCTCCTAAAGCTAAGAAGAATTATGGGGCTGCAGCCGCAGCTACCGCCGGGGGTGCAATGCTGGGTACTATAGGAGGTGGCCTAGCGGCAGGTGGAACCAACGCAGTCTCCAAGGATGCTTTCATTTCTGCTGGCGTAAAGAATGCCGTAGCACCCGGTGCCGGAGCGGCAGTTGTACATTCTGCCTTCACCCACAACCAAGTATATCGTTGCAGCCACGGCACTCCTTGTCTCGCTACTAGTTATACATAGAATAACCAGGTAGCACCCCGCAATAAACAATAGTTGAACCATATACCGTGGCCAGAGTGAATCACTGCATAACCATAAGCATAACCACAAGCACCACAACTAGCTACACCACCATCTGAACCTAGGCGTAGCCATAGCTATTGCTTTCGCAATTACCAGGCTTAACCAAGCTAAGCCACTGCCAATTTTTTCGTTCAGTTCGTAGCTGGGAGAGCAGCCTCACTATTTAGTACAGTTCTATTCAAATTCGTAAAGTGACCGTTGCTTTGTCTGAATGCTTTTTTTCTCTCTCTCTCTCGGTCGGTTCAATCGTCTTTTCAGTCTCTTTGAAATGCAAGAAAAGTACTACTAAAATAAGATGATATCTTGTTGTCACGTGTCGGACTCTGCAAACATCCTTAAACTCTTTTTCAAAAGCAAATTAGAATGCAAGCTGTTTTCTTCCGGTTATCACTGCCGCGAGGAAGACACAGAATTCGGCATAGGCCGCACGCTGGCATTGTCCGCCTTAGCACACAACACACGGTCTACCACCGCTTATGGCGTGTGGTAGCGAGAGCTGCCTGCTTCGAGTTGTATAAGATGGGCCGTCTATCTTACTGCACTCTGCTCTGAAGGGTGTGAAGAACCGAGAAATTGCTTCTACACCTCCACCCACTGTCTTTCCCCTTTCCCAAGCAACGACCCATAGCTATCCCTCCGCGCTTCCAATAAAATAAGATAGTTTTACAATAAAAAAACGTTCCTTCCTCTCTCTCTCTCTCCATTCTAATGAAGAATACGCACTAAATTCTTTGTCTTAGGTGTCCAAGAATACCAGGTCTCCAGGCGACTAAAACATTGCGTTGAAATTACATTTGTGAAAAATTGATGTCGTTTATGATGACATTCAGTTTTAGGATCTCATGCTAGTAGGGCCGCTTTGGGTAAAGTACGAATACGAAACAATGACTAAAACCGAATGCTTTGCTTGCAATACCGGGATCCCCTTGGGTATGTCAATACCCACAGACTACCCACGCTTTCTGTTAGGATGAATTTGCTTGCTGAAACGTCAAAGAAAAGAGAAATACTTTTTTTTTTTGACACGCAGTCCTGAAAAGTCTGGCAAACGAGCAGCTCAGAAAGAGAAAGAATAGAAAGCAAGATCGCGCGCAAAACTCGCAGCGCAAAAATCCTCTTTCTGTGTAGAACGAACGTGAAAGAGACAGCTTGGTTTCCCACCACCGGCGCGTTTCCTTATTCGGCCCAAATCGGGCGTGGTCCGTCCCGTGACGCGCGAAACGTAAACAAGCTTTCCTGTACACGCCCACTTTTGTTTAACACGGCGCTTTAGCGCCCCCAGCTTGGCAGCTTGTGCGAAAGCACGGACAGCACGTAGAAACGGCTTTTCCGGACCGCATTCTTTATTTTGCGTTCCCATCTGTGCAAACACACGTGTCACTTCGGGTCGTAACAGTACAGTAAGAACATTAACCATCCTAAAGGGGAAAGTGCGACCTCGTAATTAAATGTATGTGTGTTATTCTTTTCAAAGCTGGAGCGCGCACTTTGAACAACGCCCGAGTGATGGAAGGCTTCAGGATGGTCTACCTCTAGAGGTTGAAACTGGTCTGAAGAGCTCCGCTACGGTGCCTTGTTTTTTCTTTCTTCACTAATTCCTTCACCTTTCCCTTGCCTGACGAAGCGGTTGAAGGCATACACAGAAAATGTCACAGTTATTGAACCATTTTCTTTTATCTTCACATATCTCCAGTATTATTGCCTAATTTGGTTCTTCATTGGGTGCACATTCCCATCGCGTGTTCTTTCTTACAGTTCGATCCCAATGAACATGCAGACTTTGCGAAATCACGTACTGAAGCATACTATGCTTAGCAGCCAAACCCAATATCCTGCGTCTCACCCCTGTCCTCATTACAATATCGTACAAAGACGAGCTGCCGATTCATGAAAAAAAAAAAATTATTTCATTTTTTTTTTTTGTGGTGACCTTTACATGGTCAATTTTTTTTTCTTTTTTTCTTTTTCTGGTGTAGAAAGACCTTTTTCATGGGTTGGCGCCTTTGTGTGCCTATCAGTGAATACACGGTTCAGGAAAGGCGCTTAATTATGACGGCTATTCGAGTCGCAGCCACGCATTTTGTTCTTGGGCTCTGCTCCTGACAACCGCGACAATGGAAGACACCCCCCAAGGGAAGAATTTCTAGTTTAATCGGGTACCAAGAGGCTGAGAACACCAAGGTCATTTTTAGAGGCGACCAGTTAGCTTGCCCCGGGCACTTCTTGTAGTCTTTTGTAATACCCTTCTTCTTGGGCTATAGAGTGGCTGGCCCTGTAAGCCTCGGGGGCTGTTCCTGATGTGAGGAAATCGGCCGTGTGTGGAGAGGGAGAGACTGAGGGAATGTAGAGCGCGCGATAAAGTGCATTTTGCTTCTGGTCAGCTGAGCGTCTTGGTGCGCTCGTCGTACGTGTAATGATTGAGTAAGTGCCCCCAGGAATGGTCAGCGGAGGTCCATTAATAAAGGCGTCAATATTTCTTCGAGAGTTCTCAATAATGGTCACGCGTCATAATTAGAAACGCTTCCCTCGTTCTCTCTGAGAGGAGGACTATGTTTCATTTGTTTGTTTTTATTATTTTGCGAAATATACAGCGTTCTCACCTACACTTAACACGTCCAGTTGGTGTGCAGTGCCCAGTAAACAGTTTCACTCAGTCAGGACGTTACTGAGACATTAGGCACTTTTATAAATGCGAACCTAATGACAACCATATTTTGGGGGCGGTGCTAAAACTCGATGGCTGTGCACGCAGGCGCAGAAGCTTCGCACGGGGAACCAGCCCAGCTGCAACAGCGTATCGCCGACAGTGCCAGCTATCATTTTTTGCTACTGAAGCGGAGTGACACACCAGATTTCATTTCACAGGCTTCAAGACATTTTCTCTTGTATTACAATCGAGTCTCGGTATTAACCTCGAAAGTGAATCAAAATGTCTTCGTCTTTGGAGCAGTTTGACTCCAAACAAGTTTCTTTAATAGGCCTGCTCTTCAAATTACTGAAGTTCAAGTTTGAATAAGCCAGATGTTTTAATAAACCAGCGAGTATGAGTTAGTAGAACGCACTGCGCCTGTCAAACACGTTACGTGACTATCAGCACTTTTGTTCGGAATGAAGGCAAGCATGCAAGGTTTTCCTGTGATTGGCTTCCAACTTTCATCATATTGGCTTGTATCCTCCGGTGATATCTGAGGCAAGACACCACTGTAACTACTGATGTTTTCCAAAGGAAACAAGAAGTGAAATAAAAATAAATCATGGAGGCCTTATGTCTACAGATGCAAATTTCAAAAGCACCCGTGTGCTGTGCTCTGTGAATGCACGTAGAAATTGGCCTAACTAACACTGAATTATCCAATGCGGCCTTGCTATAAAGCCGAGTTTCGCCTCTGCACATTAACTCCAACTGATACAATGCCACACCACCACCAAAGTAAGGCTGCGAACAACATTATATTATATCGCTATTATATCTAGGGGTGTTGCTGAAAATATATATGTAATTGGCAATTGAGCGTCACGAACGCTAACCATTCGGGCAAAACGTTAGACCAAGGCGGCGTCGTTTATTTCAAAACTGTGCTGTTTTTCTTTGTATATTCCCAAAAGCTAGCTTTTTATTTATGTATATGCAGTGAAAACAAGTTTTGCGCAGAGTACGCAGTTTTTTTTTTTTTTTTGTAATAACTTTTCCAAACGTTTTTATTTCTTCTTGTTGTATAATTATGACCGTTTCTGCTTTGCACAAGCTCATTCTGATTGTAGCTCATGAGCCGGAACGAGGTTCTTACTTTCGTAAGGGTTATGCTTCCCGCGTAACCCTTACGAAAGTAAGAACGTCGTTCCGGCTTACTTTCGTAAGGGTTACGCGGGAAGCAATACGTTCCGCTCATCACGCCTAGTCACCTATGATCCCGATATTAAGAACACAGCGGCGCTGTCATCCTTCAGCGACTTTTGAAATAATTTTATATTTGCCAAATATATGGTCTGTTTCTAAGCCGACAATATTACGAGAACTTTGATTCTTTGACATTCTGTACGTGCCTTTCGTGCTGGAGGCAATACTAGCCACAATATCTCTACGGCTACGTCGCTTAATGCTTGCTCCTCACGACCTTAGAAGCTACTGCACCACTTAATTTCATATGCCGTTAGCATTACCGCCGGAATGTTCCATTCTTTTGATATCCTTCAGGTGTTTACCGAGTCATTTCTTGTTCCCGCTTAGGGTAACACACCAGAAAAAAAAAAGTATTTTGCCACTATGCAGTAGAGCTCTCGTGCCTCGTACATTCTTCTGAGCATCTTTCTTTGAAAGATTTAGCAAACAAATAGGTATTCGCCAGACATTGCCTAAGTATAGCAATGCGGGCGTCTTTTTTTTTTTTTTTTAAGAAACAGCGTTTTCGAGCGGGCCGTTTGTGTATCAATTATTAAAACGTCAATTGTCATTCTTTATGCAAATTTGCTGCTTGAATAAAATTGTTTAGGATTAGATCTTTATAAATCTTCCATCATTTTGCAGCGTACAGCGTGCCGAATAGCTATTTGCACACTCAGATGCAGTTAGCAGGGTTTACACACTTCGCGGAATGTGCCATTTTCATCGCTGAAATTTCGCTCGCATATTGAAGTAACGCTAGCAGCTAGTGTCCATTCGTTAGTCACACATGAGCCCTGTACAACGGTGAAGAGAGGGGGAAGGGATGAAGAAGAGAGACCTCACGTTGTCACACAAACGTTTCATCAGCTGAAAACCTAAACAAAAATGCAGATTCCGCTTTCGTTTCATCCCTTCAGTTTTCTTACGCTAAGGTGGATACCAGTGTACGCTTATTTTTACGACTGCATTCCGCCGTATTGATATAAGAGAGGAGCTTTCACGATATCCCCCGTAAGTTCGAGAATTTGTTCACCTTCTCTATACGGCGGCCAATTCATCCAACGAGAAAATGGTAATATGCATACAGTAACTTTCGAGCGTAGCGTTTTTGTTCCTTTCTTTAACCGTCAGGACTCCATAGAGATATGCAGTTTGTTGGCATAACGCTGCCTGCGTATTGCATTACATCCCTCATTGCCCTAATAAAGGTCATGCTGTCCTACAGCGCATAAATGTTCTATACGGCGCTATGGACCTGTGTACAATAAGAGGGTGCTCCAATTGTTTTATATGGAATTCTCTCCTATAGTGCCAAGTTCGACATAAGCGGTTGAGTTTAGAGCGCGAACTTAAGATCCGAACGAAATATTAGTCACCCCATTCGCTGATGACACTTGTAGAGGAGTTGCGTTTTTAGCATGAGTCTTAAAATAGTGGCCAGGAATTATGCCGATAAATGATCATTCGAATGCATTACCTTCGAATTATGGTTTGTAGCGGATACAGAATCAATCTTGCATGAACTCAAGAATATGCGATGCGAACACATACTTCTGAAACAATGCAATATATGCGCTCAGTGCAGACAATAATATGCAGAATGAAATTTCATCATAATTTTGATAAATCATGTCATACTCCGTCGTTTCAGTGCAGACCAGATACACACAAAAGTGATAACAGATTACAGGCTTGCGCGTGATTTTCCCGACACCTGAGCCTTGGCTGTCTGAACAGTGCTATAGTTAGACTTGCTGCTGCATCAGCCATCTGAGGACATTATTCAAATAAAATTGGCCTCTCATTCCTCACAATTTCCGGCTCTATGAAAACGGTATATTCACATTCCGACGAAGCCTTGAAATTTTCGCAAATAGCTTAAAATGAAAGCGTCCAACATGCGCAAACTAACACAGTGTCAGCACTGTATAGTAGCATCGCTCCACTTTTGTGGAAACTGATATCGATAAGAAAGTGGTACATACAGTTTTATCGTAGTTAAACTGAGTAGACGTGTGATTGTGTTATCGCTATACCGCGTGACTGCTGACGTCAATGAGGATGGATGGATTGATGCATTATAAGAGCTCCTCCTTTGAAACGGGGTGGAGGCAGTTTCCACTATGCTTGGCTTTTTTTTCCCCCTATATCTTCAATGTTGTTATAAACCCGTCAACTGGTTCCTCATTTCAGTTACTGAATTTTTATTTCTACCTTTGCAACCTTGAGTCATCTCTATGCTTTTCAGCCACCAATCTTCCTATCGCTTTTTGCTGACTTGCATCACAGATTCATTCACCTGACCACTGGTCTCTCTTAACCATAGGGCCTCAGGAAGAAAGTCTGCGTCTGCATCGACGCCGGGATAGAGGCTATAACAATCGAGTATAAAGATATTCAATTGTTGCAACAGATTTACCACTCACAACACATGTGTCATCTTCTTGGTTAAAATTCTTTTTTTGTTTCTTTTTTTTATAGCTGCGTGTTCCAAGACACCCAGGTCTAGCTTCAAAAAGTAAGGCACTCCCAAATCAGGAAGGAATCAAAGGAACATTGCTTCCTTATTTGTCTTCAGCAATTTTGATACAGTTCCACACTCTGCTTCTTATTTCATAAAATTTACCATTTTTTTTACCTTCTGTGATTTTACCTGCTGCTTAACGTTTTTTATTATTCCTCCGTTCTTTTGCTCTGCATACCTACTAGTTAGTTTCCTACTTCTTTTCTTCCATTTTGATTCAACACTTTCTACGTATAGATATTTATGTACTTTAGCTGCCCACTGTCCATTTTACCGTAACTTTGCATTTTCCTCAGGCTTTCCTTATTTAATATTTTACTTTAAGCTTCCCGTCTTTCAAAAAATGCCTAGCCCTTATCATCGTGTTCTGATCGTTTGCGATTTTGCTATGGGCTCCTGGTGCCAATCCTCTGACAGCTCTCTGACTTATTTCTAATCTCGACTGTACCTCTGCCATTAGGCCCAAAACCACAATCCCGAAAGTAAGCTCTGGCACCATAAAGTCCTTTGCAAATACCCATCAGCACCTTATACCTATTTTATCCGCACAATGCACTATCCTTCGTTATTTTGTGATAACATACTGTTCATGCTTTCCATGTATTTCAGTCTTTCCTTTACCCATATGCCGAGATACTTATATTCTGCCAGTGTGAATATTCATGACCTTTTATTTTGAGCACCAGACCGGTTAAACCATTAAAAACCATCATGCCCGACTTATTGAGCTTAAACTGAAGCCCAGGGTGTCCCGTTCGTCTACAAAATAAATCACTGTAGAGTTTGCAACTCTTTCTGGCTATCTGTTAACAGTACAATATGGTCCGCTATCATTAAACCGAGGAGGCACTGCTCTAAAACTTTTCCACCATATCTATACGACAGATTAAAATTCAGATTGCTATCTTTTATCCTTCTGTTCATATTAATATATAAAGTATAATCACTAGTGGTGATAGAGGTCAACCTTACCTTAATTATTTCCATAACTCAACAGTGTGTGTACTTCTTATCTATATACATGTAATTTCTATTTTCATATCCTGGTATATTTCCTGTATGAAATTTGTTATCTCACCACCTATAACTTCAACTTTCAGTATGGATCACAGGATTTCTCTGTTTAAGTTGCAGCATGCCCTTTTTATGTCCGGGAAGGCTAAATACAAAAATCTGTTTTCCGCCCTAGCTATTTCTATCCATTGTGTAAACATGAACAGGCATTCATATAAGCGCCTACCATTTCTAAACCCGTTCTGAAGCTCTCCGAGCATTTTTATAGCCAATTTCTACCCATAAGTGAATTTTTAATTTCAATGCTTGCATTGTCATGCCTTATATAAGAAGTGTTGTCGTGTTAAGCCGGTATGATTTTATGTGCATCCTATCTCCTTACCCCTTAGAGATGTAATTCATTTTACTCCGCCGTCAGCTATATGGAATAAGTTTATTTGTTATGACGATTTCCAATGCTTTAAACTACATTTCCTTGATTCTTGGGTCCTTCTCATTGATCAGCTTGGTTGGAATTTCGCCTATCTCCGCGGAAGTTTATTTGAGGATATTTGTGGTGGATGTGCATTTATGAACAGATTCTGCTCTAAAGGTGACATCTAATAGCTGACATTGGCCCTCAAAGGTCAAATATCAACTACGAGGGTGACCCCGGATAATGCTTGGCAATACGTACGCTGTTTCTACGCTAGGTGGACCAGTTGTCAACCTCAAGGTCACGCAAATCAGAAATTATTGCTTTATTTTGACTGTGTGAATTAAATCTTTCGTATAGGAACGTTTCCAATGCATTTTCGTAACTCTAGGTGCTGCTGTGTCTGCTATAGTTAACGAAACTCACTGCCGCATTTAATGCTCGCTGTTGGTGATTTATCACGATGCATTTTATGTACCCTTCTCATTATGGAAACTGCAACAAAACTATGTCAAGGCTACCTTCAGATCGCCTAATTCATTTTTTTCATAAAAAATACTGTTTTAAGGACGCTTGCACTTTAAAAACGTGTCCTCTAATATAATCAAATTCATAACCATAAATCTAGAGCACCAAGAGCAAGAATATAGAACACCCGACTTCGTTGCTAAATATTATTTCAGTGCACATCCGTTAGAAACTTTCTTTTGATATGTTGTCCTTGCTTTGAGTAGCTTCCAGAAACACTCACTTCCGCTGCAGACAGATCCTGAAAGAATGCTGTATAAGAGTATCAAAAATAGAACTTTTATACTGCACGGACTTCACTGGTGCATTGTCGGTGGCACATCTTATTCTCTTCATAGCCACCGGGACTTCAATCACTGTCGCGGAGCGAACGTGACGCTCTCGAGTAGCCCCGGTAACGATTCTTGGGGCGCAAAACCTCTCTTCCGTTTCCTTCCGTGTGTACACCCTCTTCTGACCGCGCTCGGTGTACGTGTACAACGCGAGGCTACCGCGCGTATACAGCCCAAACTCTGACAAACTGACCACCTGGCCTTGCTCCCTTAATCAATCCCTTCCCGCCGTCCTCGCTTTAGTATCTCCTTTAGGCGGCGCTGCTGCACTTTCCACGCACGGAACGACTGCAACACTATCCGCACGCTCGGTGGAAGCAGAGCGGCGTTCTGTTCTCGCACTCCTCAAGGCAGTTGCCTAGGACGCGGAAGAGGAAGGCAGGGCGAGAAAGGGGGGAGTAAGTTAGGTATAGGGGCCCGAACGCCCGGAATTGCGAAAGAGCTTGGGAGCCACGCCCAAGGCTTCCTTCCCTTTTCGCTTCCCTTCTTTCCTTTTCTCCCCTTCCTTCTTTTTTTATTTGCTTCGTCCATCGGCGCACTCTATCTTGTTAATGCTCACCGCAGCAGTGCCGCTGCCTCGCCGTAACGGCGCGCTCGGCAGGCATCTTCATTGGCGACGCCGCACTTGGCAGGCTCTTCTGGCTCCGCTGGATGCTTTGCTATCGGCGAGGTGTGTGCACGTTACAGGCTGGATCGCGTGGAGAAACGCCGCTGCGGATGTTGCGACCAAGTACGGCAGTTTTTCTCGTTCAGAGTCATTTCCACGTACTAAAAGTGGCTATCGTGCTTGAATTGGCGAATGGTGACTGCTCGCGTCTCTGTAATGTGTCATAATAATTAGAAATATTAACTTCCGGCAATACCACCTCAGGGTTGCCAAGTCTGTACAGCGTAACTACTTTTGTAGCGATCATGCTAGGCTAGATTTAAGGGCTCTTCAGCGTGATGTTGAAGGAACAGAAATGAAATGGAGTGGAGGGAAGACGTCATGAAATGAAGACACTAGATGCAATTTCACTTCCGTTTAATGATTTTATGTACTCAGTAGCATACATTCATGATTGCCCCGGGCCTATGAGAGCTCATCTCTTGAGGAGTCATGGTTATTGTTATCTACCGAGTGTTCTTGTATGACTGTAACTGTGCGAATTATCTTGATTGCGGTGCAGGAAAATGTCACCGCGAATTATGTTGCCACTCCTCGATTAAAGCTTGTCCGGGATCCTTAATAAATTGGGCGTATTCTATATCGTTACATGAAACTATACTTACCAGTAGTTGCACTATCACAGCTTTCGTTTTTTGTGTGTTTATTTTGTTGCTATTTTCTGCAACTGTCCTACCGAAATCCTTCCTACAACATGCCTCCTCCCATTCCACCCTTTTTTCTGCAATAGCAGTTCGGCGGTTACAAACACATTTATACGCATTGATTGAACGCATTAAAAAATTTGTTTTTCAATTATTTTATTTCCATTAACGAGGATGTTCTTCCCTTTCAACGAATGACGCGAAGTCCTGTTTGTCGTGCAATGCACGGTTCTAGTGGGAGAGCGTGTACAAGGGGCGTCCTCGCGATAGGAAGGCGGCCGCTGCTTCCTCCAGGTCGATACGGGGGAAGAAAGGAAACACTCAGGTGAAGTGCGAAAATAGGGATTGCGGATCCCTGATTCCCTTTTCGCTTCGAGCCGAAGCGAGATCGCATTCTCTAGTGGTGGGAAAAGAGACAAAAAGGACGAGAAGCAAAGGTTCTTCTTCGACCGCCTTACGCAAACGTAAGAATCGACTGCGAGAAGACGGAACAAAAGTTTTGCTCGTTAATCTTGCATAATGATTAAAAGAAAAGCCGCGCTGTTGATACAATCCGCAATGCGCGCCGTTCTCTAGAAATATTTTTTTGCTTGGCTCTTTTCTTTAGGTGTATTATTTTTTCCTTTTTTTTTTATTTCTTAGTGCCCTTCAAGCAATCGACTGGCGAAATACGCTTTTGTTATAAGCTTGTAGACGAAACAGAGAACCAGTTCGCTCTTTGTTTTCAGTCATGAAATCATGAAAGAGTAATGAGCACTAAGCAATAAGATAAACACAAGGGTATACAATCATTGTTCGGCAAGCTACCGCTTATTGTCTCTGAGCAGCACGTGCCACGACTTATCTAATTGGATAGTAGAATGCACGGAATATTTGATCAATTTGCTGCGTGGGCACACACAGATATGAATTTAATTTATGAAGGTTCTTTGAAACTAGCGCTGTGTACCATGCAGCTGTACAAGGCTGTATCAATGCTTTCTTTGAGGAGTGTATTGACATAAGGTCGCTTTAATGAAATGCTGCCCTCTCTCCATATAAAAAACATTTCGCCTTTAGCAGAAACATTTGTATTACTTTAAAGCAGTAATTAGTGGAGCATAAGCCATTATTCACACATATGCAATAATTCCTTTTTAAATCGATGTTGTCGCTTGCAGAACCGTGGTCAGGTATTCGCTGCTTGAACCTCGCGAGAAGCTGCGAAAAAAAATGTTGTTCCTGTTGTTTCTTTGTCCCAAAGTAATTTCTGTCCATTCGCGCATTTTGTAGTACTTAGGCCTTTTGTCTTCAAACCACATGCATTTATCGTTGACATAAATGCATTTCATGATACTTTCAGTTTCCAGCCCAGAGGTATTAGTGAAAAAACTGCTTGGCTTCTGCTTTTTACGTCATTCGCTTTTTGTATGTGGATTGGTTACGTACACTAATGTTCCGACTAATACTGCAGCTAAACCCGACACACCACTCGCGAGATGACCGTGACTCCCTTCACAGCATGACCCCTTTGACATTTGACGGTGGGCCTCCTGTCGCATTGTCGAAACACCCTCTCGCCTTTTTTTTTTTTCCTTCTTTCTTACACTTAATGCGCTCTCTTTTGCAGTCTCCCTCTACGGCGTGACGAAAAAGCCGCCCATCGACGTCTCCGGTTTTCCGCCGACCGGTCCTCGACAGATGGTCTCGCATTTGACGCATACCAGCTGCCACTCACGGCGTGAATGGTGAGCCAACTCAAGCTTTGTTTCTTTCTATACGTCTGTCTGCGAAGAACTCGCGAACAAACAAATAAAAGAGGAAATAAAAGGTGCGCAGCAGTCGTAGTGCCGTAACACTGCTGCCGCACAGGCTTCAGCTCTCAGAGACCGCGATGATATTGCTACGCGCTTTTCCGTTTTGCAACATAAGCGGAGCACGGATGAGCTCTCCCGACACGCAACGCTGCACTACTACCAAAAGGGTAGAGAATTTTTCTTTGCTGGGTCTGGCTTTGAGCGGCCCAAACGTCACGGGCAACGTTTAATGTCAATTTTTAGCTATTGCTTTTGATATTACTAGACGCACTGCACGTCAGATCCGACTCAAGGCATAACGGCAACCTGCTAAACTAACGGTTTTACAAAATAGAGGTAGTAATCACACCGTAAATTTCGCCCCTGCGACTATGACAGCTCACAAGACTGCAAAATAGTTTTTCATTACTACAGGGAAACGTGTATTTTTGTTGCTGGGTTATTGGCTCATTTAAGAGATGCTCTTTTTGCAGTAAGATAGGTAGAGATGAGGATGGAAGGCAGGGATGTTAACCAGAAAGGCCTGCGGTTGGCTACCCCACACTGGGGAAAAGGAATAAGGGGATTAAAGAGGGGAAGAGAAAAGGGACGTGGAGCATAGTCAGAGTTTGTCACACAAGCGGGTGGCTGTTAGAAAACTAAACAGCGCACTGTATGCCTTAAAGGTGGTCGACTGCCGTGGCCACGGACCAAGGATCTTATCCGCCGTTAAAGGGCGAGGATCGAGGCGGTCCAGCGCACAACGCAGCTTATGTCTCTCACTCACAAATGCAGGGCATTCACATAAGAGATGTTCAATTGTCTCTTCACAGCCACAATTTTCACGCAGGTTTTATTTCGGCGGAACCTGTGCGCTCCAAGGTGTATGATGGCCAGCGAAGCGATAATGAGGCAATCAAATAACCGAGAATAGAGCTTAGTGTAATTAGCCGAAATGTCTGCTGGGTAAAAGTTTGATAATTCGCAAAATATTCGGTGGCAAGGGAATCAGTAGAGTCCGGTAAAACAACGTTCTACGAGAAGGTTATTATTTGTCCAAACTGAACCGTGACCCTATGTCTTTCAAATTCGCGTTCGAGGACTTCGTGGAACGGGCTTCAACTCTCTTTATGCACTGCTTTAGGCAAATATGCAAATCTGATAAGAGTATTGCACGTTTCAGGAAGCGAATCTTTAGCACATACAGCTATGAAAAGATGAAACAAACCATTTCGCTTTGCTCTGGCATGTAAATTTCGACCGCTGAAGTCACACCGTGACGTCGCGAGTTCTCTTGGTTCACCATCGTGTGTTGCCTCACTCGCTGGAGCACGTGCTTTAGATACCTCGCTCGCGGGTCTTTTATTAGCGCGTAGGGGCGATTCCTAGAGCGTGACGAAAGGTTGACGTTGCGGGAGTTGGTCGCAGGGAGTTACGACTCGGTCACCAACGTTGCCGTCACATTTGGCATATACCGTATATTTTATTTTTTGTCCCCTTAAAATAACACCTCAATACGCGTGTATCTTTGCAACGCGATTCTTCCTGTGAAGACAGCAATTCTCTCTCTTTTCTTTTCGCTGATGCATGAAGTGTGAAAACAACGCGGCTTTCTGGAGATCTATTTGACGCCACGTAAGACACGGGCCTCAAATACCATCAAATACCTCAGATGCCATCTTTAGCGCTGCCTCCAGCAAATTCTTGGTTCCCAATAACAATTTTATTTTTCTCCCTGCATTTCGTTACTACTTCGCTACGCGCTACTCATTACATATGCAAGAGTGACGGCAGTTCAACAAATACAGGCTAACTGCCGAAAATTATGCAGACCATCGCTACTTAGTTTTCGACTAATATCGCTGTTGTGGAGATATGTGCACTGTTAATGTAGCGTTGAAAAGAGTCACCTTTTGCGAGAAACTGGCCGTGAAGCGGAGCAGCTGGTATTGTTCTTTTTAGTTCTTTCTGGCGAAGGTATGATCGTAAACATCTTTAAAAAGAACACTGCTGCTGCTCGATATGTTGACGTTTAGTAAAAACGCGCACTTAAGAAATTGTGTGTTCCACAGCCAATTACGCGTGGGCATGGGTTGCGAACACTATTTTCAGTGAACCAAGCGCGTTCTCTATATCTCTTGAACATAATTTTTTTAGTACAGTTGTCTGTTGCACAGGGCTTAGTTTAGCGGTTTGAACCGAGCGTTGCGCGGGTACACAACATGCCACAGTTCTGATCATGCTTGATCGACTGTTCTGGGTTCAGCCTTGTTGATCAATAGGGCGGGTTATTATAGTACCATCGGTGCATTAGTACTGATAATTTCTTTGGTTTGGTTTGGTTTGGTTTATGGTGTTTTTAACGTCCCTAAGTGACTCAGGACATGAGAAGCGCCGTACAGGAGGGCTCATTGAAATACCGACCACCTGGGGCTCTTTAACATGCACTGATATCGTACTGCACACGGGCGCCTTGCTTTTCGCCTCCACCGAAAAGCGGCCTCCGCGGCCGGGATTTGATCCCGCATCCTTGCGCGCAGTAATCGAGCGCCGTGCATCACTACACCCCTGCGGCGGGCAATGGTGCTTTTGGTTCGACCTTGTTGATCCATAGGGCGCGTTATTATGCTACCATCGGTTCATTAGAATCTATGGGTGTCTTTAATGCCGTTGACTGCGATATCAGCGGACGTAATTCGAATCTCTAAATGACATTAATCCCTGTGAGGATGTTCTGGTCCCGCTTAATTTAAGAATTCTTTTTCGTCATTCCAATTATTTTTTTTTTATTATCGGGAGACCAAACATATGCAAGCCATGGCATGAATGAGACGTGCCTTCGTTTGAACCTGCGACGAAGGTGAAAATAATAATGAAAATGAAGCAAAACTGGAGGAGCCGTAGCGCTATCGTGATTGGTATTGTTATCGGTGCAGCGTATGAGACGAGAACGAGACGAATACACAGATACTCGCCCTCGTACACGTCTCGTGCTCATTTCATGTACTTCACTGATCATATCGTGAACTTGCCGAAGCTTCCAGCTTGTCTGCGTGTGGGGAAGTCGCTGTGTCGATTCGTGATTGTCAATTGATGACATTTTTCACTCTGCTAGCACTTGTTATTTAGGTTACTTAAGAACAATTTCCACCTCAACGTTTGTGTGTGGACATTCAATTAGGTTCATTGGAAGGTCTTGAAATGTCTTAAGCGGCAAAAGGAAACTCCTTTCTACGTGCATATAATCACCATAAATAAATGTTCGCCCTAACTTTCACTCAATCTGACATCTGCGCTGGAAATTCGGCGCGTAAGATTATCCCGCTTCACCATGAAATTTTTATTTGTATGATAATAATTAAAGCTCCGCTTTGGGCATGAGAAGAATGGTCTTTATTAGCTTGATGTTTTATTGTTCAGGACACTCATATCGCTTCTTGGACTAATTTTCTCAGGCGCTTTTAAAACAGACACACGTCATATTTTGTTTGCGTGTAAAAAGTCTGATGACGAGCATAAGAAAAACGATGAAAAAATACCGAGATGGTTGAGGAAACGACGCAACATTTCATCCATAAAAGCGGGAAAACTTTGGAGGACACTCCATTGCATTAGGTGTGTCAGCGCGATAGCATAGCGCCCCGGCTACGCGCGAAGCGATTCCCCACTACTCCGGACGACACCGCTTCAAGCCAACTGGATACGTGGAACCGTCCGCACCAAACAATTGACACGCAGTTTTTTTTTTTTCGGCGAGACTTATAAGGCTTCGCATTACCACACGAAAGAGGCATTGTTTAACGCAGCGCGTTTTCTATATGAAAGCGAGGTAACTCTTGACAACTGATTCTCGAGAGAGCAGAGGTGCAACTACCCCATATTGTCTGAAGTTAGAGGCTGTCAAGCTAAAGGCGATGTCGCAACTCTTGCCACCCATGAACATTGTCTAACAAGAGGTACTTACCTGCGGGAAAGAGGTGTTGCTACACCGCTTTAATAGTTCATAAAATGCCCTTCGTTTCGTCGGCTACCACCGACACGCGAGGCTTGTGCGATGGGCACCCCCTCTGTATTTACACTCTGTTGCGTAGCTCGAGGTGAGGCAGTCGCAATTAATTTTAGCCCGAGGCATTACTCAGGACATAAACTTTACTGATGGGCTGAATCCCGCGGTGCACTTTAACTCGTTCGAGCCTTTCACCATTAATTGAAGAGCTTTTCTCGCTACCAGAGTGCGGATGTCGTGCAGAGTGCGTCCGCGGTCAAGGAAAGGTCACGTCCTAAAGTCTGCCGTTCTAACGTCGGGTCATGGTGGATTTGAGCACAAAGCCTGAGTTGTAGCTTCGGTTCACGGGATGCCCGCATTCAACGTTTTATCCTGACGACCGTTAGCGGGTCAACCATCGCAGATTAAGCTCCCAGCACCTACTAAAAGAACCAGATTTATAGCCGGGATTTCAAGGTGTATAAAAAAATGTTACGCATCAGGTTTAAGCAGAAGGTTCATACCACGAACTATGGGCCGGTCTCTCCTCAGCTGTATTTGTATTTCTTTGTTCATGTGGTGGTGATTGCTCATGTTGTGAAAGAAATTTTTGCATGCAGTGGAGTTATGTTCCCACTGAACAGAAAAGGATATCGTGTTCCGTGCTTTCTGGAGTGTTAATGTCTTTTGAAATTGCTGTCTTGATGTAATAGGCGGGATTTAACGTCCTGAAGCTGCACTCGAATTACGAAAAGCATCGTAGCAGTGAGCTGCGTATTAATGTTCACCCCCTCCAATGTTTTGCAGCCAATTGAAATCGCACAGCACACGAACGCTTTGCGTTTCAGCTGCGCTGAAATCCACCCGCCCTAGTCGGAAGTACTCCCTCATCCATCTCAGCTGCCTAATGCCGCTACCACCAAGCCACCAAGGTAGACGTTAAATAAGAAAGGCTCACGTACTTATGTTGTGCGTTCACGGGCGCAGAAATGTGTTGTAGAGTTTTGTTTCCTCAAAAGCATCGCTTCAAAGTATTACGCTGCCGTTTCTATGGGCCACGTTGAACACTGAGGCCCAACAACGCAATGTCTTCGCTCACATACCCCCCCCCCCCCCCCTTAAAAAAAAAACTATATAGACAGATGAAGCGAGGTATTGCAAAAACACCTCAGAGCAAAACTTCAATCTCAAATGTTCGTAACTATACGACTGTCCGGCGCAAGCCTTCAATGGGGAGACAGTCCCCTATGCATCAATAGAGTCTCGGTCCGAGCAAACCGGGAGTAGAGTTCGGTCAGAATAGGGAGGAGGGCGAAGTGAAAATGGAAGGTGGCAGGGAGTAACGGGCAAGTTTTACTCTATCGACCGGAGGCCCTTGTGTGTCGGGGCAGGGCCGGGGTCTGGCGGTCGATACCATTTCCGCTTATTAATGCCCAGTGTGCGAGCAGCTAGGCCCCACGATGCGTACGGTCCGGCGTGCGGGAACCATCCTGCAGCTCCACAGATTTTTTTGCGACGGCGCATAGCGCGCTAGCGCTCTAGCTGCCGCTAATGCTTGCTCACTTGACGTTATTGAAAGGGCGACGGCAGAGGGAGGTAATTGAAGGGGTTGGTTTGCGCCATGAAGTTTCATAAAGCTATCTAAAAGCGATACTGCTGCGTAATGTGCATCGAGAGTCCTTGGCTATCAAATAAATTTTATTTGACGCGGCCTGTGCAGAGCCTCAAGTAGGGATTGAAATGTAGGATTGGAGGTCTGTGCTGTGGAAGGCGTAGAAAAAGTCGAAAATATTTTTTGGTAATTGCAAAATGCGTCTTACACGAAATGAGCAGTTGCAAGCAATTTCTCGTACGATGGAGAGACTCGGATTTATTTGAGCCGCCAGGAGTTATTCAATGTAATCTTACAATAAGCAGCAAACGGAATTTTAATTGGCGTTTGAATGCATAGAAATACTTCCACAGCGGCCGGAATTTTATCCCGCATCGTTTTATTTGCCGTCCTAACTCTGAAGCCACGTAGTCATCGTGGCTGTCATGCAGTACGTTAAACATGCTCTGTTGGGCGACTATAAGAAACTAAGAGAAACAATGAGGGTAGGAATCGCGGTGAGCTCCGCTCTTAAAGAAGAGTCGAGCGGAGAAGGGAAAACGGTAAAAAAAAAAAAAGAGGAAAAGGTCGTCCCTCTTGAGGGCTTGGAATTAATTCTGACTCCTCAAGTTCTTTAAAATCGAAACGTTGAGAAAACTGTATTCTGCATAGAGTCCGAATGCCGCTTTCCTCCTTCCTTTAAAAATGACGAATCTTTCTTATAATAAGCTTTATTGTAAGGAGAGCTCGTTTGCTAGGGCTACGTCGAGGTAGGCGCTTGCAAGTAGGCGCTGGCTCGAACAGCTGGTGCTCGCGTCTCGTGCCGGTGCGCTGGCGCCAGGTCATCTTCTTCCTTACAATCACCCCCAGGAGAAGAGGGAGCCATCCTGGTGACTTAAGGGGACTACAATACGTCTGGGTTGTAGTAGGGTTTTAGCCGAGAAACATGGACAGTCTCACGCCCACGTCGTCGAAGGTCTGGCGAAGGCGTGACGGACTCAATAATGTAATTGACGGATGAGGTGCACTCAAGGACGCGGTAGGGTCCTTGGTATTTCGGCAGTAGCTTGAAGGAGAGACCAGGTGATGTACAAGGCACACGTAGCCACACACGGGTTTGCAGAAGAAAGCTTTTGGCGGCGTGAACAGAGTCAAAAGATTTTTCTGTCGGCCCTGGTCAGAAGACGTGAGTGAACGGGCGAGCATCCTGAACTCCTCAGCTTATCTAGAGGCTTGAGACGCGGTAGGGGCTTCAGAAGAATCGGGCCGGTAAGGAAGTATGGTATCGAATGGAGAAGATGGCTCACGTTCAAATAATAGGAAAAATGGCGAGAATCCCGTAGTGGTCTGCGTAGCGGGGTTGTATGCATACGTGACGAAGGGTAGCAATGTTTCCCAGTTGGAATGTTCGACAGCCACGTACATCGACAACATGTCGCCTAGGGTTCGGTTGAATCTTTCAGTCACACCATTAGTCTGCGGGTGGCAGGATAGTAGTGCGATGGGAGATATTAATTGTTGCAGGAGGGATGAAATCACATCAGATAAAAATACACGACCATGGTCGCTCAGCAGTTCCCGTGGCGCTCCGTGACGAAGGATGAAGTGGTGTAAGATAAAGGCAGCAACATCGTGTGCCGTAGCAGCAGGTAGAGCGGCGTTTTCGGCGTAGCGGGTGAGATGATCTACCGCTACAATGACCCAGCGGTTTCCGGTTGCAGAGTAGGGAAGCGGGCCGTAGAGGTCAATGCTTACTCGGTCGAAAGGTCTTGATGGGCAAAGAAGAGGCTGCATGGGGCCGGTGGAATGGCGATAGCCGACCTTGCGGCGTTGACAATCAAGGCATGAGTGAACGAACTTGCAGACGTAGTTGTACATTCCGCGCCAGTGGAAACGCAAGCGAAGCGAGTATAAGTCTTGAATGCACCAGCGTTAGCGGCTTGCGGGTTAGTGCAAAATGAAGCTCAGATTTCTGAATGCAAGTGTCGAGGAATGACGAGCAGACATTTGCCGCCGGAAGAAAGATAATTACGGCGATATAACAGGCCATCGCGAATTGTAAAATTAGCAGCTCTGCGGCGAATTGCACAAGATGTCAAAGTGGACGCAGGAGCCAAAAGGAGGGCGAGAAGGGAGGCGATCCATGGATCTCTGGGCTGCTCGACTGCCATATTGGTCAAAGACAAGGAACTGCAGTCAATGGGGTAATCGGAAACATTTTCAGCGGGTAGCGGAGAGCGAGACAGTGCGTCGACGTCGTTATGTTTCCTTCCAGATCGATACACAACATGAATATTATATTCTTGAAGCCGTAATGCCCAGCGAGCGAGGCGGTCAGTGGAATCTTTAAGGGAGGACAGCCAACACAGAGAATGATGGTCCGTAACGACTTCGAAGGGTCGACCGTACACATAAGGGTAAAATTTCCCTATCGCCCAAACTACGGCTAGGCACTCCTTTTCAGTGACTGAGTAGTTTAGCTCCAGCTTCGTCAAGGTGCGGCTCGCGTAGGCGACAACATAGTGAGCACACCCGGGTTTACGTTGCGCTAGAATAGCACCGAAACCTGTGCCGCTTGCATTAGTGTGGATCTCAGTAGGAGCATCAGGGTCAAAATGCCGCAATATGGGCGACGAGGTAAGCAATCGGAGCAGTGTACTAAACGCCGCGTCACAGGCAGAACACCTGTGACCTGAGAGGTCGTTGCTTCCACGAAGGAGGGTTGTCAATGACGCGATGATGGAAGCAAAATTGCGGATGAAGCGTCGGAAATAAGAGCAGAGGCCTATGAAACTTCAGAGTTCCTTCATCGTGGATGGTTTTGGGAACGCAGTGACAGCACGAAGTTTAGCTGGGTCGGGGAGAACACCGTCCTTAGAAACAACATGGCCCAAACTTGTCAATTGGCGTGAGGCAAAGTGAAATTTCTTTATATTTAGTTGGAGATCAGCTGCAGTAATGCATTCCAAGACATGTTTTAATCGAGCGAGATGCGTCGGGAAATCTGCCGAGAAAACAACAATGTCTTCCAAATAGCACAAGCAGGTCTTCCACTTGCGGCCGCGCAATATGGTGTCCATCATGCGCTCGAGCGTGGCAGGTGCATACACAGTCCGAATGGCATGACGTTGAATTCGTACAGTCCGTCTGGCGTCACGAAAGCTGTCTTGGCACGGTCTGCATCGGCCAGCGGGACTTGCCAGTGTCCAGAACGGAGTCCAAAGATAGACAAATTCTGCACTTTGGAAACAGTCAAGGGCGGCCTCAAATTTCAATCACGTGGTGAGCTCGAACAGCTGGTGCTCGCGTCTTGTGCCGGCGCCAGGTCATCTTCTTCTTTACACTCTGCATGTTTTAGGTATTTTTCAGCACAGAAATGCTCTTTTGGTGTTTATTATGATTTGCTTTGTTATTTATGCTGATTTGGTATTTGATATTGTGGTGTTTTTTTTTTTTAGTATTTGCTTTAGATCCGCAAATACTTAAGCGCTAAAGAAGCTGTATTTCCGCAGGAAATCTACTGTTCGACTTACACGGTACAACTCAGATGCAAAGCTTCGCTGTAACCTAATTGGGACTGAATGACTGCTCAGGACACTCTAAAAAGTTCTGCTTTCATTTTCTTTCTTTTTTCTTCTTTTGTTGTTGTTGTTTGTTTTTTGTTTTATGTTTCAACACTGCGATCTGAGAGTATTGAAGATCATATCCGTAGTTTTGTGAGATTATGGCGGATTCTAGTGCCGAAGATCATGCTGAGAAACTTTGGCCTCAAATTGGAGGCGCTCCATTTTCGTCATCGCGTGCGTTTTGTGGAAAATGTGCGCCGTGCGTGACTTTAGCTCCTTCGGGGCTTTTCGCTCCCCCTCTTTCTCTCTCTCTCTCTCTCTCTCTCTCTCTCTCTCTTTCTTTCACCTCCTCAACAGCTCTCTTTCGAAAGGAGAGAGGGTGCACCTGTCGACAGGCAAGCGTCTGCCGTCCGCAAGTAGATAGACTGCGTGGCGGTGCGCCTGATTCCTCTCTCCATCACGCGATGCCAGTGCCTATCTCTCTAACATCTTAGCTGGTACTTTTTTACTTAAGAAATATTAAGCTAGCAAGAACATTCAAAAGGATGCCAGGCAGTAAGGATTCTTTTTGATAACGCTAGCAAAGTTGTGATTTCCAGGACACAGAGAAAAGGAGGTTATTCGCTTGACTAACTTTCCTGAAAAGTTCCGATCACGTTACGGGAGCAATGAAAAGTATGCCTCTATTTTCCTTCTTTTTGTGTTTTTGTTTCGAAGTTAATCGGATGCAGGGGCCTATGCGGCTTTTTCTTTGGTACAAGATGCGGCAGGCTCAACGAGGCAGGGGAATTATTGGCAGACTTCCCGCATAATTGGTTTCAAGGTGTATTATCGAGCTTCGCACGCAAGATAGTGATCATCCATAATTTATGCAATCTGAGGGCCGCACAACTTATAAATTAAAAGTTCTCCCTAACTTTTTGTCGCTCCGATGTTCATGTGACGGAGTTTCGCTGAGAATGGTATTAAATTTGTATTTTCTTGAAGCATTCCACAAGTAAAGAACACAACACTTTGTTGCTAAGTGTTTTAAAAAGACTATGAATTTCAAACGGCTCAACACTCCTGGAGAGTGCAGTTTTTGTGCTTGCGTATAAAAATTTAGAATGGAGTATAATTGATCTCTTTTTGAATTTAAGTAGTTTGGATCTGAAGAGCCTTTTAAAAAGCCGCGACGTCAGCGCCTGGATCTCAGTTTGATGGACTACGTATTTGTGCTCCACTGAGTTTGGGACGCGAACACATTTCTCTGGTTTTGTGACGAGAGCAAGAACCAAGCCGCTTCCAAGCCGCTTCTTGGGTGAGATTGTATTGAATTTGAAAAGTTTCATATGCGTGGTCAGTTTAAACATTAATTCAACTTTACTTCCCTTTTTTTTTTTTTTTTTTGCATGTCAAGCTATCGTTTTCTCCCTCCCTCTTGTTTTGCTACAAAGTGCGACTGGTACCGACTCGTCCAGCTTTCCGTAATTATAAGCTTATCTGTTCCAAATAATTTCATTACCAATAAGAGCACGAAGTGATCGCCCAAAGGGGTGGTGTATCTAGAACTGTCTAAAACACGCAATAGAACAATAGAACGAGCGATAAATATACTCCGGCCCTCAGCTGACATTGAACGAGTCAGTGCATTAAACATGTTGACGAAAACAGCACTCGCCGAAGTCACAGACGAAACAGAAAAAACAAAATATAAACACATTGACGTTTCGGCACCGCTACGGGTGCCTTGTTCACAATGGAAATGAAACGAGATGGGCCGTTGCTTATGAAGTTGAAGTGTTACTTCAACTTCATAAGCAACGGCCCATCTCGTTTCATTTCCATTGTGAACAAGGCACCCGTAGCGGTGCCGAAACGTCAATGTGTTTATATTTTGTTTTTTCTGTTTCGTCTGTGACTTCGGCGAGTGCTGTTTTCGTCAACATGCTGAATTTCCCTTGCCGGACGGGTTTCCGTCGAATCCTCAACTATATCAGTGCATTAAAGTCGTCGCACATAGTCCAGCGACGTGGGTCGTTTCTTAAACACCCTTCCTACATTCCTCAGGTCAAAACTATGGCACCTTAATTTCAAACTCTCTAAATTAAGGCTCTAAAGTTGGTATGCGGAAGTTTTCCCATCTCCATGACCATCACAAGGATCCAGAACGTCCAAGTCCAAAACGGTGCGATGCTCCAGGTCAGTGGGCGCATAAAGCATATTATTTTTTGTTTGCGTGTCGTTTCCTTTTCGAGTAAATTTTTAGGGTTGTTATGGGGCTAATTCTTTTTCTATAGACAAAATAACCGGATCGCATGAGCAGTGTCTGTAAGATCCGCTGTTAATTCTGAAAAATCCTTACTTTTGTATTGTATAGCAGTGTAGTGCGGGCTTCTACCCCTTCTATGGCATATACCAGGCAGGCGTTTTCGCCCTTTCTTCTCTCCTTGACTTTTGATAACCAACGGCATTTGATTCCCTTGCGTTTCTTTGTTTTTACGCTCCTTTTCGTCCCAACTTTAACCTTGTACAAGACCGACCGCCTAGCCGCTTGTCAGTCGCTGATTTGGTAAGCTTTTTCACATTACTTGCCTGCAAAAAGCAGAGTACCCTTTACAGGAAACGATGTGACACCTTTAAGCAGCAGGAGGAATGCAGTAGAGAGGAGCTTGCAGCAAGGGTTAGCCAAATTATTGTGGCGGTTTCGCAACGGCACCATGGAATTATAGATTGAGGCGTTCTGAGAATAAACATTACAAAGAAACGTAACAGCCTAGTAGCCTTAAGAAGATAGATCGAACTCATTGGTGGTCATAGGAACCAGCCGGTTCCTACGAAAAGAGTGTACAAAGGGTGTCCACCTGAACTCTTTGTGAAAGAAATTAAAATGGCTACAGTTATATCTACTTAGAACCGTCTGATACGTGTTCTGAACATGGACGAAAACGGCAAGGGAAATGCTTTTTTTTTTTCCTGCTGCGGTGGCTCAGTAGTTATGGCATTCGACTCAATGAACTAAAGGACGGGGGATCAAACCCCAGCCGAGAGGCTGCCGAAACGCAAAAGGCAAAGTGCTTATTTGCTGTGCGATGTCAGTTGAGATCAAGGAACCATAGGTGGTAAAAATTTCAGGAGTCCTCCACTCTGGCGTCGCTCACTTAATGAGTTGCTTTGAGGCACTAACGTGCCCACTATGCACTGTAAACTATTTTTACGCAAGAAATGCTAGCGTAAAAACTTGAACAAAGAGAAATTTCCACCAAATATGGCAGAGTGTCCAAGGAATCTCCAATTCGGCGAATCTGATATGCAACTGAAAGAACACTTCCGGCTTGGGTTTAACATCCCAAAGCGACTCAGGTTATGAGAGGAGACGTCGTAGTGGAGAACTCCAGAAATTTCGACCAGCTAGGGTTCTTTAACATGCACTGACATCGCACAGCGCACAGAACACGCCCTGCCTTTGTCACCCCGGGATGTTCCTACCAAGCTTGACGATAAACACTTTGAAATTAGTTTTAAACACAAAGGTGGGACAAGTCCATAAGCGGATACCACGAATTTATTTTTACCTTGGTAATGCTGGGGAAGCTATATGTATTCGTTACTAGTAGGGATGTAGAATTTCCGTAAATCTTGAAGGTTGGAAAAAAAAACAAGAAAAAAAAAATGTTTTTTTCCTTGAAATATTGGGAAAATTTGAAAAGTATCACTTACTTGTATTATTCAAGAAGTGTATATGCGTTAAAACAACAAACAGTTTTTTTTTTTTTTTCGAGCAGAGTGACGCTCGTGCAAATGTCGTGCCGCTTTTAGACGGTTATAAAAAGACAAATGACACTTTGGTTGGCTCTAGAAGATTGCTGCCATGTGTGTTGCAGCCTTCACTATTGCGTGTTAGAAAAAAGTGGTTCAATTTAATCTGTGTGCACATCTAGAGCAGGCATTGGCCCACGGGACATAGATTACAGAAGCTGTGTTCATTCGTTCCAACATACAGCTTAAAGCGCCTATTTTGTGAGAGGTGCCGGAAATGAGAGGAACATCAATTCGTAGTAGGGCGGATGGGCAAAGTTTTGTATTCTGTGTTTCCGTGCCTCCTTTTCCTTAGCGCGTTCTTTTATTGCGAAAACAATACTACGCCAGGTCTAGCCGCTCGTCGCTGTGTGCCGTGTCCGTGTCCGTGGTTTCTGAGCTGGCGCTGCGCATAACAGAAGAAGAAGAAGAACGCTCGGTCACCCGCAGCTAATGCTTTCGCTCAATGTTCGATTCAGCAGCGTTGAATCCTTGTAATTTTTCTTTCGTCTCATATATTTCACTTGTGATTTGTTTTGTTTTTTCTGGAAAAACCTTATAGAGAGTCCAATCTGTATTATATAAATATATCGGAATTTTTTTCTGCAATCAATCATGTGGTGGTAAGGTCTGACCACGTTTCCGTATTTTCTCCTTCCTGGTACTAGTATAGTATTTCTGCACTTACATTCCAAAGTGCTTCTTATATTCGTGAGTGTTAACTTGTACTGTTTGAGGTTTATCTCATTTTTTTCTTGCATCAAACACGGAAACATATCTACATGCAACATTTCTGTAAGTTCATCGTGTGTTATTATATATGCTTACTCTTGCTCGTGGTTTATTTTCCTCGTGCAAATGTTAACATTCAATACAGAGTTTGCCACATTTATCTCCAAATAAGCCATGCATAAATGAGTATCGGACATTTCTGAATATTAAGCTATCCTCTAGTCCTTTAATATCGACGGCTTCTTTTTTGCTTTTATCAAGTCTTAGTAATTTAACGTTTACCGCATTTATCGTTATTGCAGTAGCCATCTGACAAAAAAATGCTGTTTTGCATTTGTTCTCAGTTTGTTCTAGTGAATACAATACACGCACGCGAACTGCCAGTTCTGTTCATTTTCTTATAATATTTGGTAGACAGATTAAAGTTCATCGCATTTTGAATTAGATCATTGACATACCAAGGCGCTCTAGTACTGGCGATGTTTTGTGCTCGCTTCTTAGATTGTTCTAATCTGTTTATGCTGAGTTTCAGGCATTTCATCTTCCAGTTCAATTTGTATGCATTCAAATTTTACCACGTTGTTTTTAAAGGGGTTGGACACCAAGTTTTGAGGATTTATAAGGATGTAATGGGTTTTCTCAGTATTTGAGGACACCCACAACCACAATCTGGACACAACAGACCTTTTACATATATCTTAATTCAGTTTTGAAAAGCCATTATATGCTCTTTCGCCCGATCGAGACGCATCGTTAGTACTATTTAATTTAATGACGTATGAAGCTCCTAAGTGTATCAGTGAATACCAGGGACGTCATCCCACAGTAAATTGACGTACTATCAATGTCGCAACGACGCGCGACAAATGCCAGCTGCTGCATGGGTGGTCGATGGGCTTATCGGCAGGCGCCTCCGCTAGTGGATGCGCCCGAACGAAACCTTCTCACCAATGAGACTACAACCTTCTAAATTTTCTATGTACTTTATAGGAAATAAAAATATGCAAATCAAAACTACATTTCATATGCTCGCGTTCCGACACTCAGAGAAAAAGGGGTAAAATGCAGCATTTTGGCATTTTAAATTGTTTTAATACACTACGCATTTATCACGAACGTTCTGAAGTAAGCCTAATTTGTACAACCAAAAAGAAATATCAGCAAATAAATTATATTCTTTCTGCAGCCTTCTGATAAGCAGCCATTAAGCAGTTAGCACAAATTTTTGTTTCTTTAATAGAATCGTACTTTATGGGGGAGGGGGGTGGGGGTGGGGGGGGGGTCGGTTTTCCATGGCTAGGAAAAAAACGAGAAAAAAAAAACTTTTTTTTTTTTGTTTTCAAAATTTACAAGGTTTTTTTTCGAGCCATCCCATTTGGTGTATATAGGTTTCGCGTGCGTCACCGAACGCTAGGACGAGAAGAATGCTCTTGGATAACACCTAGTGACCTTGATGGTGTAATAACAAATTTGAACAGTTGACCTGCGATCCCGCGCCCAACTTGTTTTCTGACACATTCGTGCCCTGCCACGTGGCTGCCGTGCACCCTAGATGATTGTCCTGCCTTTCGCAAACGCATCGCAGTTCCCCACAGGAAGGCAGGAGCACGAAACAGAAGCCCAGATTATTGTCTCTCCCGCCCCAACAAATGGGTAGCCTTCACCCGAATCTAGCCCCAAACAGTGCCTGCTCCTGGCGTCAATGGACGCAGCCGTCGCGTCGCTTGCTGGCCTTTGTGCAGCTGGCATCAATAGCGACGCCTCGGCACGCCTCCGCCGTAGCTAGCGTGAAGAGAAAGACGTTGCGGGGCAGCACGCGAAAGCAGACCCCGAAGCGTTGTTGTATCGCCGGAGCAAAAAAAAAAAATGCAAGAAGCAAAACGCGTACCCATGATAGCAGTACAACACGTCGCGCGTAGCGGTGAGGACGCATGTGGGCTCCTCATCCTCGGTGCTCCCTTATCTCGCCCACTACTCTGTTGTAGTCGGTGATGTTGCTCATGCCTCGTCGCCTCAGGGCGCTGTCTTCTTTCGAGCTGTTTGCCAGGGAAGACGCCATTGCCTCGTGGTGAGACTCTGCTGGGGAGCTCGGACGCGGAGAGATTGCGAGCTTGACAGCTTGCGTGTCGGATTGTGCAGCGATATCGCGAAGCACGAACGAATAGGTGAAAAAAGGAAGCAGCGCGGTGCAGAAAGAAACCAAAAGAGAAAGAGAGAGGGAGAAGAATAATGAGAATGACTGTGGCGTTGCCAAAGGGTACCTTTGCTCCTTCTCGCTGCCAAGTCATTACCGTCTGCTTGCGGCGTAATGTTCAACTCCGCGGACAAGCGTCACATCCTAACTTGTTCTGTAATGCCACACTGTAATGCTTAACTTGAGAAACTGAGCTAGCTGTATTAAAATGAGATGCTTTAAAGATTCTCTTCTGATTTAGCTCAGCACTTTTTAGTACAGGTACATTCACAGCCGACGCACTTCTGCCGTCAATTTGGCACTTTGTGCGCAATCACCCAGAAGAAGAAGGATTATTGGCGCCGACCCAATCGCCATTGTACATGTGCATCGGAAGCTAATCGGGTAGATTACATATCTTCCTTGGTAAATAGCTATAAGTTCACCGATGCGCCGCTATGTGTAAAAGCAGGAACGATCATTCACTAATTACTAGCACTTATTCTATGACTCTTCAGGAGCGAATAGGGACGCACAGTGTGAAGCAAATTTTTACCTAGATCTGGAAGAAATAACAATCACCTTTCGAACTATTCTGTCATTTCTTACCTTAGCAGAAGAAAATTTTACCTACGGTGTCTGCTTGTTATGTCCCATCGCGTTTTTGCCCTGATGAGCATGAAATAAGTTTTACGGCAGAGAGCATCTATGTTTTCGTCATTTTTTTCTTAGGTTTGTATACATAAAGGTGCGGGCAGTAGAGCCAAGTTTTCTTACTTGTACTAATTACAATGCACACAGTGTAAAACATTGTGTTTTATCGCCTTATGCACTTGTATAAACCCATCTGTATAAAGCCTGTAAACTCAGTGCTTGTAGAAACAATCAATCTAGAAGCAAAATCAATAAGCAAGTAATGCAGCAAGAATATAAAAATTTCAATGACTTCTGCCTCGGAAATCGAGACTGACAAGCCATAAGAAAGTGGTTTAAGCCTTTCAACAAATTTTCGCCACAGAATACTTAAAAACCTTGGTTATTTGATTGTGTGGCGATAGTTTGATGAACACAATTTCCCTACACACAGCGCTCATATCTCGTGCAACATGCTTAGAATGAATCAACGCTTCAGTTGAAAAAAGAGTAGCAGTGAGTTCAAAAACATTAAGCTACCCACAAGTTCGTTTTGAAAAGAAAACACTAGGATTCATGCGTCACGGTTGATATTTTACTTTTACGTTTACGCACTTGTAGATTGCCTATAATTTTTTTACACCTATGGTGCGCCGAATAATCGCTGGAAGCATTTCTTATAGCAATACATCAAGTAAAACAAGCCGTAAATTTATTCACAAAACGACTGATTCACAGTGTCGCCTTCCGCTACATCGCCTTGTCGAGAACGCGAGCACTTTCGCATTTTCGTTACTTTTTTTCTTTTTTTTTTTGCATGAACAGATAGGTCGTAGTGCATGACGTTCCAATAGAAGCAGCGACTGCAAAGCAATGTTAATGGCTCCTGCGGCGGGACAATTTAATTAAAAGGTTCCCTTTGTCAGCACAGAAGCCGAACCTTTATCGACAACAAGCATGGTCGGTGCTAAAACATCCAAAAAGAAGATCGTCAACGCACAAAGCGCCGGCCACTCACACAGCTATTAGGTGTCTCGACGTTCACGAGCCGCCTGTTAATATTTAAGCTGTCATTGTTGACGTTTTTGTCGGGGCCTCGCCTTATTGCTTCGGCGGGCTGCGTTGACATATTGCGCTGAAAGCGTAAATGAGAAAAAAAAAAAAAAAAGCCGCATGCAGATAGCTTGGGTAAATTTGTTCTGTTAGTTCCGCCATAACAAAGACTTCCAATTAACTCTTGTGAACACCCTCGCTTCAATTAGATGAGCCCATTCTTCTACTAAAGGCCTCTGTTGCAATTAAAGAAAAAAAATTTTTTCCATTATTTTTATGGGAAAGAAAAATAAGCGCGCTAAAAGTTTATTCTCATTACTATATAGTTACTCAATAACAGGAATAAAAGTTGAGTCCTAAGAAGTATCGGGTCATCGTAGTTAATTTATTAGCTGTTCGAAGTTGCGCGTAGGCAAGATGAGCTGGATATTGCTCATGAAGACTCCCGTAAGGATCATACGCTAAGCCGTCGAAATGGCTGCTTCGACATAAGGACTGCGTGGCGGTACGAGCATTTAACTCTTTTTTTTTTTTTACGTTGTTCTGTTCGCAGTTTGTGCAAACTTTCACATCATATTGTCACGTACACGGTGACTAAGGATACCAATGATAGCAGGGGGTAGCCCAGACACAAGAACACAGCAGCACAGACGCAAACGTGCAAGCGACACTTTGTCGTCCTCTTCCACTTCGTCCTCCTTTCACACCTCAGTCATGCGCCACCTGGCAACGCTAGGTGGCATTACCCCCTCCCTCCGAAAAAATGAGAAAGACCGGTAAAAATGGTGTGAAAAGCAAGAGAGTGGTCACAGCGGGTGGCCATACGCTATCGGTGGTAGTACGGCTTCAGTCGCACAATGTGCACAATGTCCGAGCTGTGCTTTCGACGTTTTGGTTGTGTGGCGCCGTCTGGGATAACTTCATAACTGAGGTCACTCACACGGCGCAACACTTTGTACGGCCCGAAGTAGCGGGAAAGGAGTTTCTCTGACAAGCCTGGACGGCGAACTGGTGTCCATACCCAGACTTGGTCTCCAGGCTTGTAGTCAACCTGGCGGTGCCGGAGGTTGTAACGATGCGCGTCAGTGGTCTGCTGCTGCCCAATGTGCACACGGGCGAGCTGGCGGGCTTCCTCAGCGCGGATGGCATATTGCTGGGCATCTGAGGATAGCTGGTCATCATCTGGGCACGGGAGCATGGAATCGAGCATGCTCTGAACTTCGCGTCCGTAAACAAGTCGAAATGGTGTGAAGCGCGTTGTCTCTTGTAAGGCTGTATTATACGCAAATGTAACGTACGGCAGCACCTCGTCCCAGGTCTTGTGCTGCACATCGACGTACATTGCCAACATGTCCGCAATCGTCTTATTCAATCTTTCTGTAAGGCCATTGCTTTGTGGATGGTACGCTGTGGTTTTGCGATGGGTCGTGCAACTCAGCTCAAATATGCGGTCGATCAGCTGTGAAGTGAAAGCTGTCCCTCTGTCGGTAATGACGTAGGAAGGGGCGCCATGCCGCAAGACTATGTTGTGCATGAAAAACTCTGCTACTTCGGAAGCTGTGGCATGAGGGATTGCTTTTGTCCCAGCGTATCGAGTCAGGTAGTCAGTAGCGACTACTATCCATTTGTTTCCGGCCTGCGACAAAGGGAAAGGGCCAAGGAGATCCATTCCAATTTGGTCGAACGGAATGCGGGGTACTTTAACGGGCTTGAGAAATCCGGCAGGCTTCTGGGGCGGTGTTTTACGGCGCTGGCATTCGCGACAGCTTCGTACATAGCGTTTCACTGCTGCGGAAAGTCCTGGCCAGTAATACATGTTGCGCACTCGAGCAAGAGTCCGTGAGCAACCCAAATGACCAGACGTTGGTTCATCATGGCAAGCAAGGAGAATATCCTCACGGAGCTCGCATGGCACTACCAGAAGGTAAGTTCTGTCTTGGCTCTGGGAGTTTCTTTTATACAAGACGCCTTGCCGTATGCAGAAGGAACCAAGGTGCCGAGATAGGTGTCGAGGCAGAATCGTATCACGCCCTTCCAGATAATCGATGAGTGGAAGGATGTCTGGATCAGCTCTTTGTCGATCCCTGAGCTCAGATGCGCTGAGGGCTCCTAGAAAACCGCTATCGTTATCGGCTGTAGTATCGCCAGTGTCAATGGGTGCTCGTGACAGCGTGTCGGCGTCTTCGTGTTTGCGGCCGGACTTGTAAACAATGGTTATGTCAAACTCCTGAAGCCGTAAACTCCAGCGTGCAAGTCGTCCAGATGGGTCTCGCAGATTTGCCAGCCAGCACAAACAATGATGGTCGGTGACGACTTTAAATGGCCGGCCGTAAAGATAGGGACGAAACTTCATAGTAGCCCATACGACCGCCAGGCATTCCTTTTCTGAGGTGGAATAGTTCATTTCGGCACGAGAGAGAGTGCGGCTAGCATAGGCTATTACTCGCTCAAACCCGTCTTGATGCTGAACAAGGACCGCGCCAAGACCGATACTACTGGCGTCAGTGTGTACCTCAGTGTCAGCCGCTTCATCGAAGTGCGCCAGAACAGGGGATGTTTGAAGGCGCTCACGAAGCAAAGAGAAGGCCATCTGCTGCTCAGAGTTCCACACAAAGGAGGTGTCCTTCCTTGTAAGGCGCGTCAGAGGTTCTGCGATCTGAGAAAAGTCCGCAATGAAACGCCGATAATATGCGCACAGGCCGAGGAAGCGCTGAACAGCCTTCTTATTAGCTGGAACGGGAAATCGTGCGACGGCAGCAGTCTTATCGGGATCCGGGCGCACCCCATCAGCGCTTACAACATGGCCGAGGAACTTGAGTTCTGTATACCCGAAGTGGCATTTCTCGGGCTTCAGCGTGAGATCAGCAGAACGGAGGGCTTCCAGGACAGCTCGAAGGCGTTCGAGGTGTTGATCAAATGTTTCGGAAAAAACAACTACATCGTCCAAGTACACAAGACAGATCTGCCACTTGAGGCCAGTGAGGACGGTGTCCATCATCCTTTGGAATGTAGCTGGGGCAGAGCACAATCCAAATGGGAGTACTTTGAATTCATATAGGCCATCTGGAGTGACAAATGCGGTTTTTTCTCGGTCTCTTTCGTCTACTTCAATTTTCCAATAGCCGCTTTTTAAATCAATAGATGAAAAATACTTCGCACGTCGCAATCTGTCCAGTGAGTCATCGATGCGCGGCAACGGGTATACATCTTTCTTTGTCACATTATTCAATTTCCGATAGTCGACGCAAAATCGAAGAGTGCCGTCTTTCTTTTTGACAAGGACTACTGGTGAAGACCACGGACTTTGTGAAGGCTGCACAACACCATCATCCAGCATCTCCTGAACTTGCGTCTGGATCACTTCTCGTTCTTTGGCAGACACACGATAAGGCTGCTGTCGTATTGGGCGAGCGTCGTCATAAGTAATGATGCGATGTTGTGTGATGGGCGTTTGACGAACCTTCGAGGAAGAAGCAAAGCAGTGCTTGAAGTCTAGCAGCAGTTGCTCTAAAGCCCGCCGTTTCTCCTTCGACAAGTGGCAGTTAATGTCGATGTTGTCAAGAGATGGCTCGTTAGTTTATACTGCCGTGGATGCAAAACAGACCGGATCGTGCGCAACATGGTCAGCAAAAGCGATAGCAGTCCCCGGGAACAAGTGTCGGTACTCATTAGAAAAATTTGTGACAAGGAGTGCAGCCCGGCCATTGTGAAACGACAATAAACTTCGGGGAGCGCAAATGCCATGAGCAAGCAGGAGTGTATGGTTCGCCTCCGCTACAGCATCACCGGTACGGAAATCGTCACAGGTAACTTCCACAAGAGCACTGCTTCGCGGCGGCAGCGAGACGCTCTCAGCGGAAACACGAAGTGCGGTATTGCAAGGACTGCTACTATCTTGTTCGGTAGATTGTCTCATCGAAAACGTGACGAGTCTATTTCGCAGGTCGATAACTGCTCCGTACTCCCGCAGAAAGTCAATGCCCAGGATAAGGTCACGGGAGCAGTCACTTAAAACAACGCAACTAACGACGAACGTACGTCCGTTAATCTGAATGCGAGCCGTGCACATCCCCTTTGGAGTAACTATATGACCGCCGGCGGTTCGAAGATACACACCTGGCCAAGCAGTGAGCACCTTCCTCAAAACAGTCGCCATGCGACCACTCAAAATTGAATAATCGGCACCGGTGTCCACTAATGCATTGACCGTAGTGCGACCGTCTAAAATAACCGGAATGTCCAGAGAAACGCTTTTTGCTTCCCTAGGTGACGGTACCAGCAGCTCGCGGTCGGATCGAAGCGACGACGACGGGAGGTCTTCAACGCAGCGACTACCAGCGGCCTCGCCCCCGAAGGTCGCTGTTTTCAGTTTTCCCGACCAGGGCTAGACGAGCGGCCTTGGTCCTCTCGCGAGGAACCGTGAGTGAACGAGGAGGAGCGCCTTGGCGAAGGGGAGCGGGGCTGACGCTGCGAACGAGATGAAGAACGCTGCTCCGCCAGGTACTCCTCAATAACTCGGGGTCGTTGACCAAACCGGGGAGGAGGCGAGTCGATGCGGAAGCCGTGGAGACCGAGGCGTCGATACGGACAATCCCGGTAGAGATGTCCTGGTTCACCGCAGTGGAAGCAAAGCGGACAGCGGTCAGGCGTGCGCCAAATGTCGGCTTTGCGTCGGGGCAGCGGACGATTGTCGAAGTTCTGCACTGGCTGCACCGAGGGCAGCGGAACTGTAGGTGACGCGAGAATGGGCGGTGGTGAAGGGGGAGCCTGACTCTGCAGAACTTCCGCATATGTGGGACGATTGTCGGTCCCCGACAGCAATGGCGGGCTCGGAACTACAGGCGAAAGAGGGCTCTTGAGTGCCTGCCGCACCTCCTCCCGCACTATAGCAGAAACGGAAGATGGCGATTGCTGCAGAGGGCTCCAGAACTTGCTTAGTTCTTCGCGCACGACGCTGCGAATCAGTTCGCGCAATGCATCAGGATGCCGCTCTGAAGATGCAAATGATTCCGCGATTGTGCTTGTATGAAAAGGTCGGTCATAAGCCACGGCACGTTGGTGTAGCACCTTTTCCATTGTGGTGGCCTCCGCAAGGAATCCGTTTACAGTCGACGGTGGGTTTCGCACAAGGCCTGCGAACAACTGCTCTTTCAAACCCTGCATCAAGTGCCTGACCTTTTTGTCCTCGGACATGGCGGGATCGGCTCGCCTGAAGAGGCGCGTCATGTCCTCGACGTATGCTTGGACACTCTCATTCGGCCTTTGGATGCGAGAGTGAATGGCACGTTCTGCATGCTCGCGACGATCTGCGCTAGTGTAAGCCTCGAGCAGTTGACGACGGAATTCCCGCCACGAAGTTAATGCTTGCTCTCGGTTCTCGAACCAGATACGGGCGCCGTCCTCAAGGCTGAAGTAGACGTTCCTTAGTTTGGCAGCATCGTCCCACTGGTTGAATGCAGCGACACGTTCAAACTGAAGGAACCAGTCCTCCACATCCTCAAAGAGGTCCCCATGGAAAGTCTTCGGTACCCGAGGGGCCTGCAAGGTGTAGTTACAGGCCGGTGCGACGCCCGTCACCTGCTGCGCAGGAGCACTAGATGTCATGGCGGCGGGTGATGGCTGAAACTCCGGAGACAGTCCCTGGAGCCGTCGACTGGAGCGATGCACGGGGGTGTCCAATGGTACAGGGCTGGCGCGACGTCTTGTAGATGGAGATTCTTGCATAGGCGATCGTTTTTACCCCGCACCTCCACCAGAATGTCACGTACACGGTGACTAAGGATACCAATGATAGCAGGGGGTAGCCCAGACACAAGAACACAGCAGCACAGACGCAAACGTGCAAGCGACACTTTGTCGTCCTCTTCCACTTCGTCCTCCTTTCACACCTCAGTCATGCGCCACCTGGCAACGCTAGGTGGCAATATTAAAATAAGTGTAATACAGTACGATCAAAACTACTACGAGTATGAGTTGTACTACGAAATCCGTGTGTGTTTTTGAAAGCTTTATTTTTAACAACTAAACAAAACATTTTAACAACCATTTCGTCCGTGCAAGCAGCTTCATGCCTAAAGGCCTCTGGCCAATACATGTAAAGCCCAGCTTTCGCGCTATTGTTTGTACCACACGCAGTGCAAATAATGATAGTAACCTCTACGTGATGGGCACTGGCCTGTACTTTGCTTCTCGTATGTTGGCTAGTTTGTATTTCGTCTACTTTACTCAAATTGCTCTATTGGTCTATGACAGCTCTGATTTTCTTTATGAAGTGAAAAATCGCAGTTTTATGCCGTCGTTTCACCTAAACTTACAGCCGCGCCTAGGTCGCACGCACTTAATGTGGCAAGGAAACAGTACGTCACGCATAATCGAAGATGTGGCCTCAACCGGAGGAAAGCATTCTAATACAAGGGACATAAGAGAGTGGTTTCACGAACCAACACTTCAAAAAACTATCGCTCGGGCTGTGCCTTATTGCTAAAATTTATTCTTGTCGCATTCAACGTTTCACACTAGGCCAACGGTATATTTTAGTCAAAAAGTGTGACTTCGAACTGGAGTCGATTGAAATAAGCTAGGACCAAGCACTCACATCGTTTCAAACAGGCAATTTAGCCTTGAGAGCAAAGTCACTGGCTTCTTGGACATCAAAGCGTAATGTTTGGAATCACATTCACAGTCACTAATAATATCTCTCGATGATAAACGCGGCGCACATTAACTAACTAGAGTTTAACGATAAATCTTGGCTTAACATTAGGCATATTTGTATTACGCTCGGATGGTTTTTGTAGCCCAAGAATATGTCGGAGGCAGATGCGGCGTGTCTTATATACGCATGTGCGCGGACGTTGTGGCTTCTACAACACTTTTGTGTCGGGCCGATGTCCACATACTAGTCTTGAACACTGGAATATTCTGTTTGATGCATTTGTGACAATTTCGTGGCCGCGGAGTGTCGAACGTGCGTTAACATAGACTATGGCGAGTTTCAGCTTAAAGGGTTGACCGAGTCATGCTGTGGGAGAGAATCATGGGGTCATGTATGCATCAGTGGGCCGTGCTCGTATACAAGACGTTAATCATTTCATGTAAACGACTGACAATTATAGGCTACATGTTGGTGATTTAAAATAATCGTTCGATGTTAAAATACGTAGCCTGGTAATGCATTCAATAACACTGTTGGATAATCAGGTGTCCTAATCGGGTAGGGAGGACCTCATTTTGTTCGAACTGTTATATCAAACTCTACAAGCCCAGAACAACTGGCGGTGTTGAAGGGCGAATAAAAAAAGTCTCACGATTTTTGGTAGGCTTCCTGGTCAGGAATCTAAGAGCCATATCTGTCATCAAGTACGCTGCTCACACCCACCTCTGTGCACACGCTCCCAGCTCCACCTACACCAGGTAGCGCACTATACAGAGCGCCATAAATAAAAGTAGCTGAAACACAAAGAAAAAAGAAAAGTAGTACCAAAAATGATATCAGCAATTTATCCGCTTCAAGTTTCACGCTATTTGCATCTAATGAGTTCATCTATTGATGTATTTCAAAACTCATATGTCCGTCATGGGTTCTGTTGTGAAACCATATTTGCACAGAAAGTGGAGCGGTAAATTTGGGGCGATGACATACGGATAATCTGACAACGAACACTTTGTTAATGAGTGGTGTCAATCGATAAAGGGTGACGTAATATTGTGTCCAAAAATAATTAAGCCAATAAGTTAATTAGGTAATTAATTAGAGGCAGGAAATGTAAAAGTAAAGGCGAAATTTTTCTCATTAACCAATGACTTTGCGCCACATTTGAATGCATCAAATACTAAAATAGTTAATTGAATCAGTCAAATAAATCAGTACATTAAAGTAACGTCAAGGGTGTGACGTCACGCAACCTGAAGTCGATCAAGAAAGGGCATGGGAAGGGACTGGCATGCAATTTGAAAGTACCAAAGACTAAAGTAGTTAATTAAGGCAGTCAATTAGGGTGATGTCAAGGATGTGATGTCACGCAACCAAAATTAGAGCCGAAAAGGGGCATAGGAAGAGATTGGCGTACAATTTTAAAGTACCGAAGACTAAAATGGATAAACAAGAATTGAATTAAGCAACTAGAACAAACCAGAAGCAACTAACAGCAGCATCCGTGCTTTCGCATTACTCCAATGCAGATTCTGCAGTGCTCTTTAATTTTTTATTCCCAGAATTAATGTTGTATAATGGCCAAATGGTTTTCGGAAGCGCACACCGTTAATTCTCGCTCTTCCACCTCGCGAGACGGCGGCCATCTAATAGTGAGCGGTCAAGCTTCGTGACGACGCGCGTGCGCGGCTAATGCCGATCGGGCGTCGGCTCCCGCCAGCGTTGTTTTATTCATCACGAGATGGGCAAGCGCAGGCATATTCGTAAACTTGTCTTCCCGCCGGCTTGCTCTCTCTCCCTTTCTCTTTCTGGTCTCGCTCTACCGCGCTCTTTGTGTGTTCGAGTCGCGCCATAGCTTTCGCCTCGTACATTTTTAATCGGCACCTCTTTTTGATGCTTTGCTAGCTTCCTTTCCTCCGTAGCTGTACGCTTGCATATCGTGAGCAGCTATTGCTTTATTTTTATGTTTTAATGGATGCAGAAGAAAGGGAGGAATGAAAACATTCGTGGTCGCCTCATTTGGTGTCGAAATTTCGGAATTTTCCGCCTGCGCGCAGTCGAAGCAGTGTTCGCGCGTTTTTGTTTGCCGGAATGGGAAAGCGCTGAGGGAAACACTCCGCCACCTGTCTTGCCGCCAAATAATTGAGTTTTCAAGGTTGTATGCTGCGGGCTTGTTTCTCATGTTTTCGTTGTTATCGTCTTGCTAGTACGCTGTCTCTTTCCGAAATGGCCTGATCGTTTACTATCGCCATGACGACGCGAAAATCCGATCGGTCAGCATTTTCTCTCGGCGGCTGCGTTTCGATGGAGACGAAACGAAGAGGCGTCCGTGTGCTGTGCGATGTCAGCGCACGTTAAAGATCCCCAGGTGGTCGAAATTACTCCGTAGCCCTCCACTACGGCTCCTCTTTCTCTCTTTCCACTTTCACTCCCACCTTCCTCCCTTCCCTTACGGCGCGGTTCAGGTGTCCATAAACAAAAGTGTGACAAGATACTGCGCCTTTCCTTTCCTGTGAACCAATTATTATTATTATTTTCTCTCCCCTCTCTATCTCTGCCTTTGTCTTTTATTTTTTCCATCACATGCACCAAATAAAGTGCGCTGCGAAGGCATGAAAATTGCCTGCTTTTACAATTCCGCGTGTTACAACTAGTCTGCTCAATGTTACATATGCGTTGTTGTTGTTGTTGTGGCTGTAGGAAGAAGGAAAAGAAAATGCACGGGCCTGCTACTGGCTCTGTGGCTGAGCCACCTCCGCTGCCTCGTGCAGACAGAAGTGATTTATTTATTTATTTATTTATTTATTTATTTATTTATTTATTTATTTATTTATTTATTTATACGAAGGAAAAGGCCCGGTAACTGTCTCACTTGTTTTTTGTGGACACCGCAACCGCGCCGCAAGGGAAGGGAGGCAGATGGGAGTGAAAGTGGAAAGAGAGAAGGAGGAGCCATAGTGGAGGGCTATGGAGTAATTTCGACCACCTGGGGATCTTTAACGTGCGCTGACATCGCACAGCACACGGACGCCTCTTCGTTTCGCCTCCCTTCTCTACGGAAGAGAAAATAGAGAAGAAAGAAAAGCAAGAGGGAAAGAAAGACGCGCGCCGCAACAACAGCCGTCTTCCACCACCAGCGCTGGCGTGTGCAATGACGGCCTACAACAAATAAAAATTCGGTGCCAGGCCAAGCCTGAGTTGCTTTGGGACGTTAAACCCCACAAACCAAACCAAACCAAACCAAAGTAATCAGTAAATGAGCAAGAAGTTATTGATTAGTGAAGCGTAATTCGTGAAACAAAGAATATTGCACTGAAGGTAGTGTAATGAAGGTTACTTAAACTGGTAGTGAATGAGTAAATAGAAATTGCTTATATTCTCTCTTTTCACTTTCGCTCCCACCCTCATCCCTTCCCCTGCGGCGCGGTACAGGTGTTCACAGAGCAAGTGTGACAAATACTCTGCCTTTCCGTTCCTGTGAACCAACCAACCAACCAGCCTCCGCCGCAAGCAGGCGGTGACCCACCTGCCCCAGCCCCATCAGGGCAGAGCACTCCTCCCGGACAGCCACAGTGATGTGATGTCCATAAACGTACAGTGTAAGAAAGTAAATAAATGCGCTGGCTACAGGAGCTCATTGCAGAGGGAAAAAAAAGATGCAAATACAGTCAGAAACACGATGTAAAAACAGAAAGGAGCATCAACGAGCGCTCCGCACATTGCACAGGAACCCTTATAGTTCCCGGCTCTCTGAAAGATGGCGCCACACGATTGCGGGCGCTTTTGGAGTTAATAGTAGCGAGACGTTAGCAAGGAAATGCTGGGATATTGGGAAATCATACATTGAAAGGTAATGGGAACAATTAGTTTAAGTATAAAGCTTAGCCCAAATGACTAAATAACCAAAAAATATGAAGTATATTTTCTTATAATCCTCAGTGGTTTACCAGTCGTTCTCGGGACCTTCACTTTTTAGCGTGCGAGAAACATTGGGAATTCCAACAATTCACTTGCCACTAGGCCGATAATGAGTGAATGCCTGCATTTATATGTCATCCGTAACTTATTATCCCGATGAACCGAAAACTGTTAGGGGGATTTAGTCCAACCTGGCGTGCAGGTTGTTCGAGCAGCGGTGCGGACCACGATGAGCGGTCGTAATTCTAGGTCCATTCGATTCGGCTGCACCCTGTGCACCAATTCAGTAAAGTTCTGTGGTGCAAGCGAGTAGCGCCAGTTCCAGCAGTTCAAGTACAGCATCGGCACCGGGTGCTTCCCAAAAGAACGGTAGAGTGCATCCCGGCTGTCTGGTAACCTTGGCGTCGCCAACAATCTGCCGTCGGCTGCGTGCAACTCGCGTCATCAGGCGCCAAAGTCCCTAACAACTTAACGAATTTTCAAATAGTACACAACAACGAAGTTTTGTAACCAGCCGCGATGCACGCGGCTTGTTCGTTGTAATAAACGGAGAAAAGACCCCAATTATTCCACGTGTCAACGACAACTCGAGTTCGCTACGTTACGTGTAAGTAAACACACATGCGGCGTGATGCGTTCTGATTATATACATCAGTAATATGATAAGGTGCATTTCTCGACCACAGCCGCAATTATGGTGCAACGCGTACTTATTGGCAACACGCACTTAAAGCGACGTTTGGTTTGGTTTGGTTTCGTTCCTAGGGTTTAAGATCCCAAAGCGACTCAGGCTGAGAGACGTCGTACCGGAGGACTCAGGAAATTTCGACCACCTGTGGTTCTTTAACGTGCACTGACATCGCAGAGCGCACGGGCGCCTTGCTTTTTGCCTCCATCGAAACGCAGTCTCCACGGCCGGGATTCAATCCCGCATCATTGGGCACAGAAGTCGAGCACCTCTGTACCACCGCTGCGGGATTATTGCGATGTACTGTTTAAGTCTTCATATTAGGGATGTTAGCGCCGATTGATCTGAGCGGGTTATACACAGCTGTTCTATTTGTTCAAGAGCCAGGACGTAAAATCTTACTAGGCCAACCATTAGATGAAGGTTCCTTGTTTCCGAGGGTGCCCAGACCCACGGAATTTGTAAATTGTTTCGATGGAGGCGAAACAAAGAGGCTGCGTCCGTGTGCTGTGCGATGTCAGCGCGCGTTAATGATCCCCAGGTGGTCGAAATTACTCCGTAGCCCTCCACTACGGCTCCTCTTTCTCTCTTTCTACTTTCACTCCCACCCTCCCTTCCCTTACAGCGCGGTTCAGATGTCCACATACACAAGTGTGACAGATACTGCACCTTTCCTTTCCTGTGAACCAATTATTTATTATTTATCGCCGTGAAAGCCTCACCGGGTCCACAGCACAAAAGAAAAAAAAAAAAGATAGGAGGACCCTAGAGCTTCGTTTAAGGAATAGGCGTGGTAGCGTCTTTAAGACCGCCTTCTCTTTTCGCAATACAATTTATAATATGGTTCACAGGAAAGGCAAGGCGCGGTGTCTGTCACATTTGTTCGGTGGACGCCTGAACCATGCCAAAAGGAACTAAAGGACGGTAGGAGTGAAAGAGGAAAGATAGATAGGGGTGCTGTAGCGGTGGGCCAGTGTAATTTTGACCACCTGAGGATCTTTACGTGCACTGTCATCGCTCAGCACACGGACGCCTCTTTGTTTCGCCTCCATTTAAACGCAGCAACCGATCCCGACCGCCGGCTGCTGCTTTTCGATGGAGGCGAAAGTTTCTCGGCGCTGAGCAACTGGCAGAGAGTTTGAAAAATGGTTAAACTTCATGTAAAACTAAAAAAGATGCCAAACAACTATTCCGGAGTACCCGGGTTCGACCTCGACCGATAATAATAATAATAATAATAATAATAATAATAATAATAATAATAATAATAATAATAATAATAATAATAATAATAATAATAATAATAATAATAATAATAATAATAATAATAATAATAATAATAATAATAATAATAATAATAATAATAAAGTGGTTTACGGGAAAGGTAAGGCGCTGTACCTTTCACACTTTTTTCTGTGCACACCTGAACCACGCAGTAAGAAAAATGGAAGGAGATGGGAGTGAAAGCGCAACAAGGGTAGCTTACGACTGTGCGCTTATGAATATATGTGATACTAGAGAGGCGCTAACTCAAGAGATAGTGAATAAGCTACCCACACAAAGTGCATGTCGGTAAGGCAGCAGTGAAAGCGAACAAAAATCCGCAATGGTATCCACTGAAGGAAGCTATTAATTCTTTGGCTTGAAGCCCTTAAAGGCGAAGCCTAAGTGTCCTGCTATTTTTATTTACGGCGACACATATTCTCACAGGATCCCCGAAGGGTATTTTATTGGTTCGGGTTTCTTTTCTTACTCCCTCAGGTAAGCGTCCGCTTGCTACTGCTTATGATTTGCGCTTGGTGAAGCGCGTTATGAAATTGAAGAGAGTTCACGTAGCGGATAAAATGGTGAACATCCTTGAAAGATTATTATCCTTGTTGTCCGCTCCTGAAGGAACTGCGGGGCAGAAAAGCAATCAATACGCATGCTAGAAATTAATACCAAATAAATCACTCAGACGGGATCAAGATTCCTGTGTACGGGGAGGAAGGCTTCCGCTAGTAACGTGCACGTTCGGAGACGACGCAAATAGGTGGAGAAAAGGAAAGTCAGAATAAAAAAGGGAACTAAACGAGCCACTTTCCCGGAAGGAGATGTTTGCGTTTCTTGGTGAGCGCGCGGCCCGGAGACCGACGTGGTGCTTCAGCCGGGGGGAGGTCGCCATAGCGACCGAGCAATCGCGAATTCGTACAGCCTAAACGCGCGTGCCTACGCTGCTTCTCCACAGTTGAGCCCTTCCTTTTATTTTCCGCCTCGCTGCCGTCACCGCTTTAGTCGGAGAGACGTTCGTCCCACTCGACGCTCGAGCTGGAGACGTGATGCTTGAAAGTTAAGGCCGAAGTTCGCCCTGAACTTCACCCCGAATGTGATCTGAAGTTTTGAGAATGTGAAATTACTTTAAGTCCTCGGATTTTCTTGTGCCGCCTGCGTGTCTGGCAGCCCATATTCCCCTGTGATGACATTCGGTCACCACGTCGTTACTTGATGGGCATCGACAGGGAAAATGTTTTTCGCGTATTGAAGGACGACACGTGTAAAGGGCTGCCCTTGTCTGAAATTCAGATCATTCTGACGCTTGCCAAAAGAAAACAAAGACAAAAATTCTTCTGAATGCAGCCGTCTCTATTCCGAGATTAGCCTAAAATTGACGACTGACGCAGCCATTATCATCAGCAAGAGCAGCAGCAGCCGGACTACACTTAGTGCAGGGCGAATTACTCTCCCGTATGCCTCCAAATAAATTCCTTAAATTAAAATAAACTAAATTCATCTGCAGTATGCCTCCTGTCTTGTGCTAACTGTGACAATGCCATCCCAGCAAACTACTTAACCTCCTCCGCCCACCTAACTTTCTGATGCACACCGGCAGCAATTAACCCGTGGACCCCAAGTTATCTCTTGCTGCAAGCGATGCCCGGAGACAGCTTGCCCTACTCGAACGACGGAGTTCAAACAGTGCAGTGGCAATGTTTGTCGCGTGGAGCCGCAGCCGCACGACATCGTCCAGCCCGGTGCCTCCTCATACGTCTGCCTGGCTGTCTCACGGGAATATAAGGGTCGATAGTAATAGGGCGTGATGCTTCCCCGAAGGTCCATGGCCAGGGCGGCTGCGTTGCGGCGCAATCAAGCGACGGGGCTCTAGGATTGCCCGAGCTTCTCGTCGGGGCTTGAGGGGTCGTCGAAGGCGAGCATATGCTGCTGCTGAGGGGATGAAATCGATGTATCCTGCGAGCCGCCGCCAGTGCAGAAGTTCCTTCTTCTCTCGCTGGAACCAATCTCGGGCTTGCATCACTGATTGCAAAGCTCCGGTAGTTGCCGTGGTTCGTTTGAGGTTACCCGATGCAGACAAATATGGCATGATGGCCGTCGTTGCAAAATTTTCATGCACTATGGTAGTCACGTTATTAGGCTGCCTTACTGTAAAAACATCAGCGGCCACCGGAAATGCCGTGATTGAGGTTGGAATCAAAGCTTGCTAGTTTAGAATGTCTAAGCTTGGAACTCCTGAAGTTCCTTGTGAGAATCGATTTAAACAGCACGATTCTTTCTGTGAATGCACCAAGTCAGATATGTTGATCAGTGATTTTGAATTGAGTTTCCTTGGTTTGTTGCCATTCGTATGACACAAGAGAACATGGTTTTATTTTTCTGCTTCGTATATTTAAAAGAGATCATCTTAGGCTTAACAACAGAATTTGGTAGAGCAGTAAGTGTGCGGCAAATCAGCGAATGCGCACATTTTAAGCTCCCTAGTAAATCTCCTTGTGAAAATTTGAAGTTTTGTACAGCACGTTACACAGGTGATTTCTTTCCACCTGTGTAGTCCTCAGGAACGACATTATGAGGTCAGTGCTGTCGCAAGAAAAACTGAAAAAATGAAATGAAAATTAAATGTCTGCATCCTCGCGACGAGCTCGAACAAACAAAGATTACAAAATCAATCCGTGCGCTAGAATCACAGTGATAAGGCCGCATGCTGGCGTCTGCCGAAAAAGAGCAATTTAATACTTGAATGGTTCGCGGTAATATTATCTTAAGGCTGTAGGTGGCGCTGCGCTCGCTAATGTCTCGGTGGAAAAGAAACAGAGTGTGGAATTATACCGAAAATGGAAATTGCAGATCAGGAAGGAAGATTACTTTGATAACTCAAGAGGCAGTGCCCTACGTTTTGAAGCTAGATCAGGGTGCCTTAGAACACGCGGCTACAAAAAGAAATTTAACAATGGAGATGACGCATGTGCTGTATGTGGAAACTTCAGTGAAACAATTGACCATATTATACTCGAATGTAATGGTATCCCTCCGGAAGTTGGTGCAGGCGCAATCACTGTTCCTGAAGCTCTGGGGTTTAGAGATAACAGTGGCCGGGTGAATAAACCGGCGGTGGAAACTAGCAAAAAACGACTGGAAGATTGGTGGCTTAAAAGCAGAGAAGTGACACAATGTTAGTAATGCAGGAACAAAAATTTAATAAATAGAATGATGGTTTAGTTAACCATTCTAAATCAATAATTAAGATATAGGGAGAAAAATGAGCATGATAGCTACTGCTACCACCCCGTTTCAAAGGGGACGCTCCTATATTCCATTCCATCCATCCATCCATCCAAGTTTTGTGATTGGTGCAGTCGTGAACGTGGGCCAAGTGGGAAGTTTCCCCAGCTCGTTATGGTCAAAGAGCTGTGGGAAATTAAGGTCATCGTTCTACTAGTGAAGGTAGGTAATTCGCTTATAAGTGCTGCAAGCTTTAAGCGCAGCTTGAGCTTCGGGTAGAAAGCGCCCTAGCGCAAGACCCAAACCGCCTTGGTGTCATTTTCTGCAGATTAGAACGCATCAGGAGGCGCTCGTAGCCTCGCATTTGCTACGATAACGACCCAAGCCTTATGCCTACCGCGGACAATAGCGCTGTAACTGGCCACATAAGAATAAGGTCAGCCTACCTGCCTCGCTAGCCTGTAACGGCTCGCCTGCTACTGATTCCGGTATCGCCGGAGCTATGTATGCTTTGTGCAGCATAGCGCTTAAGGCAGCAATGGCGTGATGCTAGGTCCTAACGACGCATAAAGTACTTGAGAAAAGAAGAGGGGCCTCGCTGTTTTGTTCAGTAAGAGGGGCTTCGTTTTTTTTTTTTTTTGTGTGTGTGTGGAAAATTTAACTGTTTTTCGTCGCTCAAGAAACTCGAAGGAAAACTTATCGGACCCGACAGTGACTCTCACTTCGTTTTTAGATAGTTTGATTTATTAACTTGCTTGTTTCTGACGGGTATTCCAACCGAGTAAAGGATACTAAGGTGGCCTTTCACGCTTATAACATCTCGCACTATAAATAGCGTGGGTACAGAGACCGTGATCAGAGGAAAAGAAATTGCCGCAGCATTACCAGTAAAAAGAAATGTTGACGAAAAATGTACTAAGAAATGTTGACGAAAAATGGGGAGACTGGGCATTGTTGGCAACTACGCTCCATGAGCGTAATTGCCGGCATTTATGAAATCAGACTACAGGAAGAATTGGGCCTTCATCAACCTTACTACCAGCACCTTACTACTAGCACTGGGGTGCTATAGTTAGGGCAAACTGCAAAGCTGGTAAACCAAGCGTAGGCGCTGTGCATGGCGCAACTAGCGCTATAATGCGACGGGTTATTCGCGAGTACGCCTTGTAAGACTTAATATCGCTACTGCGAAAACTCAGGAACACCACCCATGTGCCGCACCGGCTGCATCGCTCTGACAACAGCTGGGGTTTCTTGCCTGCTACACCGCTCACAAGAGTGTAGGTTGGAAAGAGAGCTTTTTCGCAATCCCACTCCCATTCTCAAGATAATTCATGCCTCACACGAAAGGGTTTTTAAGGTCACTCAAGCTCAAGAGTTCTTAACGTTTTGTTATCTTGCGTGCCTCTCTGTGTACGAAGCAGTCTTCGACGAGCTGCCGTGTGTTTCGCTCCCATGAAAACATTGTAATTTTAACAGGATGGTTACATTATCACAATTGCAGGCATATTAATAAAAAATGGTTCATGTGAGAGTCTCTTGTGTACCTGAGCACCTATGCTGAGCGCGGCAGTATATCAGCTCCCATTCCTGTAGGTTTTGCTCGTTACCGGGAGATACATGGCCCTCACGTACATGTTTCCCGGATCGCCAAGGCACACAAAAGCCTCCTGATGAGTCGGCTATAACGCCAGGATATTTTTCACGGCAGTATCATACATGGTCCAATGCGTGGGCGCTCAGCGCTTCTTGCTCGTGTCTGGTCTTTTTTTTTTTTTTTTTTTTTTTTTTGCTCACTTTTTATCCCGTCTTTGCGCGCACTGTCGCTCGCCTCGGGTCTCCCCCGGTCAGGCCGTCTTGCGTTCCGCGCAGTTTGTCCCCATTAGGCTAATGCCCACCACTACTACGACCATCACCGCCGGCAGCACTGCGCCGCTGGCCGGCGCACAAGAACCGACTGTCGATGGGTAGACGCGCTGCGCAAACCGATGAAGCTCATCCTCTCTTCCAGGGAGGGGTCGTAGTCGTGGGACAACAAGAGTGATAGAGAGACGGAGTGGGAGAGCGATACGAACACCAACTGCTCCCTCGCTCTCTATCTGCGTCGGACACGCCGCCAGGACAATGCATTCCCTATCGGAATGGAGGGCTCGTCGCGAGGCATGAATAACGGGCTTTCAGTCGCTGGGTCAAGATAGAGCACCGAATTGCCGGACGATAGTGAAAGGGGGAGGCCCGATGCAAATAAACTCTGTGGTCGTTGAAACCGAATGGACAACGCTAGACCGCGATGGCTCAATGGTGACATTCGTGAGGACGAGGGGGTGAAACGCGCTTAGCGTTCGGTGCCTCTCCCTCGTTGCCTTGTGTCTTTATCTTCACATTACATGCGTTGGTTTTGGTCCTCTCTGCTCCCTCCTTTTGGCTGCTTAAAATGGCTTCGAAGACAAACCTAAGTTGCACTGTGGCTTTTTTGGCATTCTTACCATGAACAGAACGCTGTAACCAATAACAGAGCGTCCATAAGCTGGATACATACGAAGACGAAATACAGGTGTCGACACCACGTACAGATTTCTTCGGCTTTTGCTGTAGTGGGGGCTCGATCAGCATGAGCCATGCATTCATGTAGTGAAATATTTTGGGCAACCTTTATCAGCGCAAATGAAGCCGACCACATAACAAAATGAAGCGTGAGGGAAACAAAAAGATAGAAACTTTCATTTCACGTTGCAATGCTGCATTATTTACGTTCTTCAGTTGTCAATAAAGTTGCAGTCAAAGTAAAAAAAAAAAGTTGCTTAACGCCTGTTTCCAGGCAAAACAAGAGAGCTTACAAGCAGTATGGTCGCAACAGTGCGCCGGCTTACTAACTAAGTCGGATGTAATTTCCGGATCGCTTCACGTAAACGTGCACGCGAGGTGCAGTCCTGTGGCTCATAGATTCCGGAGGGTGCCCCGAGTTATCTCTCCCTCCCTCCCTCGCTCTCTCTCTCTCTCTCTCTCTCCATCCCTCTTTCGTATCAAATTCGATCTCCTTCGGAACTCAGGGCACGGCACTCGGTGCGAACATGCGTTACGAAACGGGCAGCTTATGATTATGAAGGTAGGCGTAGCACCATCGTGACATATACCGGGAAGGGGAAGGGGAGGAGGGATCGATAGTGCTGTTTCTTTCATTGTTTCGTTTTCTTTTTGTCGGCAGATCGCCTTATACTGACCATCGGGTTAAAACTTCTGCCCACCCGCCCTCTAAGGGCCTCCCAGTTCTCTCGCTATACAGACCGGACAGGTTGCATCATGTGCTGAAAACGCCAATGGGCCGACACCTAATTCAGTTACGTGGCTGAATGTACACGCGCATTTCAGACCCGTTAGCCGTTTCGATCTGAGCGGCCTCATCCCCTACCCCTCCTGCTGCCCCTTCTCCCCCACCTTCCTTCACACCCCACGTGTTCGCTGGTTCCTACAACGAACGCATCGTATAACGGGAAATATCGAGCGTGCCCGCAATGCCGGGGCACGGCACCGCTGAATGGAGCGAGCGTGACTGCCATCCCTGAGAGCGCCCCGTCGGCCTCGTGCGTTGCATTGTCTTGAGCACATGCAGTGGGCGGCGGCTTTTACCATCCAGCGGCTCTCGCATTTAGGCATCTGCCGGCGGCCTCTTTCGCGCTTGGTCTCGTCACACCCCGAAGCGTTCTTTCTGTTTTCTGAGAAAGAAAAATGTGGTGGAAAAGGCGGCGAGTTGAATTTGGACGGGCGCCTCTTTGTTATTGAGATGAAGGTAGATTCCACTGGCGGATGCGTGACCTAAACGGCGGACTCACGCGCGAGCGAGCAGATGCCAAGGAAATAAGTAAAACTCCGATGCTGCTGAAGCAGAACGCTGTTACGCAGCATAGCGCTGCTTTTGTGATGCAGCGAGTCTGTTCTCGAGTGGGGATGCGAGTGAATTTATCAAGGACGACGGTGACCTTCATTTGCAGAAGGACTGTCAACGTTTTTTTCTAACTAGTTCCTTTGTTTTTGTAAATACATCAAATAAACGTCTGGTGCGCAAGGAAGAAGCCGGCAGTTTCTCTTCCCTCCGGACCAACCGCAATGCACAGGTAGACATGGGTGCTCGGAAAAAAGAAATCGCAGGGAGAAAAAATTCTTGGTCGAAGAAAATGAGGCATCGACAGGGCTAAAATACGTGTTTAAGGCACAGCGAATTTTAAAGGGCAATTAACGATTTCACAGGATGTCTCCACACCAAAAATTAAGTGTGACAAAATAGAGCGTAGCAAATGCAGCATATGTTACTTCTCACCCAGTTCTGCGATTGCTTTCTTCAGATGAAACACCCAAATTTAACTACGAAAGAATCTTCATCTACGTATGAAGGCGTAAATGGTCTCAAACATTTTTCAATCATTCAATCAATCTGATACATTATAAAGCGTCGGGCTTATATTTTTTCATCGTCACTTTTTTTCTGCTCCACATTGTATGCTACCAGTCATGGTGTCAGAACATGGCTGGAACCAATATTTTGTCGCTAGTTCGTGATAGTACCGGACAAGCACGAAACATTGCAGCTCAGCACTGACTCCAGCAATAATGTGGACGTCCACAAAGAGATGAAATATGCAAAGAGGAATAAAAGCTTGACATTTATAGTACAGGTAGTTCTCAAACACGATGCTTCCATAGCGCTCCTATATCATGGGTGTGTGTCCTTTAGCCAATATTCTTAAGTTATATAGGCGCGAAGAAAGGGGGATGGGGGGGGGGATTAAAAATCATTCTGTGCTATGTAAATTTAGCCATACTTTGTGAGACATTAGATTTTGCTCGAATGCATGTCGCAAAGAAGCTCTTTTTATACACATTTTGTAGCCTTTATTCAGTGAAGCTTTACGGGAATTCACACACACACACACACACACACACACACACACACACACACACACACACACACACACACACACACACACACACACACACACACACACACACACACACACACACACACACACACACACACACACACACACACACACACACACACACACACACACACACACACACACACACACACACACACACACACACACACACACACACACACACACACACACACACACACACACACACACACACACACACACACACACACACACACACACACACACACACACACACACACACACACACACACACACACACACACACACACACACACACACACACACACACACACACACACACACACACACACACACACACACACACACACACACACACACACACACACACACACACACACACACACACACACACACACACACACACACACACACACACACACACACACACACACACACACACACACACACACACACACACACACACACACACACACGCACGCACGCACGCACGCACGCACGCACGCACGCACGCACGCACGCACGCACGCACGCACGCACGCACGCACGCACGCACGCACGCACGCACGCACGCACGCACGCACGCACGCACGCACGCACGCACGCACGCACGCACGCACGCACGCACGCACGCACGCACGCACGCACGCACGCACGCACGCACGCACGCACGCACGCACGCACGCACACACACACACACACACACACACACACACACACACACACACACACACACACACACACACACACACACACACACACACACACACACACACACACACACACACACACACACACACACACACACACACACACACACACACACACACACACACACACACACACACACACACACACACACACACACACACACACACACACTTGTGCGCGCGCACAAGTCGCACGTGGAAAGAGGAGCCAATTCGACCGCGTGGCCGATGTGTCGCACAGTGTTGCTACTCTAAAATAAGTTGTATGTGCGCCGGCAAACATTACGCAAGATCTAACGTTTGCATAGAGTTGTTGGTTGTCCTCTTCGTTAAACAGTCTAGACACTGAATTCTCTTTGGGAAACAGAAGCATACAAGCAATTGAACGTGTACAGCGCCCACCACAGGGTTGTATATTCTTTTATCTCCTGGCTTCAAGTACATTGCCGCTTCAAATACGTGCCCTTCGCCTGCACGCGTCAGCGCAATCAGAGAACAACCGCCACGCAGCTGATATAGGAGGAGAAAGTAAGAGTGCTGACAACGTGAAAATGTACTTACATATAAATGAACAGAGGAAAGAAAGCTTCTCATCCCACCTATGAAGAGCGAGGGGGGAGTGTTTACAGTTCGTGGATAGCAGGGGCTGTTGACTAGAACAAAACGAACCGTAGTGGACGCTCAAACGAGCCCGCGCAGCATTCTTCATGCTATGCCAATCGGGGGCGGAACTTTCGACACCACGTTCGAGCGTAGAAGGGCGTACGATAACGCGACGGGCAACAGGTGCTATGGAATTGTGTACCGTATATGGCCACTCCGCGTGCTTTATTTTTGCGCGTTCACATCTTGGTGACTTCTTTTTTTTTTTTGTTTTTTGCTGTTTATGCCTGACATCTATCGTATGCTGTAGCCTCCGTTCTTTAATTATGCTAGCGTTGCAAAATAAGTTGCAATGGGCGCTAGCGGCTCCAGGACAGTATTTGCGAATCCACTAGAATCATAGAACTAAACATGAGGCCTTCTATTACGATTCCAGAAGCCACAAGCTCATTCAGAGAGTCGCGATTCGTTCTTACGTGTGAGATGTTTTCATACTTCGTGTTCTGATATACTCACGTCAGCTGCACATTATGCATTAGAGGTAACAAGCTGCGACACCGACTATGGATTCGCCAACGCTGCCTTTTTGCGGCAATGTGTGGACCGCAGACGTCATACTAGCCATATAAACTGAAGCTGCATTTTTTTTTTTTTTTGTAGTTGTTTTGTTTTTGTTTTTGTTTTTTTGTCTACCTCTTCAAAACTTCCGAATGATTGTAATGCGCAGCACGCCTAGTTAAACTACCGACTTTTATTAAAAGGAGGCATCGAAACGATGTGCCTTTTTTAATTTGTTTACCTTTCTATCCCGCCGTCATGTGCGCTGCCGGGGAGCTTTGATGCTTGTAAATTGCTTCCAGGGAAATGAAAGGAACGGATGACAGCCCGAACTCTGAAGTACGCTTTCTTCTCAACTTTTACGCGGCTTGATTTGATTAGCTTTTGAAGGCAAGATAAATAAATGCTTTCGGGATATTAGCTCGTCAAAAATGCAGGCGTGAAAAGGGCTAAAAAAGCAAAACATCACCTTGTGGGACACTCTTCTTCTTTGGTTCGTTCTTTTTTCTTCCAATAAGAAAACGTCAACAGCGTGGGGTGTCTTCGAAGGCTTGGCAGGTATCGGCTAATAAACAAGCGTAGACGTTTCACGCTTACATGCATGGTCTACATTGTAGGTGTGGTGCCTTCGCTCGACGGTGCCTTCGCTCGACGTTTTCAATACCGCGAGGGGTGTGCAGAGCAGGCTGTCGTAGGGTGAATATCAATGTTGTGGCTTTTTAGACAAAAAAATTATAAGCTGACCGGTCTTATCTCTTGCTGCGGAGTATGTTGCGTGTTCATATCTTAGTAGTATGGGGACGAATAATACGTCTACGAATATCGACTAACAGAAATAACACGTCATCGGCGTCAGGTGTCTGTCTTTGGCGTCGCTTTCACAAGCTCATTCTTTTGGCCTAAAACTTGTGTTATTACAATGAATGAATGAGTTATAGTTAATTAATTGCCTAAACTATAGTTTGAAAATGATAGTGATACTATTTTCGCGTTGCTTGTGCGTAATTCCCAACAAAACGAAGCAGTCCTTGTCGACGTTAGGAAACAAGCCGTCGCAGCTATGTTCTAGTCGAAAAGCCATCAACGCAGAGAGTTCTCGACGCAATAAGTTCTCTTTGTCATTTCTCGAAATCTTTCATGTCAGCGGTGTTTGAATGCGCTGAAAGGAACTAAACCATCGTGGCTTTAGTCTCACAAAACTCTAAAAAAAAAAAAGAGCAAGAAAATTAGGAAAAAATGTTTTAATTATTTCGAATGGTTTCGGTATTCTCCCTTACAAACGTCTTATTGACAAGTTTCAGACAAAACGGAGCTCCGCGTTTACGCGTAACTGAGCGTGCACGTATCCAAGCACTTTTTTGTTCGCAATTTCATCATTGTGGCAAGCCTTCGCACAAGCTAACTCCGAAAGCCAATTAATACTTGTATTCGATATATCTCCTGGCAACAAGGAGGCGCCGACAAGAAGGAATACCGGATAACAGTCCGCACAGAGAAAGCTCCACCGCCGACGGAAACTCTACGATTGTGAAATCAATGCGGTGTAAAGGAAGAACCTGAGTTAGAACCAAAATAGAACTAGAAATGAGTGTCCGACATTCAGCGAGAACTCTCAGCACAAAAAGAAAGCAGCGATCGAGCAAGATGAAGGGTAGCGGCAAGTAAAATGGAGGCAATAAATCGCCCAGAATGGTTGCAAAAGGAGCAGATCCATTAATTTTCTCCGAATTGCGTGTCCTCCCTCCCCCGTTTCGTCTCTTGTGTGTCTGGCGTCCTGCTGCCGAGCGTACTCCTCAGACAATGAAGTGGGTTTGTTGAGATGATGGGCAACAACCACGCATTACACCGGGGGCCGAAGTGAAAACGAGACGGAAAATGCCGCACCTAAGTAGAACCGAAAAAAGAGCGACTGCCAAATAGGAAAATAATGGAACCCGCTGCCTTACCACGCTACGGGTAAATTGCGAACACAAGTGCTGCTCTGGGAATGTGGAAGGGAGGCTGCGTTCTGCACTACCACCGTGGGAGCATCCGGCTACGTTTAAAGAAACGGTGAATGAGAATCCCTTAACACGGACTTCACTCTGATTCAAAAAACACAGGGTTGTCGACTTTGCGATGCAGTCAGCGCATATATGAAGAATTCGTGTTTAACCACATTGTTATTTTGCTATCTTTCGCTTGTTTCTGTTTCTCATTTGGTGTAGTTAAAGGTACCTGCTTTTCCTGTTTTCTTTTATCTTCTCTTAACCTGGCACCACCCGTATCAGATCTTAGTGTCATTAGATCTTAGCTCTATTAATGTGAACATACATTACTCGGTCTTCACTGCATGAGGTACCATGTCTCAGGGCGAATGACATTCCAAGATGTTTGATATGCTAGGAAGGGCGCATAACGTTTTCTACTCGCTTTGTTTGCTGATAAATGTAAACATAATATCAGGGCGCTGATCACCATGCCAGACATATTCATGGAAGCTGCAGATAACACGAACACATATATAGCTCACATTTGTACTTACATATGAAAGCATCAGCTGATATTTACTTCCAAAGAGCTGTCACATTCCTCCAAAACGCTACCTTTTCTCTGATGCAAGCTGATAATTTGGTATCTCTGGCAGTACTGAGGATTTTATGAACACATTGTGCCGGACGGCCTTTCAGTCGCGCTGGGCGTCGTCACCTCGGCCTACTGCAAAAGATATAGGTGCTTATCGGCCTCAAAGTGGTTACTTGTTGCGTTCAGATCCTTGCCACTCAGATCCGATGTTTCCTAAGCTCTCTGCGTCAGAACAGTCTTCACTGTCATCGCCAGAAGGACGGGGGGTGGCCGTGGCCGTAACGACACAGTAACACACAGCTGAGCCCCTCGAATAAAACTGGGTGATTACAGCGCACAGTGATGACACAATGTCAGTACCTGAAGCAAACGATGCAAAACACCAATAAAGATAAAATCAGCCCCTTAGGTCCTTCCCGGCCGCAATGACGTGAGCAAGGAGACGAAACATAGGCTAGTGCTGTGTTCCGAATCTTTCGAACCTTCCAAAGGGCGAACAGATCCAATATCAGATTCGCGCTCTGAATTTGTTCCCTTGATTGGCTCACGCACAGTGTCCGTATTTTTCCGCACCAAGCTATAGAATGTCACATGCGCTGCTTTCTCGCAATGTTTGGTCACGTTTCACTTCCACCTAGGCCACTTCAGCCGCAGTAAACTTTTCGAAAAGGTATGAGCACGTTAACCTAAAAACTATGTACGCTTAAAATGGGCTGTGAGTGACAAGATGTGGAGCCTATTAGCCATTCCATCTGCGTCTCCGTTCTTTTTCGCTTCAGCGGCAGCCTAGCAACGTCTGGCGCGCTTTTTGTAGCAGAGCAGTGTCCCATCAAGAGGAATAAGATGCTATAGTTGGCGTCGGAACTATGTGGTGTGCGAAACGAACTAAAAAAAAAAAAAACGCATGTGGCGAAACTGGGCTACAGTGTAGTTACAACGTCTGAAAAGAAGCGTCATATCTTTCTTTCTCCCCGACGGCTTCCGTTCATTTTTTCCACCAATCTAGTTCTTGCCCTTCTCTCTACTTTTTCTTGTTGTCATATGCCCTCATTTTTCATACCACTGCTGGTTTAAGCCCATTGTACCACCCAGCGGCGCGGGTTGGGTACTTTTATCTTTCATTTTTTCTTCCCACTCTACCACCTCTTTCTGTCTTCATCTTTTCTCTTGTCTTCTTTCCTCTGTGTTTTGATTATTTATCCTCTTCGTCCTTCTCTGCTTCTCTATTTTGGCTTGGCTGAGCTTGCGCTTGTTTTGTATTCCGTTGAGTGCCAAGGCAATACAATACGGTTGGGCGCCAAAACAATCCGAAGGAACAAGCTCAGCTACGACTACAACGGGCTTCAATAAAAAGGCGTTCGCAGTAAAAAGGAAGAAGCAGGAAGACGAACGCTGAAATATTTAACGTTGCTCAATACGAACTCCCACCGCGCAATGTGAATTCAGAAAGACAGCGGGGAAGAGCAAGCGAAGAGTAGAGGCGCATTAAAGTGGCGGCGACATAGCACTGCAGTCAGAGGAGAAGATCGAACCAATGGGATAAAATAACGCGGTAGACAAAGGAGAGAAACAAATGTACTGTCTCGATACTACGACGATCTTCGAAAGGTGGCAGCTGGTGTTGCAAAAGACTGTTATAGCTAGCTACCTCTGCAGCCGGGAATGGCGTCGCGTGCCCAGGTTTCCCGACACTCCCGCGGACGACACGACGCCTTCGCTAGTGGTACGTCTGCGGGCAGTGTCGATCACTGTCATCCTCTTGGCCGACGCCGTCGTTTGCCTGCCCGTCCTGAGCGGCTGCGGGAGACAAGGGAGCTGCGAAAGCGGTAGGTCGTGTAAGACTCCACGGCTGGCGCGCACGCATGGCAACCGGCCGTGTCACCACTTTCACGAGACTCCACGACGCTCCGTCGGTTTCCCTATTTTCCTCGTTCCGTTTTGCTTGTCCCATTCGCCGAACTCTCTCTCTCTCTCTGTCTGTCTCGTGTGTCTGCACGGTACCTGTCGCACGCTGTCTCGTCAGCCATGCGCGAATGATTTAGTAGCCTTGACGTGGGATGGCGGCCAAAGCTGCGCTGGGTGAAGCGCAACATTGCATACGCGTATTGCGAAGCTTTGTGCGGCTGATTCAGTCCGCGTGCTCATACGCGGCTCTTAATTTCTTCTTTCTCTTTTTATGCGTGAGGCAGCAGGTCAAATGGCGGGGACTATAAATAAGGCGGACGGTAACACGCAAACCATCTCAACACAAGATGACAGCATCTCATATTGTAGATTTGAACTGTAATGCGTCAGAGCGGGTATACCGGTTGACCGCCTTCGGAATTTTAATGTATCGACCTTAGCGTGGTTTCTGGGAGACTTCCATAGCCACTGGGCCACTACTAATATTACTATCTTGAACCTTGTGGTGAGAAATGTACCATCATAGAGCGGCAGGTTTTGTGTCAGTAACGGTTGAACATGTTGCCAGCGGATTTTGCGTGGGGCCACATTCATAACCAACAATGCCAAGTGCATTCCTCTCTGCAGCGGAGTCGGAATATTTCAGATGTGAGGTTTGGAACTCGCATTTCCACCTACCTTTGGACCCACCGTGACATGAATTATATTGTTACGTTTGTGTAAAGGTAGGAATACATCAGGATTGCAGTTTAAGGCTCCTACCGCAAAGTATTCATTGAATGACGCACGGTCGATGTATGCGTATACGAATAAAACCTAGCGACGACAAAATGCACTATGTTCTTTCAGGCGCGCTTTGTGTATAGGTGATTCGGGGCTCTCCAAATATCCCACTTAGGTGGGCGCCAATAGTCTTGAGCATAGCAAAAGCGAATACCCTTTATAATTATTCGCGGGGAACCATGCAGTCGCGCCTTCCGCGGATTTCCTCAAGTGGTCCGCATGGGAGTCAAAATTCACAGACACCATGACAGTAACGAATATTAAAGCGCAGTGTTTGTCGAGTAAAAGTAACGAAACTTTGGGGCAGTGTATTAGCGATCATATTTTCGGTCGAAACCATAATGTTTTCTCATAACGAGCATATATGCTTTATAACTATCGCTAGAGCAACGTGCGATTTGCTGCTCTTTTGGTTTTATATACTACAAGCGATGTTACAAAACAGCAGCAGCCAAATATAGACTACTTCATTAAACAACAAATTTTGAAACTATTCGGGCGTTTTCTTAGTGCAGGGCATCCACAAAAAAGCAGACTCTTAAGGAAGTAAAAAATAATCCTCGTGGTGCCTGAAAACAGAAGAGCCGTTAACTAGTTCAAATATCACTTACTAATGTCTCGTCGCGCACAATTTATACATTTATAAACAAGCACGTTTTGCATTTTTCTCCCTTGCACCACCTCCGTACTTTCATACATATTTAATTTCAGATAGTGCGCGTTGACGACCGTCCACATGAATTCGTCTCTGCGGAGGAATGCATCACTCTCTGCATTGTGCACAACTTAGCTTAATCTTCATGCTTGTGCAGGGGCGCTAGCTTAGATTTTCACACATTCCATACTTCTGCTTTGTCTCCTTATTTGTTTTTGTTTTTTCCTTTGTTTCGAGTGCGTTTCTATTGAGAGCTGCCCTCTTCACCAATGACTCGAGGTGCCGCTCGTGTTGTAAGACATGCGACGACGATAGGAGAATATCTCTATACCCTTTCATATCTTTTTGACCGGCACAACATGCTCCCTGCTACAGCGGCGACCGCTTTCTGCACCCTCCGCATACATCATCGCCCGGCAATGAATACATATGCGAGTTCCCCTCGCGGCGACATTGGGCATTGCTAGAGTGAACAAATGCAACTGCATACACATTCGTTCCCCGCTGCCAGCCCGTTTCCTTCGGCTTGTCTGTTGAAACCCCATCGTAGGAGCACGAGCGCGTATCGCTTTCCCGGTAAGCAGGCAGCGTGACTTTTCGGCCGTTCGCTGCTGTCTGCAGCCCTGCACCATCGTCGCCCGGTAGCAAAGCGAAGGAGAGTCGCCGAGGCGCGTAGCGACGCCTTGATAAACGGCCGCAGAATATCCCAGGGGTTGTTTGCACAAAGACCAGTGGCGACAGTGTCGTGTTAGCTCATTCTTGCCCAGTCGTGTCGGCTCGTTTGCCACATTCGTTTTCATCACCACTGGAGCGTCTTCTGGTTGCGCAATTGCGCGAACCACCGGCGACGCTCCTCATCTTTTCTGGGGTCAGTATGACTTCTGTGCAGAGTGGATCCACGACTGCTCTTGTTCGTTTTGGCTAACTGGCTTGCTTGCGACGGCTTGTCGGGGGTGACAAAGTGAATTGCTCTGCATGTTGTTTTGTTCAGTGCCCGCCGGCAAAAGAATGAAAATTTTCTCTGGACTTTGATGAAGGAAACTCGCTCACAAGTACTGAGATATCCCTGACACCTTTGTTTTACGCATTTTTGCTTGTATTTGTTCGTGAACCGTCCCATGTAGATAGCTGTTCCAACAGTGTCGATAATGAATCAGAAATTAAAGAGCGAAGATTTTTGACTTTTTCCATGCTCGAAGTTTTCTTTTGATACCGCGTAACATAGGAACATGAGATGAAGAATGATGGGTCTGAATGGTGCACACCGAGAAATTATGTATATGAGCTAAATGTATGTCCTGGACAAATGAGCATACTTATATTTATAAGTATTTCAAGGAAACCTGAAAAGTTTGTTCAATACCCGGTATACACAGACTGACTTGGTTTACCGACTACAACTGAAAAGTCACTGCAGGCATGCTTTTTGATTTGCTTGCTTTCTTCCTGTTTATAAAACACGTCAATGGTTATATATGGGAAAATTCTAGTTCGGGGAACCAGTAATTTCATTACTTATTTCGGTTTATAAAATGCCACGTCCCTCTTTCAATAAACCTCCTCTCCATCTCTTTTCGTAGCGATCAACATTCCGACACAAAAAGGTTTACCTGTTGCGTTTCTTAATGCAGAAGCTGCACTTTCTTTTTTAAAACTATGACTGGTTGCATGACTGGTTGCTTATAATTTATAATAAAGATCGGGGTGAAGTAGTCACACGTATGTCACCATCACATAAGCTTGACGCGCGCTTGCTGGTACATAACAAGGTGCATTTCACTAGCATGCACCATGTTCCCAATGATGAATAAAGAGTTTACGAAGGGGCTTTAAAGTGAGCAACAGAACGTAAATAGATGCCTTAGGCTTGATCGTATGAAAGGCATCATAAACACCGCCTTTCCGTCTGCATCTCTCTCACAGCTATTAGTATAGGTCAATGACAGAGAGCCTTCTCTTGCAGTAGACCTCAGCTTCCTAGCAATGATGAAGACCAAGACGAAGACACTGCTTATCCTGGTGATTTCCATTTGTAAGATTATTTTAGCTCGGCCCTGGCGTCATAGCTTGTATATATAGGCACAACGAACAGGGTTTTAAATAATAAAAAACGGATATAATTGTTACAAAATTTTGTTACTCTGTGGCAAGCCTATGAGCACAGGAAAAGAAAACATATGTTATGCTGTGGCATGCAAAAGGAAAGAAAAATAAAGAGCCTCTGCCCGTGCCACAGAGAAAAGATGCCCGATGAAGATGAGGCGATTTTCAATGAATGCCGGTGGGCACAGCAACAATAACAATGCCAGTGGGCCTAGCGCGAGCACTGCTGCCAGCGCCACTGCCCGCTTCTTCTTCTTCGTCCGTAACTATAAGCTTTCTAACGTAAACTGAGCATGCCTAGAAAAACGCTGCTTTTGGCAGCCTCTGTAGTCCCTAAGGCACTGCCATGCCCATAGACTGTAGCACTCAGCGGCCTTCTCATAGTCGCCTGCATAAGTGCACTTCCTCTAGCGCCAGCTTCTGCGTAGACACCTCAGTGCGTTACATATACTATGTATAGGCCATCGTCAGATAACGTTTGTTGTATCGGATCCACGTACGCAATCGCGTGTGTGGCTGAGAGTGGACCTCGAGGACGAAGGATTTCATTATTCCCCAGCTTGGTCAATTATCACCGAATTCCCCATTAAACGAACGCAGGTAAGCCGGAGAAGAAGCAGGGTCCTTGCTGTTTTGTATTTTTTTTTTTTTTTTCATCCTTGCCTTCCGGCCAGAACGTTCGCCAAAGTACCCGGCCCCAAGCCGGCTCTGCGCTGAGAAATGGGACTCAGGCAAGTTCATCGACGTTAAACTTCCACTGAAAACTGTGCGGCGATCGTTTTTTGAATTGCACTGTTTAAAATCTCCCTAGTCAAGAAAAAATATTTTTTCCCGCTCTACTGGACCATACTTTATCCTCGGCGTTCTTGTTTTTTGTGAAATGGGGAACGAAGGATGGAAAATTGCGTGCCTGCGCAGCCGATACGCTATGAAGAGCATTTCTTTGAAGCCTGATTGCGCTGCCTGCCGTCCGCCTGGGTCCTCCTCACTTCAGTAACCTCCCCCCCTCCCCCTTCCTACCCACCCCGTCCCCGTCTCATCGAAGGAAAAAAATGAACTGCGTGCCTCCTGGTTGTACATATCCTTGCGTATATCTTGCTGCGCACGCGATCCATGCTGAATCAGAGCTCTATAATAAGGAAAGTATGGAAAGGAAGAAATTTGTCCGATGCCGCTCGGGCACTTTTGCATTTTTTTTTTTCTGCGCCCACAGTATCTGGTTTGTTACCCGGTTTCTCGGAATTCAAGGCGAAATACGCTATGGTCAGGCGAGGCCTGCGTGCTTCTTCTGCCACTTCTCTTCGTTACAAGAACACTAGGCGAGTTTCACTGCTTCCAAGAATACGTCTGATGTGGACAATACGGATCTTAGCAGGTGTGAATGAGACTGATTAGGTTTTGTTTCGTTTATGGATTTTAACTTCCCAAAACGACTCAGGCTATGAAGGACGCCGTAATGGAGGGCTCCGGAAATTTCGACCACCTGGGATTTTTTTACAGTGCACTAACATCGCACAGCTCACGAGCGCATTGCATTTCACCCCCGCTTCCCCAGCGAAAGGTGACCGCCGCGGCCGAGATTTGATCCCAGTCGAGCGCCGTAACCACTGAGTGGGGTTGGGACTGATTTAGTGACGTACAAGTTGGTGAGAGAGAGCGAAATGAATGAATGAATGAATGAATGAATGAATGAATGAATGAATGAATGAATGAATGAATGAATGAATGAATGAATGAATGAATGAATGAATTGGGGGGGGGGGGGGGTAAGCGCGTATAGATGCTTCATTGGCGCTTGCTTTCGGATAATGAGCTTGCACTTCACTGCTTAAAACGTGCAAGTGCTGCCAGCGCAAATTCTTAAACTACGCACACTCGTTTTTCTGCTTCTACGGCTCATCGTTGAGTGATAATATTGTTATTTATTTATTTATTTATTTATTTATTTATTTATTTATTTATTTATTTATTTATTTATTTATTTATTTATTTATTTATTTATTTATTTATTTATTTATTTATTTTGCTTTGTTTCATGCTATTGCCAAACTGCCTTCCTGACCCGCGGACCTTTACTCCTGAGTTTTTATTCCAAGTTCCATGCAAATTAAGCTGTGTGCTAAAGCACTTCATGTTACTTATGTTACGTTCACCCATCAGGCAGAAATAAGAAAAAAACATTTCCTTGCATTTCGATCCTATAACCTTAATTTGCACGAATAGATTCTTCTGCGCTCTTACAACAGGGTTGTAAGGGTTATTTTTGGTAGTTGGTCTTTTTAAAGTAGTAGCTTTGACACTCTTCAGTCCAGATTTATGGTATTGCGAAGTAGCAAATCAGTAAACAAATGCAGGTTAGAGAGGCACCTCGTTATGAAATCCATCAAGGGTACAACAGCACTGACACAAAGGAAACATGGTGGATTTGTTTTCTGCTCATCAACAGAAAACAATAATGTAATCGTGGAGATATACGACTAGAAAGTATAAGAAACGACAACCATGTGCCGCTGGTTGGATCCGGACCCACGACCTCCGAATTTCATGTCCGGTGCTCTTCCAACTGAGCTCTGGCGGCGGCTGTTAAATCTGCTATTTTGTTCTGGGAATTTATGTTGCGTGTCAGTCTTGCGTCTTTGTATCAGTGGCTGGTGGTTCATTTCTTATGTGCGCAGTAGCAAGTTACAGAATGCGTTCTCTTGACTACGTAATGAAGCAGTAGAAAAGATATAGAATTCTCATTAGGCGAAACAAGCCCCAGCTCGGGGTTTAGGAGGCTCGGCTACAGAGTGGGAGACCAGGGTTGGAGTTTATCCATGGCGGGTGCGTTTCGACGGAGGCTAAATGCTAGGCGCCCGTGTGCTGTGTGCAGTCAGTGCATGTTAATGAACCCTCACTGGTCGACATTATCTGAGTCAATCGATGTGGTGTCTCTCCTAGATCGAATCGCTGTAGGGTTTTAAGTGCCATAAACCAAATGGCTAGATACAACTGAGTGAATAGCAAAAAAAAAAAAGGGCACAAATTTTAACAGAGCTTGTGCATGAATACCACAAGGATGCAGCAGAATAGCCTTGCCCAGAATCCCGGAGGTGTCCCATCAGCGTCATGGTGTTTTTACAAGAAACTCCTGATTGGTCGACAATGTCTTGACGTTACATCCACTAGATCTCGAACGGACCTTCCAAGCACCTCGCAACGCTCGCATGAAATATGACGTCATGCATGTCACGAAAGTTATTAGAATATCATATGTAGTGTGAATGAAAAGTGTCCGCATATCTCAAATGAGAAAAGTGCCAGTGTTCCGAGGCTACTGGCAGGATTCAAACTTCCGCCCTCCTTTTCTCTTCCTCCTCCTCCACAACCTGTCGTTTACGCAAAAGGAATTACACCTACTATAGGCTTTTCAAGGCATGCTTGCGCACCCTCATAACGAGCGATGGCTTATGCGTATACCGTGTGGGCCTTCACGTAAAGCTCCATATTATGCTAATGGTACATGTGCATATTGTAAGCGCTGTGAATGAACGTCACCTTCATCTGTAAATATCCATCATCATCGGTCAGCTCATATGAAGAAGACGAAGTGTGAACGAACCGCTGCTGGTTGTCAGCTGCTGCATCGGCTTGCCTGTCAATAGGAAAGTGAACTTGCCAGTGCTTCCTCCAGTCTCACAATATGTGTAATCAGCGTGGACGACGGGCTGCTTCATGTATTTAATGTAGAGTAAGTGCAGTAGGGGGAACATTTATTTTAAACATTGTAGAAAATGTGGGCGGAGCCCCCTGCATGGTACTTAGGAGCCCTCCTAGTGAAGGGAAGGCTATAGTGCTAGTAACGATCTAGCGCTGGTCCCGATCTGAGGTACTGGCGAGTTGTTGCTCCAGTAACCGACAGAGCCACCTCTGGCGCAGGAGTACGGGGGAGTAAGGGAGTAAGGGGCAGGTATGTATTGTCCGTAGAAAGTCACCAGTGTTGCCACAGAGCTGATAGGTGGAAGAAAATCGATCAGGAGGGCGAGCGTGGAGAAGGATGAAATATCAGGCTGAGCGGCTGCTGCGATTGTGATGGTCGAGCACGGGGAATGTTTTTTTTTTTCTATTTTCGCGATAGTAGCTAATGATGTCCCGAAGTGACGGCCTGCCCAGCATCTGAGAAAGGCTGTTCCTGCCCAGCCCGGAAAATAAGACCTCGGGCCAGCGAGAAAGCACCCTTGTTACAGGGAAGGCCCCTCATGTGCGGGTACCCATATAAGGGTGACGGAATGTCGGGATTGACAAAAACGCAGAAGGCGCCGGCTAGAGGACCACGATATCATTGGCAAAGTTAAAGACAGCCGTTTTAGAAGCCCATATGATTTTGGTCGCGAGAGTGGAGTTCATGGCTAGCGCAACGGCTGCCTCATCCGCCTCCGTGGTAGAATAGGCGAGAATTGAACCAGCAGAGATAAGTTTTGCGTGATTATGTAGTGCTAGTACTTTGCGATAGCCCATCGCATAGCTGTGCACATCGACATAGATTACACTGGGGCCTTCTCCATGTAATTGTCTGCGTAAGGCTCGCGCTCTGGCTGTTTTGCACTACCCGTCCCTTTCAGGCCTCACGTAGTAAGCGGGGGCGGAAAATACATAGTAGACGATGTGCGGCCCAGTGACAGTGAATATTCTGGACTACCTGCTCGAAACAGCTCCGCAAATTCTTTGCGACATATTGAATGCTTGCATGCATAGAAGCATTCAAGCATGACGCTGCACCGAGTTGGAAATAATACGTGGTACAAAAACTTACACGGAGCTTCGTTTATTGCGAAACGTCGATGAAGAGCGCTGTGACACCATAACTAGTCTTTTTTCTCAAGTAAACCTGCAAAACTGTACCTTGATAAGAGTTCATAAGTATCTGTAGCGGATTTATTACACAAACCAGAGTGTACAAATTTGCTAGCTACGAGCCAGTTTGCAACGAGATCTTTTTTTTTTCTCCCGAGAGCCAACAGCACAGGGATATCGAGGAGAGAGATACAAAAAAAAAAAAAAAAAAAGGACTTGATTTTTTTTTACTTCCTCCGAAGCGTAGCATTACCGAATTTATCGTCCGTACCGATTATACTGACTAGATTGCTGGATTAAGCTGTCACCTTAACGTTACATTCTTGCGGCTGATTTCCCAAAATTCTGCTTGTCTTTTCGACGTGTACAGGCTGCACGCTCGGCATTTAGGTATACGACGCGCAGCTAAACGCTTTAACCTTTGCTTCAGCGGAGCGGTTAATTGTGTATTGATTTTTCAACCATTCCAGCGTATGAGGCTGCTGAACTGGTAAACGTGAACGCGCATTTTACTGCTAATTTTCTCCGCTCTTCTATCTGCTCCCATAGAGGAATAATCCCCTCGTAATGGGCACTAGCCTCGGTAATGGTCAAGTTGTATCAACCAGGATGTTAGAGTGGCGGAATACTTTATTTCCCAGCGCACTAAAAAAAAAGTGCACACAACAGGCGCCCTTTAACAAAATCGTTTTTCAATCATTGTTAACGTAGCCGTAAGCTCTGTGGAATGGCACGCTCACCCGATGATTTCGTGTCACTTTCTCTTCGTGTTTTAGCTTTAACTTTTGCGGTGAGGGGTCCGCATTTTATTTTCATTACTGTATATGTGGCATTAGAAAATTCGTGGAAGCCATTTTTACGGACGGATGACATTCTCAGAACAATAGCGTTCTGCTCCTGGTCACATTACAGATTTTTTTTTTTTTCAGAGGTTGAAAAAAGATGCCTAAAACCTCGCTTAAGAGTTTGAGGTTGGATAGATGTAAACTTTAATCGACAAGGTAGCGACGCTTCTTTCCTGTTAAAGGATAGAATCCTATGCACCTTAAACCTCAAGACCAAGTGAATAATGGAGGAAGGTTTTGAAGGAAGTGAAGAAACGACTGTTTTTAAAGAACGGTACAGGCAATGAAGCATAGAGCCACCGATTGGAAAAGAGTTTTTTCAAGAGTACTCGTGGCAGTGCAGTTAGTGGTTATGGCTTTACAAAAGCACGAATATGGACTTCGCCTACGTTTGTAGCAGAATAGCATACCTTACTCACTAAAAACGGAGCTTTTAATGGCTAGGAAAGACCCAAAAGCAAACTAAAGGTGTCCCCACGACTTCCCAGAATCTCAAGTAGACTGCAATGCATTGATGCAGTATTTTTAGGCGCTCATACCGGAGACCACGTTATGCAACACACGCGGGGTCGTTTTCCTTACAGACGTCACAAATTTGAACGAACTGCGTGGTAGAAACACTTTTAGGTGAGTGAGTGAGTGAGTGAGTGAGTGAGTGAGTGAGTGAGTGAGTGAGTGAGTGAGTGAGTGAGTGAGTGAGTGAGTGAGTGAGTGAGTGAGTGAGTGAGTGATTGAGTGAGTGAGTGAGTGAGTGAGTGAGTGAGTGAGTGAGTGAGTTAGTGAGTGAGTGAGTGAGCGAGTGAGTGGGTGGGTGAGGGAGTGGGTGGGTGAGGGAGTGGGTGGGTGAGTGAGTGGGTGAGGGAGTGGGTGAGTGAGTGAGTGAGGGAGTGGGTGGGTGGGTGAGTGAGTGAGTGAGGGAGGGAGTGAGTGAGGGAGTGGGTGAGTGAGTGAGTGAGTGTGAAAGGGAGGGAGTAAGGAAGGGAGGGAGGCAGCACGTGAGGATGTGAACGAGTGAGTGACAGTGAGAGAGTGACACCAAGTGAGGAAACAAGGAACGAACGCGTGAATGAGCGAGGAATTGACTAACGAGCGAGGTTAGATAGGCGATTAATTTTTGTTTTCTTTAATAAATCTCTTTCTGTCACCTTTCATCGGAAAGTCTACTTTGGCTGCAGTGCAAAGAAACATGAGCGCAGTAGAAAATAAATGGGTTTGCGTTTCACATTTCTCTCACCTTATGCGGACTGTCCATGTACTATGATCCACTACCTTCTCCCAAGGCGTAAATTATAATCTCGCACCTGCAACAAACGAAAACCAACAAACGTTCTGTCGTCATGCCATCACTAGAATCGAACTTGCCCGCGTCGCTTCTATGAGAGACGCCACTGCGCTCAATATGTGCATAACCCCTATCGCGAATATTGTCCCTCTACACATAGGAGTCCCGCACGGGCTTGCATAGCCTTTCGAGCCATCGACCAGAAGTTCGCGACCGCAGTAGCTCGCGTGTTTTCTGCTTTCGGATTCGAGAGCGGAGCCCATCTATCTCAATCAGGTGGGCACCCGTGTCGGTCCCGAGGAGAACCACAGCAATCGATGCTTTAGCCTTTCTGTGGCCTGCGACACTCCGAAAATAAACCAACAATAGAAACACCGAAAGAAAAACTACCAAGAACTGTCGCAAGGTTCGACCACGAGTGTAGATGGTGCGTTGAACAAATGACGTCGTTCGTTGGCGGTTGCTAACTTGGGCTACAGATAACTCTTGCAAATTGACTGATGCTGGATGGATAGCCCTGTCTTTATTCCTTTTTCTTTGTGGTGGTTGGGCGGGGGGGGGCGATACGATGTGCTTGTAATGAATAGAATAGCGTGGATAACCATTTATACCCACTGTAGAGCTTCGGCGAAATTGCAACATGTTGCTGTTTCTTCTTAGTTCGGCAAGTGAGAGCCTAACCAAGGCGAAATTAATGATTTTAGTTCTACGCCACAAGCAACCCTAATGACTGCTGATATCTTTTGTAGTTGTAAGGCTGCTTCCGTATCTTCGACTGATGTAATGGCAAGAACAAAGTACTGACTTCGTTTTCTGCAACACTCTTGATCGCAGCGCACTTTAAGATAGGCTCCTTCAGGGCCACTGAAATTTTATTACATCTTATTTAATAAGAAAACTTGACGGAAGTTTGGAACGCACAAATGCCAGAAAATAATATATAAGCTATTCGTTTTCAACTCTACTGTCAAATCTTGTTGATGCTTTGTTTCAGAATCTACAGAGGCTTCATGACACCGCGCTGAAAACAGCTAGAGGCCACTCTTTGTGTGTTTGAAAAGATGGCGCGTCGCGTCACACTGGCGCGTCAGCGACATCTTTACTTTCGGGCAAACGCGGAGCCGCCCGACTGCCAGGCGATGGACGAACGTTTGCAAACCTATAAAGAAATAATCGAAAATTATAGATTAGGAAGACGTCTGATGCCGCCACCGGACCCTAGCTTAAATAATAAAGAGGCCATAGCCTGGCGGCGATTACAAGCCGGAAATTTCCCGAACCCTGTCTGGTTGTTTCACACCCAGATAGATGAGAGAAAAAATGATAAATGCAAAGCCTGCGAAGCGAGGGGGACCCTCGACCATATACTTTGGGAATGCCCTAAGTCTCCGGGCGCTAAGGACAACATTAAAAGTAGAGAAGCCTGGATAACCCTGCTGCGAAGCGACGTCCCCGCTGACCAGCAAAAAGCCGTCCGCCTGGCGGCTGAGGCCGTGAATAACCAATGTATATTCGCCAGTCCTTAGTCGCGGAGGTTCCAGCCCCCGTTCCTCAGGCCTGCGTGCTAGGAGCGGGGAGTAGAGGGCCTCCTAGTGGAAATTAAAGTTTTAATCAATCAATCCATCAATCAGCGGATCCAACAGATGGCACTGTTGCGAGATGGGGGTCGTAGTAGCCGGGGTGTATATATCTCCCCAGGCCAGCGTTGAAACTGCGTTGGACGTTCTGGCTACCGGAATACCTAACCGAACTGAAAAGGAGTTGGTTTTCGTGAAGGAGGACTTTAATAAAGAAAAGAACTCCGCCATCATTCAAGCTGCAGAGGAGCGGTTTCTACTCGAGTTGAGCCAGCACCAACCTCAAACCACCACACATTTGGAAAGCAGTTTGGTCTTGGTTTTATACATAGCCTTGGCAGATACAGAGCACGTCGTCAACAGAGTGGAAACCAAGTCCCACTACTAACTGAAAATCGCAGCGTCATCATTGGTATAAAGAATAAAAGCCTAGTCTTTACCTGAACGGTTTGTCATGTCTACAGAATAGAGCTAAACCAAACGCTTAACCACACTCTACAGACACAAACGTAGCCATGCAGCCGTTTCTTTCGCAATTCAACTAGGGTTAACCGGAGCTAAACCACAGCCAACTTTTTTTTTGGACTTTAAGCCCGAAAATACTTCCCTTTCTGAAACATTTCTTAATGCATTCGATGACTCACTGTCTTGTTCAATAAATGCAATCGCGTATGCGCTTTACTGGCTTGAACTAAAAAAAAAACTATTTTCAGAAACGCCGTAGTAGTAAAATATAAAGGTAGGAAGGCCTGTCTCACTACATCCTCGCAGCTTTTTCAATCTGCAAAATTCCAGCGAAGAGCACAACATTGACAGTTGAATTCTAGCGCCGTTTTTCTGGCAGCACGCAGTCTCCTTTTCTCCAGCTTGGCGATAAAGAAAAACAAGCAAATGCACGCCATTTGGCTAGCCTTTGAATATTCAACAGTTCCCAGAATTGACCGCAAATAAGTCACTGAGCAAACAGGCTCGAGTTTGGGCGTGTTTACACAAGAAAGGTCTCGAACACGTGGGGATGGTATTTGCTCTATCGTTAGGTTTTATTCAGCCAAGCCTTGGCTCCCACGCTACCGTCGCAGCCGTGACTCTTTATGAGTAGTCGGGGTCGGGAGATTATTGTATTAGCGTGGTAAGTGGCCGAGAACTCGAAGCCCTCCGGCCTCACACGTAACGCTGCTGGGGGTGACTGCTTGCCTCGGTGAGAAATGTGTATGATCTGGCCTGTTGATTTACCGTTTCTGCGAGGACAGAGTGCCTGCTGATATCAAAACAAAGAGAAAACTATATTGTGTTATGTCATCGGTTAAGAATGTCGCTTTTGTTTACGAAGCTTGCAGTGCTAATTTGTCTTAGTCGCGGTCTTGGTAGAAGGAATAAAATTTTCAGTAGGGCCAAGAGTCGTATATTTATAGGTTTCATAGTGTCTCTCGGGTTTTGGCGGGAGCATGCAGCCAACAGCAGCAACGACAGGCACAATTTAACTGCCGCTGATGCCCTCTCGGCATTATTGAAACACAGAGAGTCTAAGTTGATCTTGAACTTCTTCTGTAATAGGTCTCGTAGTTCAAACCCTTCAAGTATTTAGGTAATTAAGTAAAGAAAAATCTAGAGATAAGAGATGCTCCCACGCATGAAAGAACAGGCAACATGTTCAGTCTTCTGCACAAAAGTAGGTTCTGAAGCCCTGACCCAGTGAGTCGAATTCCCTACCTCGGTGCTGGATTGCATAATCCCTTCTTCCTTGCTTTTTAATTTCTCGATATTCGTCACCATCAACCTCACTCACTGCCGCAGTTTGGCCGCGAGATCACTACCGCGAAAACAGGTTGATTTTTCGGCAAGTCACGCGGAACCGGCTTATCTGTGCGCAAAGTTGGTCGGAAACTAACAAGCATATGAAACAAAAAGGCTTTACGTCATTTCAATACCATGTTTTCCGTACCGAACTACACATCTGTACACCTTTATCCTCTTTTCGTCACTTTTGTATTGGTGTCATAAATATGAACTCGAATAGGATATTCTACATTTATTGTATTTTTTTTTTTAGATAAGTGAGGTATTAGCAATTTTTAGCTGACTCCTGGGAAACAGTGATTAAGTCAGTGAGCACATTAGTTGGTTGTGCTGCAGTAGTCATAACGCCTTAAAAAAACGTACCTTAATAAGGAGGTCATCCAAAGAGAGCCTTTAACAGCCATTACTGGAACGCCTGCCCCGAGCTCAAAGTGTGCACACTATTGCGAAAACAGCTAGTATATTGTGTTTCATTCGTTGAAGGCTTCGAACGTCACGCGGCTGCTGTTACACTTTTTGCCTGGTAGATGATGCTGAGCACTCGTTTGCTGATTAAGACAAAGAAGTGCTGCGTCGTCTCAGACATTGTGCCCGTGTTTACGCGCACATAATTTCCGTTTGACGAGACATCGCTCGTCGGCATTGCCACCGGCTTTAATTAACTCCTGGCGCGACAAACGTCGCAGGAAGCATTCTTATTCTCGGTGCGTGTGTGTAGCACGTGTGTTCATGCAGGCTTAACTTGGAGCCGCTCCGACCTCTTAATACTCGCTAATTAGAAGCGTGCACTGCGCCCTCGGAGACGCGACGGAGCTTTTCTGTCGACCGCCCACGCCTCCTTCACAAAGCGCGGTTGCGTATAATTGCACCTCGTTGTCAGGGCGCAATCCCATCGTTCTGCGGGTAAGAGAAAACCCGGAATAGGGAGAGCGGGAGGAAAAGGAAAGAAGAGCAAGTTGATGCTTAAGTAGTACTGGTTTGCTACCTTACAATGGGGAATGCGGATGGGGGAGCAAAGGGGGCGTATAGGGGATGCATGCGATGGACAGCACAAACGAGGAACGACGTAACGGGGGCCGACAAAATGGTGTTCAGCATTGTGGGAGACGACGCAAGCGTTTTACGACACAAAGGAAACGTAAGAAGACGAATACTCAAACGAAAATCCTGTTCAAGGTAACGTGCTTCTTACGTCACGTCCCCTGGTAATCAGCGTAAATTAAGTGCTGCGCTGGGTGCGACCCGAAACGAGGTGACTCCTCTCTATAGCGTTCAGACATACAAATTATGCAACGTCTTTACCAGGTATGCGAAGGAAGCTAATTAAAATGTGCTGCGCAATCCACCTTAGGGCAGCTTTGCTGCCAAAGCGGTTCGTCGCTTAGCGACCCCCTCAACACCTTCTCCCCCCCCCCCCCCCTTCCACTTTTATTTAAGCTTTTTGTCGCTGTCACGGAGTTTGGTTATTTAGCGGCGTTGTAATTTGAAGCTGTTATTTAAGCGTTAAAAATGCTTGCTTTCGTAATACCGCAGTGTTCAGAGTTAAATGCACAACTGCAGAGCAGTTACAGCAAAAACAACAGTGAGGTTAGTATCTCCCTCCGGCGTAACTGTTTTTCACTAGAGCCATCATCTCTTGCGCGAAGGTTCAGATGAGATGAAAGTAAACTTTCTAGGTCGTAATTTCTTGCGTTAACCCGTTTTGGAATGCCACAGATTAATACATTACGTCACAAAATATAAGCCGATGCATTAGTTACTGTGGCGATGTTGCTGTTCATTTGCTGCGTGCTGAAAAAAAGCTTCTCGGAGAATGGGTGGCACCGAGAGACAACACTGAGCACCTTCGAAACATTACCGCAGCCTACAGAAAGGGTTCGCTTGTTAGCTGTTTTGTCAAGAGTCTTTACTTAGACATCAGCTAGAGTACTGCCAACTCTGGCATGCTCTCGTTAAAGCGTCAGCGTTGAGGGGCCCGTTCTGCGGAGAGGGTGGCGTCAGGGCGGTGAAATAAAAGTAATGAGCATCGCTTCGACAGGTGATAGTTAGCAGGTGACATGGCCGGGCACTGATCTGTGGTCAGGTTGCGTTACGTCACGAGAGCACGTGACATGGTCGAGATGGCAGGACCTGTGAACTCGGAGCTCCTTTGAGATGCGAATACGAGCCGACAGTCTTGAGTCCAGAATTAGGCAGGCTATTTCTAGGACATGTGCGCTGGTACGACTTGCTCAAATTGAGGCTATATGTATCGATGAAGGGTGGTGTTTTGACATGATGTGGTAGTTTACAACTGCACGTTAAACATCATGTGAACATTATATAGTAGGCACAGATTAAGGAATCAGTGATTAAACGAGTAGCTAAGTTCATGTTCACCAACGACGGTCCATATAAGGAGAGCCGCCAGACGGGAACCGTTAACGCTATCAGGTCATAACTGTAAAGACAGATTTTAAGTGTCCTTGAACTATCGAAAGGGACAATTTAGACAAATTGGAACTGACCTACAGTGATTGGTTGCCGTGTTTTAATTCCAAAGAGACTGCTCCTGCTCTCAATGATAGCTAAGATTCTTAAAGCTAAATGACATTAATGACATTAAAAGAAAGAAACGAAGATTTAGACACCACTAGTTATTTTTTCAAACTGCGTTACTGTGAAGTGCTACTTGTTTTCTTTTTTTTTTTTTTTAAGGAGCACGAAAAAGGCAACACTTCGACCTACTTCCAACTAGCGATTAAAATGCCTTTAACTCTTTCCACATCGTCAACGTCAAGAGTTTGAATCGAGTAGCGGGGCAAGAAGTCTCATTTTCAACTTCACTTCTCAGCTCTGAATGGGTCTTTCTTGTGGAACTACATAGTTGAATAAAACAAGAACAGAAAAAATCCGTCTAACATTGGGTAGCGCTCTCTGGAAGGTCATCCATGGCCGACCGTATCGACCTAGTTTCGCTCTTTAAAGTTAGAAAATACAGCTGAAAGGATAAGCGTGCAACTTTTCTCGCTTATCGACTCTCGTAATGGGTGCCTCTGGGAAAACATTCTACGCAATATACACAGTGTCAAATTAAACCATGGAGTCTCTTTAGCACTTTCTCGTCTCATCATCATTACCGGTCGAATGTGGACTTCAGGTTAATGCGGTGTTTCTGAGTTTTGTTATTTCGGTCCAGCTCCAGTTCTCTCTACCGTGGGCCACAGTGCACTTAGGAATCCCGTCAACTGATCTCATCCTGTTCATTTTCTTTCCCCATTCATGAATTCTTTGCCACTCTAATATGGCACCCGTAATATGTCTTACCAGTTATATGTCCACATTCCCTCTGTGCCACTTGGCTCCGCCTAAAAAGCCACAACGGCGTTTTTCCCCTTTAACATGTGTTCCCTCTTGCCTTTTCCCTGTATTGTTCTCTTTCATCTCTGTCGATGTTGTGTCGCGCCCTCTAGTTGTTTCCCGTACGGACCTTGAACAGGAATTAATGAATACCGCACTACCATTGCTGCGACTCTACATTTATAGCGTGGCAAAGAGGGCTTACACGGCATTATATATCACAAAAATTGTCATTCGCAGTGACACCGCATCTTAATGACTAATCTGCTATCGCGAAAAATAAGAAATTAAGAAGGAAGGAATGCAAAATGAAATAAACTGAAATAATTCGTACAAATCAATCAATTGATCAATCAATTGATCAATCAATTAATCAGTTTATTTCATACTGAGAAAAACAGTTTACAATTTTAGGCCTTCCAAAGCCTCACTGGGGCTTGTAAGGTAGCACCCGGCAGACAGCGAAAAGTCGCGTGCTGTGCTTTACACTTATAAAAAGCGTAACTAAGAAAATATCAAAAAGCAAGCAAAGCTAAAACAAAGATAACGTAAATTAGGTCTCTAATATCCGCATCTAATTGGAAAATCAACCAGATGCATCAAAACTATATTAACACCAACAATGTCGACAACTGCAGGGGATGAAAAGCACAGAAAGAAAACTTCACCATGGAAGATATGATATATAATAAAAAAAATTATCATTAGGTAAAAACTGATTAATGCAATGGTTTAGCTAATTTATAGTTATATTAATTTATCTGAATGCATTTTACGGCAATGTATTTTGGTATGTCGGCACGTAGAAAACACGGGTTCTTTTAGTAACCATGAGTGGAACAAAAAGAAATGACATATCTATCATTCGACCATAGACACCTACTCGGAATACACTTAACTTTATATATACCTGACCGAAAGTGTTTCAGCACAACAGTTTCAAGCGAGAGTGACTTAACGTTCAGAAGCGCTAGAAAAGAAAAAGTATATCACATTCCATGGAAAGTTCAAAATCGTAAACACTGTCCTTTAAGATTGGACGCAAATGTGTTTTTCCAACGAAGCGCCAGTGCCCGTAACCTGTTATGCCATCTTAAAGGACTGTAATCGCAGGGCAAAAAGTGGCTGCTGGCGATAACTGCTAAGAAACTTGTTGCCCACCAGTCTGGGACGGAAAAAAAAAAATCCGCTCACGATCGACAGCAGATATTTGAAGTGACAAGAAAAGCATGCATCTGCCTAAAAACGTAATGACCGAAAATAAGAAATATGAGAGTGAAATAGCTAATGAATAAAAAGTGCGTAGACCATCAATGCGATTGATACGGCAGAAAATGCGCGAAACTTTGGTGTTCGCGTTGGACGGCGCAGCAGCTGCCGCTGACGGATTTTGACCGTGCGAGTGGTTGGTGTGATGTATATTCTATCTACCATCGCGGGACAAGCCGTACCGCCGCTCCACTGTCGCGATCCACAGCAGTCGCAGTGTGACGTGCCGTACGCTTTCTCCACTCCCTTCCTTCTGCCGTCTGCCACTTCAACAGCACCTAGAAGTCTTCTAGGAGGTACTGGCTACCCTCTGTTTGTCTTCCCTCTCTATTTTCTCGTTTCTTTGGAAGAGGAGATAGTTTTGCCCCGCTCCACTCTGCCATCTCCCAGCCGAGGCTTCGGACGGACGCACACATTTATCTGACAAGGAGGTTCTAATGCTAAGGCATCAAAATGGGCGGATAGCCTTTCTCAAGCCCTTCTATAGGAGAGTTGTTTACCAATATGCCTTCAAAAAAGAAAGCGCACAATAAACGCCTCCCGCCAGTATTCACCTATGGAATAAATTTGAAACCTCACGAGATTTGCAGTTAAATAAGAACAACGCTACGGATTATACTAAAGAAAATGTCGGCCTAACGTTATGGCACAGGAAGAGACCAAAGTCGTTTGAGAACCTACACAAGTTGATGATAAATTTCCGGAGTCCTCCACTACGATGTCTCTCATAGCCTGAGTCGCTCTGCGACGTTCAACCCCACAAACCAACCAACCAAAAAGAGCCATCAGGCGTTGCTATCAGCCCGCTCTTACCGCCTATACGCAGAGCACGTGAATAGTGAGCGAAAAGGCGCTGAGAATGCTGTCCTCCCAATTGCGTCCCTTTACCAGCTGCTCCCTCCAGCAACAACATACAGCCACGTACCCCGAAACACAGGCTTTCATACTATCGTCTCATGCGTCCGGGACCTGGCGACCTTCAATCATGGGCCACGCAAGCAGCGCCCACGAATCGCCCAAATAGGTTTCTCGCTTGGGTCGGCACGTGGCACGCCCGAATAGGCTCCGCTTCCAGGAACGTCCCCACTGCTCACACAAGCGCTCTGCCGACGACTGCACACCGGGAGGAGGGGAAATTGAGCGCGACCAATTGTCCTCTGGCAAGCTCTTACGTGTCTTCGGGTCGCGTAGCCCTCTCCTTTAGCGTAGCGGAAACCTAGCCTCTCCCACGTTCTGCTCGCACGCCCAATGGCTCGCGGGCTCGATTTAGATGAGAGGAGCCGTAGGCGTCCCTCCCAGCCTAGGGCCCTCTGGCCGGAACCAACGGTTTTCCATTCGGTGTCGTGTTTTCTGTCAGCGTACGAGATAAAACAGAGTAGCTGCGCTGCAGCCTGAAGCGGCGATGAGGAATGCCCCTCCAGCACAAAAGACCATCTACGATTCCCTGCACACTGTACGTAGGGCATTCCAGCAAGGTCTCTGGGCTCATTTAGAGCTCCGTTGATGCGAATGCTGGCGCTGCCACGGCTCTGCAGGGAAGAGAGAATTGAGGCAGGAGTCCTGCACTTCGCTCACTGCACCGAGTACCAGCCCTGGAAAGTAGGGGGCTCTAAATGTGGCTGTAAACGAATCGCTCGCTCGAGGAAAATGCGCCGAGGTCTCCAACACGCGTTGCACAGTTCGGATGTTGTGAAGCCGCATTCGATTGTTAGAAGTCGTTCAAGGCTGCGGAGTCGTAAATGCAGAGACATTGAAACGGAAGAAGAGGTCTGCTTTTCTTCCAGACCGCTAGTGGAATCCTGAACGGAGCAAAGGGGTGGCCCCAGGCTCGCCTGAATCCCGAGAAGTTCGCCCCCACTAACCAGAGCGCCGTGCGTGACTGACCTCGCTACACGACCTCAATTTCTTGTTCGTTTCTTTTTTTTTTTCTTTTTTTTACGAGGAACCCTGCCGTAAATGAACGCCAAGGACGAAGACAAACACGGCCCTTAGAATGTAACGGCCCGAACATTTATGGCATGGTCAGTCGTATTGTGGCTACGTGTACCTAGCACACGGGAATTACTTTCCTTTTCAGAAACAAATGCTGTTCAATGTGGTCATCGCCCAGATAATATATTGTAAATCCTTCTTCTACGTGTTTCCAATACCACGTTTCACTAACTAATGTATGTTAGAGTGTTTTAAGACTTTGATAATGTGGAGCAGTCATTAACATCTTCAAATGCGGAGGTTCCAAACTGCACTACAGTTGGAAGCATCTCAATGACGCCGTGGAAGATAGCGCGAAGGGTGCCAAGGCTCTTAATTTGGACAGTTGGCTACTGAATTCAGACGACATCGCCATTCCTCTTTCTGTGCGTTCTTTCTTCGCTAGGTATTACGTCTCAACCCTAATTAAGGCGGCTACCCAGCCGATGTTTCGGGTTTGTTAAGACGTCGCGGTGTATCCCATTTCGCGGAGGCACCTTAATTACTGGGGGCTTTACCGTGGCGTCACGACAAACTCTCAAGGCCATTGGGGTAGACCATTTAGAAGGCTTCCTATATGAGTGTCATCCGCCGCTGCATCCCAACATGTATCCAACTGTGGGAATTTTCTCTTTCGGGTGGTCATGGTACGCATGCTCCGAGAAGATAATGGAAACCTGGGGTAATAATAAGTAACTGAAAAGCCTTTTTTGAAGCATGCCTATAATGCGCACTTGTCAGATGGCATCGGTGCCACCGTTATGCTCCTACCGTAGTCGCCACGCCCTACGCAGATACTGATTTTGTCGGTGAAGACTGCCGTAACACATACTCTTCGGTCCGTTAGAAAACCAGACTCGGAGACTTTGTGAGAAGCCATGTGAAAAGAGCCGTGATACAAGGTCAGGTTGGTCTCACTATGAAGTTTCGGGAGCTTCCTATTTAGCATGTGGTTACGCCAGGCACTCCACTACTTTGTGGGCTATAGTCGCGATTTTGTGGCAGCGATAACGTACTCTTTCGTCCAGGAGAATATAGTAGAAACATTTTCCCAGTCTGTGGAGGAGGGGATGTTTAGTGTGTGGCGAAAACGTAAGAGGGAAAAGAGGATGGAGAATATTTAATAGAACAGACAGCAAGGTGCTTTAAAATGCATAGAATAGGCGTACGAATGCATACAATTATGCTTAATGCATTTTGCAAGCCATTTTATTAGGGATATTGGTGGTAAGAGGGTAAAAGAGAGACCGGACACGAACAGGCTTAAAATATTTGCTTAAACAAAACAGTCGCAGCAATTACTATCATATTCAGCATTGTCATCATCAAGGCCAAAATATAACAGTATATTTTCAAACAATTATTCAAATCGCGGCAGTCTCATGCAAGCTTCATTTTTTCTTCATTTCCGAATGTTATAACCTCCTTGATACACTTCGCCTGCTGCTGATACCTCTCCTTCTACCAGACATAATCGCCTCTCTCCCCGAATTTGGTACCAACCTCGAGCTTGCGTCGAAGCGCCGATTCGGTAGGACACTAGCTTCAATCCACAGCATTAAGTATCACCCCTAGTCCTGGAATCTTTTCATGGTTCTATAATGCATCTGTACCGTGGAACGCAATTAAACAACTTATAAACTGTAAAATAAAGAAGTTCCAATAAAACAGCCCTTTTTTCTTTTTTCGCCATAAAAGCTTAGAGTGTCGCGGGACTAGAAGTATTAAAAGATCGAGACGAAAACTGCGACTGCACGCGATCAATCCGGAGTGAAAGATATGGGCTACTTTTAACCGGCAAAATTTATTTCAAAGGTAAATTTGCCTCTTCCATAAAAAAAAAGGAAAAGCAAATTTGCTTTTTTTTTTTAGAAGTTAACTTCTTCATGCTCTCCTTTCAACCTAGTTCACGAAAGGAGAGAAAAAATAGGATTACGTGTTTTACGCCGCTAATGCGATCTTTTTCTTTTTCTTTTTTTGCATTTGTCTTGAGTGTAAAGTGAGCCTGCGACCGAACTAAAGGAAGAGAAAGGATGCCACAGTGATAAAGAAGGGTCGAACCCGATTTCGCTTTGCGTGTGAGCCCTTATTTGCAGCGGAGACAAGTCTGAAAAGTTCAAGGGCGCGAGGTAATTGGCAATTTAGCTCGCTAGACGGGTGGGCCAGGATACCTTTACCCCCTATTATAAGTTTTCTGTTTCAAAGTTCTTTTCTTTTCTTGGACTTCACTGATCTAGAAATAAGTGAGCTAAGGCGAACATGCTTTACAATAAAAATTACTATTATAGTGGAAGAACTAAAGCTTTACGTCCCTGTGAGTACACATAGTCATATGGTCTTCGTGCATGAGCGTGTAGTATACTGTACGAGAGATTTAGGCCTAAAGACAACCTGCTCAACTTTTCTTTTTAGATGATTGTTATACTCCAAACTGCGCCAGAGAAATAGCATGGCACAAATGAAGAAAACTTTAGAACTTATCAATGGAGGCGAAATTCCTTTCGCTGTTATATTGCGCAAACAGAGCTGGGCAGCTGTAGGAACATTAATATAAGTAATGATTTTACCTGGATGCGAACGAAATATACGACGCAAATGCATCCTGTCGAATACAGGATTGATGTATGTGCAGGGGATAAACCTCCAGGAGCTTTTTGAGTGAGCGGAGCGGAGCAGAGTTATCAAGGCAAAACACGATAAAATAGATATCACATGCTGGAAACATGTTTGCTCTAAATATTAAAAATAAATAGCAGTTTTATACGAAGCGCTATATTGCTGAGATGAAACAGGCATGCAATAGGAAGTGCTGAAATGAACACTGAGAGACCAGCTGCCGTTATGTGCCGACGCGGATCCGGCACATAACGGCAGCTGGTCTCTCCCCCCCCCCCCCCCCCCCCCAGAATTCGTCGTCATATGCCGCTTGGATGCAAGGACCGCATCATTGTTCACTTCTCAACTTCATTACATCAATCAACCTTTTTTCATTTATTTGATCATACCTTCATAACATTCCTTTCATGCCCCGAGACAAAAAACATTGCCGAAAAAAAGAAGGGGGAAGAAACAAAACACACACAAGTGCTGTTTGGGTCCTCTTCTCGTCTGCTTCCGTTCCGCTGTATCAAGAACTATGGACCACCAACTCGCCCAAGCATCCACATTATAGTTCTCCTCATTGAAAATTCAGGAGTCAGAACGCAAGTACGCCTGATCATGTGAATTCTACCGAGCAGATATTCATAGAGTGGGCGCCAGCCGCTAGCAGGCAGGCGACAACCACCGCATAGCCTCGTTAAGAAGGTCATCTCAGTGAATATTACTTTCTACCGCTATTTCCTTTCCATTGTCAGAGAAGACAACTGTAACGAAGAGGCTCTTGTACCCTTAGCTCTGATATTCCCAGATGACTTCTCGGATGCTCGCATTTCCTGCTCCGTAACTACTATCTCAACAAAACCTATCTGTCCAGTTGCGAAATAACTCTTTTTAGCTAGCAGCGCTTGAAGTCCTGTCTTCCTGTGTCCGCTTTTTCTATTTTGCAGGCGCGGGAGAAGGAATAAAAGGAGGAGGAGGAGGAGGCTTCTTTGGCTGCTTATTGCGGGCATGATATATTTGCTCAATCATGTTGGGCATCCTATTCTTTCTCACTAGGCGAATGAAAGCACTACGGCCAGGCGCTCGTGTATCCGCGTGCGCCGCTTGGTGGTTCGCGTCGCTCGATTGTTCTGAACCCTGCATCTTCGTACCGTGTTTAAAAGCAGGCAGCATCGCTGAACCGAGAACTGGGCCTCGGGAGAGTCTCGCTCCAACCCACAAACTTATTCGTGAGCGTAATAACAAACCGAGGTCTGGCCGGTGTCATAGATGACTGTCGATTACTGTCGTAACTTTTCATCGCACGCGTGCTAACTTAACGAGACTTTGCTGTTCCCCACAAACAATCTGTGCATTCTCCCTGATTTTCCTCGGCGTTATAGAGCAGCAGTGATTTGCGTAGTGCAGCGAAGTTCCCCTAGCAAGAGAGTGCAGTTTGGCGTGCTCGTTATCCCTAGACCCGTTTGTTGCAACAACCTAAATTGGACGAGAACCGTCCGGGGCAATTTCCTCTGGCTCGAGAAAGATGCCCTCTATTTCTGCTCGTCGTACTTCCTGGGCCCCACGTGTCGTAACTTACTTCTTCTTCCATCCACCGACTGCCTTCGCCCCCTTCTCGTAGTCGGCTCTACCGTGGAGCATCTCTTCCCCAACTCTGGCGCTTTCAATCAATTAATGATAATAACTGTAATTCACCCCCCTTCGATGCATCGTTCGACAAACGAGCCAACAAGAGTATGCATACTCAACCTCCCCGCCCTCCGCACGGACTAGCCCAGTCCTGTCAAGCGCCCTCATTCATCTCAAGGAGAAAATAAAGTGGGTAATTTAGGGCATGCAACCCTCCTCCGGCGCATTCATCAGGAGCCTGGTCCTTTGGTTTTTCCTTTTGCCTCACACAACCAAAAAAAGTTATCGGCCATTGGTTTTGGGAAGTCGCTAAGGACGTCTTTCGAAATCATCCTCTTTTGGTATGAACATGACTTCAAACAAACGTCCGAACAATGCGCCTTCCGCCAACGGAAATATAGGAAGAGCACAGACGAGGAGACGCACAGCCTCTGGAGTGGCCGCACCCTTGTTATGAGCATTTGTTCGAGCCCGGGAAAGTTGAGCAAACAGAGTAAAGATTCCATACGAGGATCCTCACGCGAGCACACATTCCCCCTGCGAGTTGTCCGGTAAGCGTCCGTCGTTCAGGATCTCCGTGCATTCCTAACCGCTATGAGCAACTAATTAGATAGCCGTTTTCCTTTCTATTCACTCACTTGAATTAAGGCACTCCCCTTCATAATCTTACTCTACGCGTCTCGTGCTGAGTTTGAAGACGTAGATAAGAACATATGGCGTGAGACCGTATAAAAATTGGTCTCTTTTCTTTATTATTATTATTAACTACGCTGGAGGTAGTTGAGCGCCTGGCGAGGTGTGAAAACGGAATGGAAAAGGTAAAGAGCGGGCACGCGGAGGAACAAGTTTTGACTCCAAATTGGTCTCGCTTTGCTCGTCGCTCACCAAAAGACCCCGTTTACTTCATTTTTTCTACCATTTAGTTTCTTCATATTCGCGTGTCGTTCACTGGCCAGCATTTTGGCACGTGGAAACGAAAAGTTTATAGGACGCTATACGCTCTGCTTACGAGCATGTTTATTTTACTTATGTAACATTATCGATTTATGCTATTGTTACGTTTGATTAAAGTTAACAATGAGGCCCCTTAGCTTTTTTTTTTTTTTTTTTTTTTCTGACAGTAGGCATGTATAACACGAGCGCCTGTCCGTTTAAATGCATGTTTTTATTCTCCATCTATTCTCTCGGGCGTTAAGCATGTTGTGTAACGTGCCTTCAGGCTCAGTTATGCGGTTGAAGAATGCGCCACCGTATACAACACTGCAGCTTTTGACCGATCGGCATCTTCTTCTGGTCAGCCTGTATGATTGCCTTGGTGATCGGCGATTCAGCGCATCGCAAAATTTCACTAATTGATTGATTGATTGATTCCTATATGTCAACGAAAGAATTCTCGAAAATAACGCCAGCAAGCGTGATCCGCGATTCGCCACCGTGGCCCGTTACCGTGCATGAGCGGGGCGCACAAGCTGGTTGGTCCCGACGCGGCAGGTCTATGTGCCGACATCCAGTATGTGGCGCCATCTATCGGCGTCAAATGATCTGGGCATGCGCAGTGGAACGCGCGGTGGCGGATCATGGTAGCGGATCGCGGATCACGGTAAGCTAAAACTTTCTATTATATGTTAACTTTATTAATGTTGCGTTATCATTTTTTGAGGCATACAAGTATACAGCTCCTGAATATTATTTTATTATTGGCATTTTAAATTACAGTAACCGAAACTACCCCGCCTGGTTCAACTTTACTAGTTAAGGTTGGCATGAGTTTTAAGCAACCGGAACACTGTGTGTTTGAATATAATAATTTGCTGCCCAAGCCACGCCTCGTGCTTACGTGAGACAAGTTTCGAACAACATATGGCGCTGTCGCCGGCCCCTGTTATTGTATCATTCGCAACCATCTCCTCTATTTTGGTTGGTTTATGGGATTTAACGTCCCGAAGCGACTCAGGCTATGATAGACGCCGTAGTGAAGAGCTTCGGAAGTTTCAACCACGTGGGTTCTTTAACGTGCATTGATATTGCACAGTACACGGGCTCCTTGCTTTTCGCCTTCTACCAAAAGCGGCCTTCGAGGTTGGAATTCCATCCCGCATCCTTGAGCATAGGAGTCGAGCGCCCTAACCACTGTGCCATCGCCGCTGGTCCTCCGCTTTGCTGTCTGCGCACTCAGTTTACTGCGGATGTCTGCGAATCTTTCTGTTCGAATATTGCGGTTTTTTTTTTTTGCTGCAATATTTATTCTCTGCAATTTCATGCAATTCCAGGGGCAATTAAAGCAGCACTGACATACTTGATCTTCTTTCAGTGCGCACAACGATAGTGCGTCCTCTCCATGATACACAAGTCGCAAATCGTTATCCTGAGCAGCATTGTACAATATGTAAGCTGGAAGAAGACGCGAAAAGCAACCCTCACTGTGAAATAACTTGAAATTGCTGCTGTTGCACTTCTCAATTTCGAGATCGGCTGGAGATTGCGTAATGCGTACAGCACAGCGTGCTTTCCACACACTGCTAATTTGTGCGTGCTAGCTTAATTTGAACGTTGTAACATATCCGGATGTCATCTTACGCTGGTTGTTCGTTTTATGTTGAGTAGTTAGTATTTGTAGCTTAGCATGGTGTTTGTTGATGGGACATTTCTGTAGACCCCGAGCTGCAAACGGCCGGACGCGAGAAGCTATGTTCTCTGATACGAAGTTTTCTCGTCCTGGTCGGTACTTGACGTATAAAAATTGGAAAAAAGGGTATATGTATACCTACATCAGGTAGCCTAATCACCGACCAGAGACGAGTTCGCATTTACCTACGACGTTTCCATAAATACTTGTATACACATATGGTTTATTTGTGGCCTTAATTGCTGTCTGGGGAAAGTTGAAGAGTAATGTTTTGTTATTTCAGATTCACACAATATTTATGCATATAGTCCTCTATACGCAGCAAAGACGCTCTAAAAACTTTCGCCGGTATATTTATTTTTCTCAGTCAGCTTTATAGGCAAAAAGATATTTTGTATGGAGTATATAACTTCTAAACGTCCGCGGTGGTCTTACTACTTCCTCGTGAATTTTGCCGCGAGACAACAGTGCGACAGAAGATGGGGCTACAAATGTAGCATTCGCCCTTTTATATACCACCCCTGCTTTAGGATAGCCGCGGCTCAAGGGTCACCCTTCTGCTCTTCAATAATAGCAGCTCCTACCAATTCTTCATGTTTCTCGCGAGACTTTTTTCTTTTTCACAGATGGACCTATTTCCTGCAGACATCCGCCAATGCAAAGACATTAGGGACCAGAATGAAAAGATGTTCCAAGCACCAAAGAGTTGATAGAATTTCCTACCGTTCAGTAGCTTGTCGCCCTGCTGCGTGGAATATGGAGATCACAGTTGAATGAAATATTGCAAGCGAACATCCGTACGCCTGCGAGTCATCGGATACCAGGTGTAAGTCAGGAGCGTGAAGGTCGAATAGACTCGAGCATTCGAGGCATTCGAGGCATCGGTTGAGCTCGTTTTTCATCTTTTCCCGCCCCCTAGCACCTAAGCTCCTGAATTGTTCTCGAGCAAGAGTTCTTCCCAGTTGCTGAACCTATACTGTTCTAGAGGAACCATAATCCAGGTGCATTGATCTTTACGAGCTGCGCATTCAATATGCATGTTTTTTCTCGCGCCCAGTGCCAAAGTCGGAAACATTCCCTGTATTCCGGACTGTAAACAAATAGAGCCGTGCAGCGGATGTGGGTGCCAACATTGGGAAAATGCACGTGGAATTGTTATAACCATGCAGTTGGGAATACACTGACTACGTCAACGAGGTGCACTCTTCAGATACACTAGCAAATGTCATTTACAAAAGGTGGAGACGGACGGACATTTGGTCGAGCTCGTTAGGGTTAATCTGCGGCAAAAAAAAAAAAAAAAAAAAAAAACAGCGCGAAAAGAAATGGACAATTTTCTTGTGACTACAGACAGGTACTGGCCGTGACTTTGCGAATGGGGTACTAGCTTCATCGAGAAGGAGGAGCATCACGTGGGTTTCATGCTGACGATAGTGATAGACCTGCAGCCTAACCACCGTGGCATAGCAAGAACATGACAGCTTTTTTTGTCACTTAGTTAAGCATGGTTTCGAGTGTTCTTGCATTTTTTAAGACGCCAGCTTAATCGGCAAGTTGACACAAGTGTGTTATGGTAATGAACAGTCATGCACTAACAAACTACTTATAACCAAATTGGCTACCGCACACCCCCTCCCCCAAACAGCCTGCAAAGAAGCGTAATGTAATGCAGCGATACCCGCGCAACCATTCCACAAAGCTTGACTGCCTCGATTTTCTAATTTTCCCTTTCGAGTATAACTCTTACTTCATAGCTGGTTGGCTGCTGGGCACATGTCAAGAATACTGACCTTTATTGTTTCCAAATATGTTTCGAAAATTTATTTTGGCTGACCTTTAATATAAGGTGATTTTTTTTTTTTATCTTTGAACCGATAACTCCTTATATTCTACTTATAAGCTGTGGTGCTCCAACGTTCTTTTTCTTGAACATATATTTAAGCACTTGGGAACATCCGTGCAAAAATGAACTGCTCATTTTCTTCCCGTCAACCGGTGTGCTGTCTTCCATTAATATAACGACTATATTAGCTACACAGAGAGGGAATGAATGAAAGCTTCGTTTTGAAGCCGCATTAAATATTGAGATGTGCAAGGACGAACCAGGCCAACTATGTCCGTAATTGGTCCGAGGTGAGCCAGGCTCACCGCGTTTGGAGAGGGGAGTCAATGACAAATAGCAAAGGGACTCATGAAAAGGAACTATTAGTGATAAACTACGATGCCTATGAGGATGAAAACTCTAAAATTTCCCTAATTTTCCTTCGCGCCACAAAACCAGTCTTAGCTCTTCAGTCCCCCCCCCCCCCCCCCCCCCCCCCTCCCGTTATTTCATTTACGTTTTTTAAGAGCTTATAGTTCTTTCAAGAACGAAAATTAAAGGACGGAGCTGGGCGAAAGCTTCATGAAGTCTCAAAAGTACTCAATTCACAGCATCGCCAAATCAAGTGACGATTACCAAGAGATAGCCCGAAGCGTGCTATGTAACCGTTTTCATTTAAATTCAGACGAATGGATGAGTCAGTTAAATCTAGAATCGTGCTTTAGCGGCACCTGTCAAAAGTGACTTGTTGCAATTAATTGCCATGGATATGTCGAAACAAAGTTATTTGAAACGTTTCGTACGTAAATATTACACTTTTTTCAAAGCAAGGCGAGAGTGATTCAAGGCATTCTTTTTATTTTCTGTGTGTTATTGTTTTTATAATTATTTCATTTTCGATTTGTAAACGCTTGTCTGTTTCTCCCTTTTCTTGCTCTTAAGCATCGCATGTATGGTGGATCTGCAAGGTTCGCTAAAGGAAAGTGATTTTTCGTCTTTTTTTTAGTTCCTCTGCAAGTGGATTAGGCCCGTTGAGAAATATTCACCCAGATTATTCAAGTGGGGGAAGGCTGACAGTGCGGCAATATTACCAAGCAACATACCGCCAGGTGGCTCTACTCACTTGCTGTTTGTGTGAATTATTTAACGCAGAAGACGTTCATGCTCGCTCTCAGTGTTGCGAAACAGATGTTGCGCGAAAACCCATTTCCTTCGCACTATTTTTATTTCCAAGTATAGCGCCTCTATAGCGCAAAGCGCAATTTCAAGATTTTTCGAGCAAACGGTTAGCTAGCTGCTCGCAAGATCCTGTTCGCCTGGAACCATATTTCAAAACCCTCAGTTAAAGTAGGATTAGTTGTTGAGAACTGCCCGGCAATTCTAGGAGCTCGGGAATGGTGTAGGCTGCAGCTATCTACGTCATACGCCTTTTAACAAGAAACATATAAATCTAAATATGTGGTCTCAGCATTTCAATTTTGATATTTTTTACCACTAAAGGCTGGATTTTGGATCTAGGAGACTGCTTTCTTGGGCGGCATTTTTTCCACTCTTTTTCAACTTTCTACCGTCTTTAATTGTTTGCTTTCCTGTTTTCTTCTGTTCATGTTTTCCTTCACCTGTTATTTTCTTCTTTTTTTTCTCCTATACTTATTTTCCTTCTGTGAGTAAGTATGACATTTTGCCATCGCACCCCATGAAGACTTAAAACAAAATGGCCGCAAACGAAAAAGGGCAATCAAAAGCGGCTAAGAAATTTACCGAGGGCCCTTAAGGTTATACTTGAGCACGGCGAATGCGAAATCGTTAATCTTTCATCTCGAGTTTTGTTGTGAGATTCACTGGCGACACGAAATGCATATAAACCTCAGTTGATGTTTGCATCGCTTTATCTGGAGCCTGTCTGATCCAACTGCTCCAGAGAAAGCAAGGTCGGGGGTTAGAATCTCTCCCATAACTATGTTTTCCTTTGTTCCAGTTACTTTTTAAGCCAAATCATTTCAGACATGCGGTGACCTTTCACTCGCATCACATGTGATGTTTTATTCACGTTTGTTCGACGCGTGTTGTCACGTTTAACTTGCTCGAAGTTACGTTGCTGTGACGTCAGCACGTTTGTGGATGGCACTTTTTATAGACGACGCTGGCTTTCGTTGCCCATGACCACCTATATAATACATTCGCTTTGAAACAGCGGCAAAGGGCCGCTAGGGCTGACGTTGCACGTTGCGTGCCCTGATGCGCAGAGTGCACGTGCACATAAATTAAAAATACAAAACTCCATTGTTTGATTCGCCAGGAATTCATACACTAGCGCTGGTCGACGCGATGATTGGTGCGCTCTCGCGTATTTGTCACAGTGCGTTAAAAAAGAAAAGAAAAGTTAAGGTGACGCTCAAGCTTCGTCCTACGTGATAGCGCCTTTAAACTGTCCTTTTCATTCCGCGATTTTTTTTTTTAATATTTGCTACCTGTAGAAGTAAATTAATTTGCAGGAAAGAAAAGGCGCATATGTGTAACATTTTTCGGTGGACACCTTAATCGGGCCGTAAGGGAAGTGTCACCGCCTCAACTGCCGACTTTTAGTTTTCCTAATAAGTTTCGAATACTTCCAACAAAACCTGAGGCGAAACTTAAGTATACGGCAACAACTTTTCGACCGAATGAACTACAAACGCGCTCGCATGATAACCTCACATTCTGATACCAATTATTGGCACTTCCGGCCAATTTAATTCCCACATCATCCTTGTTTCGCGGGTAGGAGAAAACAAGTGACGCACGTCGGCACGCCGCCGACCGCAGCGTGGTGCTGCATCCGTCTGTCGAGTGGCCGAGTTCGTGACTGACCGCCCGGTCAGCAACACCGATCGCTCAAGCGGTGCTGACAGCACACGCGCGGCCGCCTACAAGGCTCAATTGCGTCAACAGTTGCTTGTCCAGGGAACTGACGGGAGTACGTGCAGGCGGGGTCTGTGTTTTTAGAGCAGCGACGCAGCGTACTGCCAGCGCATGAAGCTCCGAGAAGGGAATCGCAGCTCGCAAAGACCGATCGAGAGCAAGCAATGTCGGCGAAAAACGCCGGTTTACAAAAAAAGAAAAAAAAAAAAAAGAGCGAATGCTCTAACTTGGCTTCCTGTGGAAGTCTACTAACTAGCCGTGGCTATGTTTTGGGGCCTGCAGCCGGGAAAAGGTCTTACTCTGGAGGAAGCTACAGGGCAACTGGTGGAAAGGTAAACACAAAAAGCTTGTTCATAAAAAGAAGAATTAATCTTCCCCTTGTTTTCTTGGTGTCGCATTTTCATTTACCGCATAGACAAGTGCAATGAGAACTTGTAAAATGGATAAACGTCATACGCATAAACATGAGCCCCACATTACTGTTTGAATTATTAAATAATAAGAACGCAATTTTTTTGCAAAACCTGTGTTTCACTCCGTGTTTCAAACCTTTTTTTTTTCTTTTTTTTTGAACAGCAATATTACATTATAGCGATGGCCATAAAGCTGTCTTACGGTGTCTGGGCGCATTTTTTCCTATACTGATTTTCCCGCCTTCATCTGAGCGCAGACCGGACGCGGTGGCATAGCGGTTAAGCCGCTCGACTACTGTGCCCAAGGATGAAGGACCGAATCGCGGCCACTGCGGCCGCTTTTCGAGAGAGGCAAAGAGCAAGGCCCCCATGTGCTGTGCGATTTTAGTGCACGTTAATGAACCCCGAGTGTTCTAAATTTCCGGAGTCTTCCTCTGTGGCATCTCTAATAGCCTGAGTCGTTTTGGTACGTTAAGCCCCATAAACCAAACCTTAACATTCTTAGCGCAGAACTTGAAAGATCGACAGTTCACAACAATGAACTTTCCTCTGGAATACTATTGAGTGCATTGGGTCTATATTTATTGACACTGCTGATGTAGTGTGTAAATCTTAGAGAAAAAAACTTATGGTCAGTATCCATAATTTGCTATGAGCAAAGAAGCATGACCGCCATTTTGTTCTCAAGTTATGCCGCATAGATTTCAACGAGACACAAGAACCCAAATTCTCACTATTCCTGCCGCATCAGTTCTCTTTAAATGTCTGCGTCGGATTAAGTTTTTTTTTTCCCCTTTGTGCCTTGTGCAACCACACCACGCTGCACAGCCCAACTATACCGATCTCACCCATTTTGCATCTTCTTGGCAATATCATGCACATGGCACGTGTGCCGCTGTCTGAAACTGCTGCATTCTACCTTTGGCAATGCCCATTTTTCATGGCGTTCGCAAACTCTGTCCTGCACACTAATACTCACCTGAACTCGGTCCTCAATCTCAATCTGCATGCTATAACACGCTCTCTTTTTCTTCTTTGTCCACTTGACGGATGAAGCTTGGTAGAATTTCCTCATAGTAGTTACGGTGGCCGTTTCGAAAGCATGTGTTTTGCGCGAAATACGTGGTGGAAGACTACCCGATTCAGAGAGAGCCGTGGGTTTTCCAGCACGTCTGTGCGTTTACGCCTCTTGGGTCGCTCCCTCGTTTCCTTTCAGGCCTAATCATCTAGTTGGGCAAACATATTCAGCATATTTCATATCAATGTTAAAATATTTATTTACTCGCGGGAAGTTGACGACGCGGGCAGAGTAACAAAGTCCAAGCAATTCAGAAGCGAGCAGCTATTTTTATGGACTCTGCAAGTTAAAAACTTTATTATTATATCATCATTCTACTCTGCATATATTATAAATAAGGGAACCTAGAACTGACTACAAGAGTTATGGGAGAAGTTCATTAACGAAGCGAAGTTTCACACTGACTGAAATGGAATGAACATTATTTTCTGAAGCATCCGAAAGCAGGTGCTAATCTAAAAACGAGCCAAGCCCGATAAAGTTTCTGCGCCTATTGTGTAAGTCATGCCGGAAAGCGAAATGGACATGATAAATGGGAACTGCAAGACGTTACTTGATATACGTGTTCACGTCGATAATTCTTCATTGAAACCATCAATATGCAGGACTCGAGTCGCATAATAAAAGCTCATTAAGCGCATGATACCCGACCAGTAACAAAAGAAAGCTGTATGGTGCTTGTCACTGTCGTCTCGCCATTTGCTTAATCACAGCACTTCGTTATTTCTTTTTCTTTATGCCACGAACATTTCTGCATTTTAGTATCTTTTAATCTTCAGCCAGATAAAACTAAAGAAGCGGAAAATATCCCTCAGAAGGGGCTCTCCATCGTTGGCATCGAGTGGGTTTTGTGCTGTCGCCATAAACCCGTTGTTAATCCCCTGCCATGCTAGGATTACTCATAGTTAATCCTCTGTCTAGTGCGAATGAGAATTAGCCACGGATTAACTGAGACGTCACAAATATCGGCCTACGCCTTTGTCTGCAGCACATGTCTGCTTTCTTGAGTTATATTCAGCGATAGCATTTTAAATAACTGTCACTATAGAGTAAGCATCTCACTTTCCTTCCGCAAGGTGCTAGTGATACCTGCGTCATACGTGGTACCTTGACGCAAAGCAGCTATAAGCGAGGGCGTATTGTAATATACACCATGGTCAGCGCACTGACCGCGAACTTACCAAAAATATTTTTTCCTGTTGCCTAGACAGGCTTTCCTATTTGCTTTTTTTTTTTTTCTTACGTGTTTTTCCCAAGTTCCGGCATGTTTCCCCCATCACAATGGGTGGCCTTCATTTTTGAAGGAGCTTAAAAAAACAACGGACAAGTTAAAACCGGCCTGTTGTTTTTCGCACTTTCGCGATCAGAAAAGCAGCGCGCAAACAGGAGGGCTGTTGAGAAGCCGCTGACTGAAAAACCAAACAAAAGGCCTCAATCCACACTCTCGTATTTTTTTCCATTCTCTTTTTGCAGCTTCACTGCCATGGGTCGGTCTCTTTAGAATACATTGACTAGAAGCGAAAGGCCCATTAGCCACGGCAATTGCGGACATTCTACAGCCGAGGGCTGCCATTTTTTTCTCCCTCTGACGCAAAGTCGCAGACATGAGAGAGAAAGAAATATTAACGAAGGTCCTTTTTACTATCTCCCTGCCTTCCCTCTCTCTGTCAGCGCAGGGCCATCATATTGCCGGTATACTGAAGCATAAGGCGTTGGCGCCCGATTACTTTTTCTTTTTTCTTTGTTGCTCGATATTTCGATTTTTACCAACTTATCTTTTGCGACCTCTTTCCTTGCGCTTCTCTGTAGCATCCACATTGCCCTCAAGTCAATTTAGGTTTCCGTACGTTCAACAGTTATTTTATAACAGAGGCCGACATCGTGTTGCAGTACACAGAATAGCGGTGGTCAGTTGGACTGGGCAAACTGTATTTCTTTTTCGATACATCTTGCTTTGCGCATGACAGAAACGGGCCCCGAAAAATCGCCTGCGCGCCTTCTTGTGGAAAGAAGAAATGGCTAGAGATTGAATAGATTCCACGCTGGATTTCCTACTTGCGAGACCAATGCTTCTTTTCTTTTTTCGTTTTCCTGCGAACTCCATCCGAATAAGGGTCCACAAAAGCTCTCAGCAAAGCTGATCGCATGTCGAAAAGAATGCCTGATAATAGGTGTGGAGAAAAATGTTTACCAGAAGCACTATAGCTTTGCTCTTAAAGGTGAAGAAGTATCTTGTGACAAATTACACTTTCTGCCGTTCTGTGGTAGCGAAAACTGTCTCGCGATCGCGACAGTACATTCCACAGTATATGACAAGAAAACTCTGTTCTTATAAAATAGCTCGTTTATTTATTTTTGGTAATAATACAGACCTTTAGGCACTGCAGAATATGTATCTGCATCGACAAGTGTGTCAGATGTAAAGACATTTATTTATTTGTCAGGTTAATATTGAAATTTCTCTAGGAATTTCAGATGATATTTGTTTTCTTCTTCAACATAGCTCTAACTATTGTCACTGTAGCAGGGAGGCAACTGCGTAAGGAATTGGCAACTGACCAAAAAATAAAAACGCTCAGAATTCAGTTTCAAAGAGCTTGTAGACGGGCTAGATGGTTTTGAGCTTCAGACAGCATTCTTAGCGCAGAAAAACACACACGCACACGATAGAAAAGGAAGAACACGGGACAGGCGCCTGTCCCGTGTCCTTCCTTTTCTCTCGTGTGCGTGTGTGTTTTTCTGCGCTAAGAATGCCGTCTGAAGCAGAATGCAGTTGTCGCAGCCTTTGCAGGAAATTTTGAGGGTTTATCTATGTTTATCTACAATAAATTCACATGCGACGGGGCCCATGGCATTTATGTCACATGTCACTTCCACGAGGAGGCACGTGGTGTTAAGCATGAGACGTGCATCAGTTCACGCTCCAACCTTTCACAAATTCAGTATAGACCTGAACCGTGGTACGCTAGCTATCCTAAAAGGTATCCTCGACTAAACCAGATTTATTTCTTATATTTTCGTTACATTGCACTTCCACTTGTTAGGCGTGTGCAAAAGGAACTGCCACAAGAAGGGATAGAGGAACAGGCTGAAAAAAAAAGTAAAAAAAAAAAAGTTATAGAACGTATAAAATCCGCTTGTCAGCATCTCTACTGATAAGGGTGGGATTAGGATGGGAAAAAAAACGTTCTTGGCAGAAAACAAAAACAAAATAAATACAAAACAAAAAGCAAATTAAAGAATACTTTACGAAAAGAACGAAAGTATGCCTGCCGTAAATTTTCAAAATTGAGTATTCTCGTTGTCAAATAGGTTCCAAGCTTCTCAATGGGGCGAATGTCTTAACCACAAGAAACCAATTTTAGACAGGCTAACTGCAATCAAACGTATAAACATGCATGTATATACTGGTACGACAGATGTGCTGGCTACTTTTGTCATCTTAGTTTTGTACCCACACTGTTTACATGGGCTTAATGGCTGTATTTCTTCTTTATGGCTGTTTACACTGAACCACTCCTAATGTGTAATATTTTCGCATCGCAATTGTGTACTGAAGCCGTTTTGCTACGAGCCTTTAAGCAGATAGCACGTAATCCAAAGAGCAACCGCGACATTCACGATGCAAAACCTTTCCGGACCTTTTCTGCGCACTCATCTTTCGCTCAACACGTTGAGTCGGTTACGTGCAGTAAGCTGTACTTCATATTTATCAATTACATAATATGAAGCACAACCTGTTTAACATGTGAACCACCCTGCAATAGCTGCAGCTACTCGAGTCTTTTTCATCGTTTTCTGCGTTCTGCCTCTCTCGGAAATGGAAACGGAGAGCTCAGAACAAGGTAAAAAGAAAAGTAAAGGAAATGTGAAAGGAGCCTGTCCAAGTAGTACAAACCTCTTGCCAAGCGGCTTTCTGCGAAAAGGGAGTAGCCAATCTCCACGTACCCTCGGCAGTCTTGAGTTTATTAAATCATTTCCCTCTTGCTCCATTTTTATCTCCGCTACATAGACTATTTGCGAAACAGTATTTATTAAACTCTCTGAATACAATATTAAATTTCGGTCAGCCCGAATGTTGAACACGCCTGTTTAAACCTCACTACTTTCCAACAGCTGCACTTTTTCTGCTCCGCCTCCTTCAGTCATCCTACTTTTTCGGAATGGAAACACTACTCGCAGGGTGAGCCTAAGAAAAGGGGTAAAACAGCGCTGAAAAAAGCGCGTGTCGGAGAGCAATTCATCAAGTCACGTTCGAGTTTTCTGCGAAAATTGCGTACGGGCGAAACACACGCACACAAACACGCGGGTGACGGAATGCGTGCCTCTCGCGCGTATAGGCTTTGGCGTTAATCCAGTGAACGCCGGTTCGCGCGCTCCCGGCACCACCGTGTTTTTCCTCGTGGAAAGTCCACTGCTCTCTCGCGCGCAGCAACAGCCGAGACGGAGCGGCGTTGGCCCGGTGCGCCACCGCACAGCGGAGCCGCTTCGCGAGTTACGCGCTTTGCCCGCACAGGTCGCCCAGTCGGGGAGAGCGTTATTTTGGTACTGCTGCCCGCCTCGGAAGACTGGCAACAAGGGACCGCGCCGACGACGCCGACGACCCTGCCACGCAGTCGCTAACAGGACGCGGGCTTCAAACAGCGCCTGAGATCCTCGTCCTTGATCTCCGAGGACGCTGCGTTGTTGTATATTGCAGAAAGTGTTGAGGCTTCAAAACAGAAATGTATGAGTGGAAACATCTTTATTAGAAAACAGAAAACGCTATCTGTGTAGTCTCCTGCTGGTCCACGAGTCCGCGGGCTTCAGCTTGACGTAAGGCCTGGTCCACTAGCTAAGTCTGGCCGGTGGCCTCAGGGGTCTGTAAAGCAACCTCCTTGAAGGAATGAATGGGGCGGTGGGGCTGCATTATAACCCCAACAACCCATTCATTGGGGAAAGGCATTCCCACCAGTACGAGAATAGTGTGGACTTTGGAAAGTCGCAGGTGTCACAATGTGTTGGGCAAATGGGATGAAAGCATAAGAGAAGAAAAGGTAGGGTGATATGAGCCTCCCCATATGTAGTTGCCATCGCTCGGTCTGGGCGGCGAGCTGTGTGTGTGTGTGTGTGTGTGTGTGTGTGTGTGTGTGTGTGTGTGTGTGTGTGTGTGTGTGTGTGTGTGTGTGTGTGTGTGTGTGTGTGTGTGTGTGTGTGTGTGTGTGTGTGTGTGTGTGTGTGTGTGTGTGTGTGTGTGTGTGTGTGTGTGTGTGTGTGTGCGCGTGTGTGCGTGTGTGCGTGCGTGCGCGCGCGCGCGCGTGTGTGTGTGTGTGTGTGTGTGTGTGTGTGTGTGTGTGTGTGTGTGTGTGTGTGTGTGTGTGTGTGTGTGTGTGTGTGTGTGTGTGCGTGCGCGTGCGCGTGTGTGTGTGTGTGTGTGTGTGTGTGTGTGCGCGTGTGTGTGTGTGTGTGTGTGTATGTATGTGTGTGTGTGTGTGTGTGTGTGTGTGTGCGCGTGTGTGCGTGTGTGCGTGCGTGCGCGCGCGCGCGTGTGTGTGTGTGTGTGTGTGTGTGTGTGTGTGTGTGTGTGTGTGTGTGTGTGTGTGTGTGTGTGTGTGTGTGTGTGTGTGTGTGTGTGTGTGTGTGTGTGTGTGTGTGTGTGTGTGTGTGTGTGTGTGCGCGTGCGCGTGCGCGCGCGCGCTTGTGTGGGAAGTGGGGGGGGGGGGGGCAAGTTCATGAGTTTTTGTTTGAAAATTATGGTGATTTTGATGCTGTGTGGTAAGAGCCCACGTGACCTCTCCCGTGGTGCTGGGTGTCAGATCGCTGGGTCCCGGCAGGGGAGTTCTAGGGGCAGCCCGGGAACACGTTCATTACCGTAAACCGAGGCATCCCAAGGAATCCGCGTAATCATTCTGTCGAGAGATGGGGTTGTGTTGACACTCTGGTGGATAGCCAGTGGCGCTGCGCCCTGAAATTAGGGGCGGTATACGACCTTAAAATCAAATAAGGCTTCGGTGATTTCCTTGTCAATGATGGAGTGGACCAGCGCAACTGCGATGGCTACTGGCCTTGCCTTTGCCGGGAGATGAACTCTGATTGGGGCGGCTGCTCCTGCTGTGCTGTCTTTGTATAGGTACCGCCAAAAAAATACTGAGCTTAGGGTGCTCTGCCGCGTCGACATAGAGCATTCCGGGGCTGTTTCTGTGCCGCTTTGTATAATAGCTCGATCGAGCTTGCCGCCTCCCCTGAAGGACAGTAACGCTCGCGTTGCGCGTGAGGGGTTCTGGTATATGGGACTCTGCGGGCGCGGAGGAATCATGCAAGGCGTAAGACTTGTTGGGGTGGAAATGGGATAGACTCGGGCGGAGAAGTTGCATTCGACGCCGTCTCATGTTCATACGGCTCAAGCGGACCAGATGGCTTAGCTCGGTCACGGTATTGTGAGCGCCGGTGCTGGTGACCAAGAGAGGAGCCATGCTAACAGAACATAGTGGTAGCAGTTCGGAGGTGACGGCCGTGCGTATTAGGATGCCTGCCTCTCAGGTTTGGCGTTGACTGATACATTGTGCGGCTAAAGATTACCATTGGTCGTACTGCACGCCTCGCGTTCGGAAACACAGTGGTTGCGTGCTGCCACATGTCTGATCAGTACAGCAACCTGTTTGGTCTAGTTTCGCAAGAGCCAAAGAGTGGCGGTAGTTTCTAGTGTGTTGCAGCTAAGGAGGCCTAGGTCCTTCGCCGTGTCCCCAAAGTGTGCAGCAATGTAGGGGACAGGGGGAGGGGGAATTATAGAGTAGAGGTTTTAGCTGAAAGAGTAGGAATTCAGTTGAAGACGGATGTAACTCCGTGTATGCCAAACGGGTTGTGATAATAGCTATAACTGGTTGTAAAACATCTTGAACTGCTCCAGAAGATCCGCCCACCATTCCAGGGGTTGATGTTGTCTCCGTAGAGGGCTATCTGAGTGTAACCTTGGTGTAATGTCGAGGGCCTTCATACATGAAGATAGCGCACCCCGAAGAGTAACGGAGACAATGCAGCTCCTTGCGGGTCTCCCCGGTCAGGTCGGACAGAAATGCGGATAATAATTGATGTCAGCTAAGTGGAGTTGGGCCACGTATCACTGACGGAGTACTCGGATTGGCTATGAGAGAGAAAACCAGAGTCCTCTAATAGCGGTTGCAAGTGATTCAGAATGTCGTGCTCGATGAGCTTGCGCTTACTGCTTGTTAGAAATAGGGCGTAAATTTTAAAGGAAAGGAAGGGACTGAATAAAAAGCACAATATCATGCATTATTCTTAGAAGTGATTGCAGGCGATCGAACACAGTCGCTTCGGAACCTAATGCGCGCTATGTTCAAAGAAAGAAGCAAAGGACATCGAGTTAGCGAGCAAGAGAGAAAAAAATGAGTGAGTGAGTGAGTGAGTGAGTGAGTGAGTGAGTGAGTGAGTGAGTGAGTGAGTGAGTGAGTGAGTGAGTGAGTGAGTGAGTGAGTGAGCGAGTGAGTGAGTGTGCGTGTGTGTTAGTTAGTTAGTTAGTTAGTTAGTTAGTTAGTTAGTTAGTTAGTTAGTTAGTTAGTTAGTTAGTTAGTTAGTTAGTTAGTTAGTTAGTTAGTTAGTTAGTTAGTTAGTTAGTTAGTTAGTTAGTTAGTTAGTTAGTTAGTTAGTTAGTTAGTTAGTTAGTTAGTTAGTTAGTTAGTTAGTTAGTTAGTTAGTTAGTTAGTTAGTTAGTTAGTTAGTTAGTTAGTTAGTTAGTTAGTTAGTTAGTTAGTTAGTTAGTTAGTTAGTTAGTTAGTTAGTTAGTTAGTTAGTTAGTTAGTTAGTTAGTTAGTTAGTTAGTTAGTTAGTTAGTTAGTTAGTTAGTTAGTTAGTTAGTTAGTTAGTTAGTTAGTTAGTTAGTTAGTTAGTTAGTTAGTTAGTTAGTTAGTTAGTTAGTTAGTTAGTTAGTTAGTTAGTTAGTTAGTTAGTTAGTTAGTTAGTTAGTTAGTTAGTTAGTTAGTTAGTTAGTTAGTTAGTTAGTTAGTTAGTTAGTTAGTTAGTTAGTTAGTTAGTTAGTTAGTTAGTTAGTTAGTTAGTTAGTTAGTTAGTTAGTTAGTTAGTTAGTTAGTTAGTTAGTTAGTTAGTTAGTTAGTTAGTTAGTTAGTTAGTTAGTTAGTTAGTTAGTTAGTTAGTTAGTTTACTCATGAGGTCTGCCATGCTAAGCGTCGACTAACAGAATACAAGCCTTCACTGCTCGCCAGTCTCAAGAAGCCAAATGTTCCGATCCCTTTGGTTCTCCTGCTGACACTGCTTTGTGTGCGTTTCTATGGGCTTAGGACACTGCAGTAGCACATGAGTTAGCAGACGCACATGCTGCGTTCTGTTTGAACGAATTTTGTAGCCACGAGTAACATATATAGGTGTTTGCTACGCCACTTACATCTCATTAGGCTAGCTAAAGAGAATATGTGTATTAACAGAGGAGGACCATAATAAGGCCTGTGCAGCCGTTGTAGAACCAAAAAAGCCTACTTCTTCGGTGCCATGAAACTAGTGAGTCTGCCCCTCCCTTCCCCCCCCCCCCCCATGAACATGCACAAACGCGCACGTTTGTGCATTTTTCATGCAGGAGCTTTTAGAGTCATCAGACAAATCACCCATCGCATCAGGATAAGCTGAAGGCAGGAGCTTCTTGACCCGCTTATGCAGGTGAAAGGAACGGTTCGTTGGTTACGTTGTTTTGAAGCGGCAGCCACATATCTGAGCGCTTCTACAAAGTTAGCTAGCTGCGTTTTCAGTTGTTTTGCTTTCGCCTCACAACTGCACCTCAGTTCCTGCGTGGGGTCCCGAGACTAATTCAACCTTTCGTAATTGCTGTTAACATTGGTTTCAGAAGCGATAGAGCGCACTGCGATAAAAAAAAAAAAAAAAAAAAAAAAAAAAAAAAAAAAAAAAACATACCCAACGCCTGCAGAGAAGTTTTGTCGTTTGTGTCGTTGAATGGCATTTGCGCTGAAGGATTCTCGTTAATCACGCTATAATTACACGTTCCTTTGCTATCGTGTCCTTGCATGAGGCACAATGCATAATCATTACTTAGTAGTTGCTTGAGGTCCTTAGCATAGCAACGGAACATGACAAGAAATGAAGAAGAGTGCTAAAGAAAAGGTGAACAGAAACGAGCCTTAGTGTTTATATTTTTTTTTGTGACCGAAAAGCAAGAATGGTATCCACAGAACGCAGCTTCCAATATGACACATTAATTACGGACTGTACGCCCGGCGGAAACTCGAGAACCAAGATATTGAATTATTGGGTTCCCCGCGGGACAGTTTACACAGCAGTTTCGCTGAGCCCACTGAAAAAGTGCCTGAACAAAGCCTCACACATGGCCGAACGGAGTAATTAGTTTCCCTAGCAGAGTAATATACACTTAAAATGCACTTGTTCTTGTGAAGCGCCCAGGACGCGGAAATTTGTCGTATTGTTTCGAGACGGAAAATTCAATTAACTTGAAGCTTGTAGTGCGAGCGCGCAAAAGATCGAAACAAATTAATTAGAACAACAAACCGAGCTTCGGGAGTTGGGTGGCGAAACTCTCGTCATTTTTTGCCATTGTTAAATTAGATACAGGCTCTTATATAAAAAGATTTTGGTCCAGGAATTCGGGAAAGCCTAGTCGATAACTTCATTTTGTTACCACTGTATCTGCTCTGGAAATAACTGCTGGGATTTTGGAAGAATAGACTTAAATTTGAACAGACCAGCCAGTCTTGATTTCGTGTCATGCGTGCGACAGTATACAGCGGTGCCGGTAAGTTCAGTTTGAAATCATTCTAAACGAAAAGAAACTATATATCTGTGCCTGACTCGGAGGCTTTCAAACCAAAACAAACATAAATGTACCAATAGTTTGAAGTTCTGTCAAAGCCGACCGTAAATACCAGACTTCAAGTAATCAGGGTCCAATTTCACGGTACCGCTCTCATTGAGAACAGGTTCTAATATCCGAAGAGTCATATATTATCTAATCATAAAATACGCTCTATAACATACAAGAGTGGTATATTTATTGGAATACAAAACATACATTAGCCTAGAAAGCTGGAAGAGCCCGCAAGAACAGTTTATGATGTTAGAAGTGACATGTTATCCATTTACACATTGCACAATACAAAATACCAGCTTAAATTTGTGGAACAGAGGCCCCAGTTCAAATCGAGTCCGATAGCAAGTTTTTGCTACTAGTGAGCTGCTCTTTGCGCTGAGAACTACGTTAGATAAAGTTAGTTCAGCTTCCACACTGCAGAACAATTTTGTCTCGAGAGCCTTGCGAACAAGAAGCCCATTCCAATTGCTGGGTTAAATAAGGTAAACCTTACTCCACACACATATTCCATATTTCACGAGACCACGCTGTGCGGATACAAATGGGAACGGCTTCTTTTCGACGTTTTTACCACACTTTTAGCTCTTTGTGATATGCAGCGCTCCTCCGTGGGAAACATATCATCCACTGTACAACTAACAACGCAACAAACACCTTTATAAGCCCTCATATATTGTCGCGAATAATTGAAAACTAATTTTTTTTTTTTTAGCAGCCGCAGTAATACGGCGCCTTACCACCCTGATAATAGCGGACGAAAGGATAATGAGCTCTTTGTTTTTTTTTATTTCTTGGTATCCCGAGACGCGGTTTTATCATTTCTTTGTCACGCAAGATGCGCCAAGATGTACCTCGAATGATTCAAGCCACTCGCGTCTGTTTCCAACATGTTCCACTTTGTTCTGGCAACCTTTACGGCTTTATCTATATGCTTCTTCATTGCCTTTACCTTAAGCGCTGAGGAGCGCAGCGGATATTCGTGTTTCGACGACCTCTGCTCACGCTTGCTGTTATGGCCACCACCGAATTGCTTATTCTTTTACGGACGCAAGTCAGCCCAATAAAAAGTTCATTTACTGCAAAGGCAGTGTCTTCGTTTGCTGTTTTTCGGCATTGTCACCAACACGTGACGATATTAGTAAGTCTTCTTACGGAACGTTGTTGAGTAAAAGATCTCCTGCTTGCACATTCATTCCCGACAGCTTTTCTATCGAGGTGGCTCACAGAGCTCATTTGCCAAAGTTTACTGGTTTGATTTGATTTGGTTTAGTTTGGTTTGGTTTGGTTTATAGGGGTTTAATGTACCGAAACGACTCGGGATGAGAGACGCCCACAGTTTACTGAGCGGTGTATAAAGTAATGATGTAAGCCCAACCTTCGAAAGCTTGCTTCAAAAAGAAATCTTCTTTACTCCATCTGCGTTCACTCTATAGGTTATTATAATGATGTCGCATAGGAAGAATGGACATAAGATGACTTTTATCCATCGGATTGCAATACTTCCTAATACCTCCCCAAGTATTATACCTCCTCTTGCTCGACTATTTCATTTGGTTTCGCTTATTATACCTCACATCTTTATCTCAGACTATTATCGCAGGGTACAAAGTGAACGGTAAATAGATTTAAATATGAGACTGTGTTACTAGATGATTCACGTCTAGGTAAAATAGGATTATGAAAATGTTTTATGTCCCAAGAGAAAATAAGAAACAAGGTCTGTTGACCGTAATGCAAGGACGCCCACAAATACCGCGGCCAGAATATCTTCCTATTATAAGATGTCAATAACTTGTTTAACGCAGGTAAACACGCTACATATACGAAAAGTAAGGTGGGATAAATTTCATGTCACTGAAGAGGGCCTAACCGATGAAACCTGAAAGACGTGCCGTACAAATCGCACCGGTAGGCTCTGCGGTAGATTTAGCTGTATAGATATATATATATAAAAAAAGAAAATTGTGCAGCAAATTACTGGCATTAAAAAGAATAATAGGGTGTTTTCTGCTTTCCCCCAAGTATTTGGCTCATCTACATCGGTGCCCCTCGGCGAAAGTATTTTGTCAGAGTGGACGAAGTGCAAGCACCTTACTGAAAGCCTTTGCGCTTCGCCTTTTCCTAATGTCCCCTTAGCCGGCTTGCCATTGTAAGTGGCTACAAAAGAGCAGCAGATTTCTTTTCTCTGCTGTCGCAAACGTTTTCCTTTCTGCTCATTTAACTTTACGTTGCCGTTGATTCCATCACACCCAAATTGCAAACACAAAATGAAATAATTAGATTGCAGCAGAAGTGCCGCACCTTTATTTTCAATGAAATACGTATAGCGTTTTTTTCTTCTCGTTGAACGTTCTCGTTCTTTTTTTTTTTCTCTTTCTCTTTTAAGGTGAATAAAAACAAATGGCCAGGAAAAAAAAAACTTCGTCGTATTTTTGTGTTTACTCGGCAAACTGCGTTTCCTGCAATGGCTGCGCGTTCAGTGTTTGTAAACGGTCGCTTTCATCGTCAAAAAGTAGGGCGGCCTTCAAGATGCCGGTGCGGGTAGAGCCGTGGCTTGAAGATCTCTCCTCGCATTGGCCTTCGTGCGTCTCCGGTCCGGGTAAAAACAACGAAGGGACAGGGATGATGGAGAAGGGGGGGTGGTAAGCAGTGTCATGTTGTGGAACGGAGAAAGTGGCTCTTCGCCTTTCGTGTCGCCCAGCCGTCGAGGTTCGCCGCTGAAAGGGGAGCTAACAGGCAATAACGTCCCGCTGGCAGACGTCCAAGCCACTTGGGTTTCCGAATGCCACGCTGGGAGTCGGTCCCCCTTGTCTGCTCCTCCTCGACATTTCTTCTTCCTCCTCTCTTCCGCATCAGTGTTCAAGACGTCGGACTGGGTTAATGGTTTCAAAGGCTGGCTCGCGATGGCAGATGCATCGAGCCAACAATATCTAGAATGTGGTGGCCTTTACGAATGTCACCAGTCGCGAGATTTCGAACAAAAAGAAAGGTGTAAGTTGAAATTTACAAAAGAGCGGTCCTTTCAACTCTTATTTTTCTTCCTTTTATTGTGAATTGTGATTTCACTTTCTGGCATATAAAATTCAAGGATTGAACTTGAAGGTCACTGCAATCCCTCATTGTGCGAGCTTTAGGATATGTAAGACGGAGATTGCATTTACTGACCTCTTTTTGTTGGCTCTCATGCTAGCATTCATCCTTCTCATGTCTGTTAAAAGTAACTACAAGAATCTTTCTCGATAAAATGTTGCTTAAGGTGTTTCTGTTTTAATTATGCAAATTCATTACATTTAAAAGCTGCTGTCGAAAGCCAAGCAGCTTTAGACAACAGCCACAACAAAGCACTGTGCTCAGACTCGTGGTTCAACATAGACGACACTCATATTTATTAACATTGCATGTGTATTTTTAATGCAAGCTCTTACTTTGTGATGTGTGGCGGGTGTGTGAGGAGCCATGTACGCACAAAAAAAAAATGAACGAGGGAAATGTTTAGGACAAAACAAGCCTACTCAGTTTTCAGCAGAAGCATTCAGACCTAGCCCAACGGGGTATTCACAGCGCCAAATTAATTTGCACAGCTTCATTACCTTTTTTTTTCCCCTAGTAAATATTGATAACGAACGTTTCTTATTTAATGTCGAGTAGAGTTGAATAATATAATGGAACACTCGACGTGGTAGCTTGTTAGAATGTGTTATATTCGGCTCAGACCTCAGCGTTTATTTTATATTCGCAATAAATCGGACAGGGATACCTTGCAGTGCTAGGTGCCAGCCCGTACTGGCCCCCTCTACTCTTTGTTGTTATTTATTTTTGTCTGTACCATGAGAACCTTTCTATGGACAACGTATTTCGCGTATCATCTGGTTGGCAGTTGTTTTTTAAGATATTGTTTTGCCAGCTCGCATTACCTTAGAGCGCGTTAGACGATTCACAGAAGCGCACGTAACCAATTAAATGTCTGGGAAATGTCTTCCCCCTCGCCCTGTGTAGGAAAAACATGCTTATGTAATAGCGGTGTTTAGCCAAAGCTCTCCTTGCTTCGATAAAGTCCGTCTTCATCATCATCACCCTCGTAAATTGTGTTTTTGTCAGGCATTGCTAGTAGCTGCAAAACCCAAAGGTGAATGCATCTGCAGCCGCATTTTTAATTACTCATTTTCAGACTTATATTCCTATCAACTATTTACTCTTTGTAGCTTCCACATGTAAAGTTGCTACTGACAACCAGCGTACATACTGTCCACCGCCTCTGCTATAGAATAATGGGCCAACTAGAAGAAAAAAAAAAAAGAAAGAAAGAAAGAAAGAAAGAAAGAAAGAAAGAAAGAAAGAAAGAAAGAAAGAAAGAAAGAAAGAAGAAAAGAAAGGAAAGAAAGAAAGAAAGAGAGAGAGAGAGATGGTATTGGCAAAAGAAAACAAAAAAAAAGAACATTTTTAAAGAAAGAAAGAAAGAAAGAAAGAAAGAAAGAAAGAAAGAAAGAAAGAAAGAAAGAAAGAAAGAAAGAAAGAAAGAAAGAAAGAAAGAAAGAAAGAAAGAAAGAAAGAAAGAAAGAAAGAAAGAAAGAAAGAAAGAAAGAAAGAAAGAAAGAAAGAAAGAAAGAGAGAGATGGTATTGGCAAAAGAAAACAAAAAAAAAAGAACATTTTAAAATACCCCCCCCCCCCCCCGCCCCCTTCCTTCCTCTCCCTTTTTAGTGAAAGTCAGGTGTTTCCTCTCCCACGCAGCTACAAATTGTCTGCGTTGTTGCGATCAGCGCCGTGAAGTGCGTCGCATGTGGAACCCAGTGACCTCACACTTGCTCCTGCGGAGCGGCTGGCCGGTGTTAGCTAAGACCAGCGCCCACTCGGCGCCTATTTCTGACAGATTCGGCGAGAGAGGAAGAGAGAG
>NC_139346.1:202405757-202618257 GCF_055883805.1 Amblyomma maculatum
ATCCAATATAACGGTTGCCCTTGGCTGACCGGGCTCTATGGTGCAAACGATGCTCTAAAGGGGTATCACATTCAGCGTTGCACGTGACGTATTCATGGTGCAAGCTTAGTTCTTGCTTCGTATACCCAATGCACTGAAAGCTACTGTTTTGTAATCACAACTTAAGATAGCACAGGTGAGTGATTGAATGCAACCGAAAATTAAGTTTGATTCCTACGTTATGAATCTACGTCATGAGGGACCATTTCAAGCGTATAACCCGCAGCGGTGCCTCCGTGGTCAGGGCGCTCGAGCCGAGGGTCCCAGGTCCGATCCCAGCCGCCACGGCCGCGTTTCGACTGAAGCGAAAAGCAAGGCCGTCGTGCACTGCGAGATGTCAGTGCACGTTAAATAAGCACAGGTGGTCAAAACAATCTTGAGACCTCCCTACGGCGTTCCGCGTAATCTGAGGCGCTTTGCGACACCGAAACCCATATACAATAAATTAGGCCGCACATACTTTGGCAGTGCTCGCTCTAGACAACCGTTTCATGACGCACTGAAGTCTGTAAGGTTTAATGTGAAGGAACACGAGCGCATCCACGGCTGATGTGGCGCCCAATCTAAATCCTCGATCGAGGACATGCGCTGCATCAGGTAGAAAACAGCTCGGTTTTGTACCTGATGTACAGAATTAGAGAGGAGGATATCATAGAGCCAACGCAACTTTAGTTAAAGCCGGCTTCGTAAGGACTAACGTGTTTCCAGCGAATTTCAGGCTACAGTTTCGACGTGGTTACTGAAGAAAAATGTCAACCTCCGGGGTTAAAAGCGCTTCGCGATAACAAGTAGAAAAGTTCACACATCGCGTCACAGTACTACCCGAGCCATTCGCGCCTCCTCGCAAAGTGTTCGAGCTGGGCGGCAGACGACGGTCGAGGCCCTGTACGATGAATTAAATAACGAAGTCCTTTATTTAGCGGAGAGCGGGGTTTTCAGCTGTCGCTCTTCTCAGCACCGACGCCTTCGTGCAGCGTAGGCGCTGGGCCGTCGGGACGTCTGTCTCAGGGCCAGCGAAGTGAGACGACCATTGAACCTGCGTTCGAGGAACGTCTCAGCGCGCGCCGCAGGAAGGACCCGCCACAATTATATCCCGTGTGCCTTCCGCACACACGACTTCGAGCGAGAGAACTCATGTGGCCACCCCCTCGGGATCTTAAAACATGAATGCAGGTTGCTCTCACAGGCGCGTTAACCCAAGCCAATGTATCAACCGTGGATACGTAATCATTTCGTGCAGGGCTGGTGCTAGCCCGTGAAAGGCGACTGAAAGATTACTCACTAATTCGGTGCATTAATTCTTCTGTCACTGTGTCCTTTCTTTGCATCTCCCTTTTTTTTTTTTTTTTTTTTTTTTTTTTTTTTTTTTACAGTTCGTTGCCGATGCCTAACGTCATTTAGGACGCAATAATGGCTTTAGCTGTGGCATATACTTTTTATTTTGTGGTTTCTGCTATTAACGTTTTCAATAATTTCTCGCCATCACATCCCTCTGCAGCCGTTGATCTTGATTATGATCATGATCGGCGGCGTTTCCTGCAGCAAAGAAGTTTAAAGCCCGAAAGCGCGATCTTTTTTTTTTTTGTTTTTGTGGAGTTCAACGTCCCAAAGTGGCTCGGACAATGAGAGACGCCATAGTGGAATGCTCCGAAAATGTCGACACCCTGGAGTTCTTTAACGTGCACTGACATCGCACAGCATACGGACGCCTTGCTTTTCGTCTCTATCGAAAAGTGGCTGGGATTCGATCCCGCATCCCTAGACATAGCAGTCGAGCGTTATAACCACCGCCATCATCTTTTGATCCTGACGAATGAATGAATGAATGAATGAATGAATGAATGAATGAATGAATGAATGAATGAATGAATGAATGAATGAATGAATGAATGAATGAATGAATCTGTACGCGGAGTTAAGTGCATAGAGGATGGAACCAGGACAAAGTACAGGACCAAGGGATTTCCTCAGACAAGGGACCGAGAGTGAGCGGCCATTCGGGGCTGCGAAGATCGGAGCGACGCTCTCCGCTTTGCTCCAGTGTGCCTGCGACGGCCACAGCGCACGGAGGGATTGAACAGCGACGCACGTAGAGGCGAGTGAAGCTGCGTTCGCGATCTTCCCGTTTCAGGCTCCGCACTAATGGCGCCCATCGCGCAGGTCTGGAATGAACCGATTATCGCCGCTCATGCACGCTACTTGTAACTGCCCGCGAACAGCAGCGGAGCTAGTGTGAACCGAAAATAGCCCGCGCATCACACGCCTTCGCGTCTCCATCCAGCGACACAGAGGTATGAACTGTGTCCCTCTCGGTCACCGACCATAATTAGAGCTCTGCGGGCGGCGGGATGCCACTGGTGTCGGTCATGACTACAGGGGGCAAGGGCACAGAGATGGCGACGGAGCGGTTTTGTTTGCTCGCCATACGCTCGGCACCACTGTTTTGGGCAATGATAAGGAGCTTGCAAGAGTGTGGATAATAACGTCACTGTAATGTAGTTAAGCGAGTAGTAGTTATGCTGAAGCTTCTATATAATACAGAGATGTCTAAAAGCTCGCGCATGAGTGCACGTAAAGCCCCTTTTAAGCTCATATAGCTAGCAGCGACTCCGACCGCAGCGCTTGGCCCAAGCCAAGTCCGTGCCGCGTGCTCCTTATAAGATCGTTTACGTTCCCCTGATACGGTGCATTCAAGGCCACGCTGCCAGTAATTTCATAAAAGTTAATTGTTCGATAATTTCTGTTTCAAGAAACGTACATGCATAGACAGGGCAGATACAGTGCAAACTTTTGTTATTAGATGCTGGAAAATGTCGAAGATGGCAGGAGTCAATGACATGTGAGCATCGTTGAAAAACAGAAGCCCGATCGTGCCTGTGTTACACATCAATAACTCGAAATCAATAAGTAATCCTAAGTTTTGCACTATGTTTTGGTCGCTCATGATGACGTGTACAAGACGGCGATATGGTCGCTCAGCATGCTGCGCAGGAAATGGAGCGTTCTTGTATCTTCTCGACGAAATGGCCGTGCGCGCGACATCGCCGTGTATACCACACGCGCTGAGGCCTTTGAGATTCTTGACGAGACGGTCCGATAAACGAAGCAGCCCCTCGTGTGGAACGTACATATCGTACGTATAGTAGCACTCGTAAAAAAAAATAATCGAAACATTACAATAATCTAATCTTTTTGCACTGGTCAAACGTTATTGTTTGTAATGTCCTTCTCCTCAAACGTTCCATAATGTAACAGATAAATGTTAGAGTAACATTTACGTAACATTATATTTAAGCCACATCACTATAACATAAATGTAGCAGTCTCAAAAAAAGGTAAAGCAACCCTGCACGGGAATGCAGCCCAGTGCACGTTAAAGAACCCCAGGTGTTCGAAATTTCCGGAGTCCTCCACTACGGCGCCTCTCATAGCCTGAGTTGCTTTGGGACGTTAAACCCCACAAACCAATCAACCAACCAACCATCAGTTGTGGGGCTTTAAAACTGGACGCTTTGCAATGACGGGACACACTTCTGATGCACGAAGCAGCACAACATACAACGCAAACACATTTATTACGTTAATTGTTAATATTTCCAATGCTGCGTATAATGTCAATGCGACTTGCATAACATTTTTTTTTATATTATTAATTTTCGGTGCTACCTGCGTCATTAAAAGCGGAAATGCATATACTGCAAAAATCCGCACCATCGAAATCTCGCGAGTTTTGTAAACCCTGCGAAGAAGGCTCCTCGCGGTCCATACACTGGTTTCATGGGCGGGAAGCTCTCTGGTTCCTTGCGGTCCTACACATGGCAGTTCATGGAACAGCAGGCGAGGTCGCCCTTTTTCGCAGCGTACGCAGGGGGCGCACCCTTTGGGCGAGCGGTCGAGCAGATTTACGATCCATCGGAGAGTATAAACAGAGCTGCAGCGGACGCAGCCGTATGCCCCCACATTTGCTGTAACGGCAGGGGCGATAGCCGCGCACAGGCTAGCGCCATTCGCAGTGCGGAGCCTGGCGTTCGAGGTCAGGGCCAGGGGCACCGCCGCACCTCTCGAGCCCTCCGCTTGGCTCAGTACCTCCTCATCCTCTTATTCTGATTACTCGTATTCATCCCTGCAGGGAGGTGAAGCTGCGCGCCTTTCAGGCTAAATGGTGTCTCGCTATCCAAACGAAAAGGGGATTTTTTGGCCGCAGGTAAAGCTGATGAAGAAGCTACAAAGGACGTCTCGAGCCCAGAAAGAGCAAGGTTGTTGACACGACGCTACTGCTTCGTGGGATGGTTCGGTTTTCAGCAACACTCGACTAAATTTTTTCGTGTTTTTTTTTTTCGGGTGTAAAAACGCCAGGCTCAATTAAAGTTTCGAGGATAGATGAGCGAGGCTTGCGTAATTCGAGTCTCAAATTACGTCCGCGACTGTGCTGTCCCACCTAAGCAAAGGCAGGAATTGTCGAAGCGGCAGTTATAGCACCTGTAGTGATTCCCTATTTAGGAAAGTGCGTCTAGCTCTCGCCACAGCAGACTTATGCTGTAAAAATTAAGCTTCATAATTCACCGTTCACTAGAACCAAATGACGCCGCGACAAGTAACGGGAATTCAGGTGTCTAACTTTCTCCGCGAAACTATACGCACCACCTAATACCAGCCGAGACAAGGGCAAATGTGCGGCCCTTTTGTGACACTGGCATGAATAATGTGAGGGACCTCTATCTAAAGGCACATAAATGGCCAAACCCTACAATGTCCTGTATGTTTCATATCCTTTAGAGAAACACTGAACAGGTGAGCGCTGGATGAGCTTCGCGCCTACATGCTTCTAGGTTTCGTCTCTTATCGACTTGTAACGCGCGCGTTTTCCGGCAGTTAGCACTGGAACGTTCTGGAACATTCGTCAGAAGCTCAAATGTGGATAGCAGCGACTGTGAAAAAAAAAAAAAAAATAGAATATGCGGAAATCGAGAACTGTATACCTTGGCCACAGGTTGCGCTGTTTCAACACCTAGGCCAGTAACCAGCCTACACAATTACAGCAACAAAACTGAGCGTTCGAAAAAGAAAAAAAAAATACAAATCATCAGATGGCGACCTTTCCACGTGGAGGTAACAGCAGTAATGTCGAACGAAATAGAACACCTGTGCAATCGGGTATTTGGGTTTCGAGAAGACGACCTCCGCAAGGAACGGTGCTTCAGGGGGCGCGGCTCTTCATCGCTTTCGGGTGTAACAGTTATGTAGCAGCACCCTCGAACCCTGTAGCCGGAGGGGACGGGGAAGGCGATATGTTGAAGGCGAAATGGCCCTGATAACCGGTTCAGTGGCTGCTCACAGAGCGCGCGTGTATATACGTACACGGTCAATAACTGGCGCAGGCGCCTGTGATGACAGGGTTCCCCACGCGCCCGCCCTCACGGGACGCGTACGTTGAAGTCTCCGCTAACTCCAGTTTTGTGCAGCATGTAATCAAACAACTTCTAAGCAGTACCGACTGATACTCCCGCTTCGAAGCTCTCATGAAAAAAATCCGTTACCTGCGCGCGCGCACACAAAGATGATGGTTTGCTGACTTAAAATATTATTACTGAGTGCTCCGAAAGGAGCCCTCGTTGATCTGTATACTGACCGATTTTACTGACATGCCCAAGCGTGATGAGAGACTATGAAAGTTGCGGTGGCCATTCAAGACCACGGACTAAATGTCAGTTGGACGGTTCAACAGAGCTTATACGTTGATAAACGGACACTCAAGCAGCCCATTGCACCCAGTGGTTCTGGAAAGGCTGGACGGTTTTTATAAAGGTCGGAAAAGACGATGTGCGTGATTCACCCCGTCCTCATTGAATAGTCACCAGATAAAGATGTAGTTAATGATGCTGGTGAGCGCAGTACGGTTTCTAGCGTCGTCCATTAGGCAGTGTCCGTCGCCTGTTTTGTGCACCGAGGCAGAATTAGCCTTCAGCAGATGAAGTCAGCGTCGCTTCACCGATTCCAACTGGAAATAGCTACGCTACCACCTTTTCTCCATTCAATGCTGCGCGGAATTGCGGTAAAGACGAACTGGCCGAGACGACGGGGGCTCTACAGGGCAGTTTTTCCCCCTATGTGAGCCGACGGCGGTCGTGTCAAACGCTATTGACCTTGGAGGTCAATAGCTACAGCGCCTCCAACCCGGTGGACGAATGGCCGCAATCGCGAGCGTCGTCGTCGCATGCTTCGCGTCGAGAGACCGCGATACAAGGTTGTTCAGAAGAAGCAGCGGTGGCTCTCGAGAACTGAGCGCAGGTTCACTGTCTGCGCACAAACGCTTATTTAGGGCGCCGTTAGTGCGACGCTTGCTGGTCACGAGTGCGGCGAATCGCCCACAGCGACTATTGCAGTACAAAAATAAAAAGAGAGAAAAAAAAAAGTGGCAGTTCGAAGAGGTTCATTTGGTAACGCCTGCTAGGCCTTCAGCGGAATTACCCCTCTCGCTTGTGATCTGCCTCTGCTCTCGGCAGAAGCTCGCAGCAACGCCATTCAGCTGCTTTCTCCCTGCTTTTTTTTTTGTTTTTTTTTTTTTTTTTACTGTTTTCACCGGTTTCCTTCCATTGTATGCTGCTTTCGTGTTATTTTAGCGATTTACTTCCTGAATTACTACTTTATTTTGTTATGCACAGTTTAGCTATACTATACAAAAACCAGCAATCATATATCCTGTACCTGACTGCGTATACGTCACGAAAGGATATTATATATCACATATAACTATAATTCATACACGTGTGTCTCAACGTGCATCTGCCTTCATCTCTCACTAAATTTGTAAGCAAGACTGCGGGTTTTAGGTAACTCTAATGCAGACAGCAGGAAAGGGAGAACAACTAGCCAAATAAGAGAAATTTCTTTTGAAGAGTCGCAAGAAGATTGCCATGCAGTATATTTTTCCTTCGCAGACGTGATTCCCATGAAGTGTCGCTTATTACGCCGTAGATATGGAGTCCAGAGTATACTAGGAATTCGATTGTAACGAATGTTGAGGGAAGCTAATCCCGTCTAGCTAAAACAGTTATATGACTCGATGTACAATGCATCATCTAACGGCACTACCAGACAAGAAAAAAAAAGACAGACCATTTTCACTATACCTTGCGCGACGTTACAAAGCTCCCTCACTGCCGAGCGCATACCCGATAGATCTGCCAGAGGCATAAGTCCATATCCTTCCCTCTGTACAGGTCTTCTACAGCCAAGAGCTGACGCATCGGGGGCGCCCGAGTTCACAAAGCCCTCTTGCAAAGTTCAGCGGCCCCACCCCGTAAATTTCAGCGGCGACCAGCAGTCGCGAGAGTCTGCAAGCGGCTAACAGATGACCGCACGCGGATACGAAGGAAACATCTCTCTCCGTGAACGTCCGCTTTCTGTCAGCCATTCTTTCTGTCTCCCAGTCAAGGCCACCCCACGCCACCGGAAGGTCGTGTCAAGGCCATCCGTAATGGCCGACAACCCCAAATTAAAGCGCGCACTCATCTCCGTGACTTCTTTCTCAATCTTTCCCCCCCCTCCCTCTTCCCTTTCCAGTCCTTATTTTTCCGGTGCAACTGCGTGCCAAACTAGGCCTGCGCGAGCGAGGCGTTACGAAGGGAAGAAAAGAATGGGCGGTTCTCAGAAGTGAAGAACATGGACCACCCGCTGCCGTTGCAGCCGCGAGCGGACTGTGTTGCTATGCGGCGATGTTACTTGTTCCTCGAAAACACACGCGCTTCGAGAACACGGGCATACGCTCCTAAGAGAAGCCAGCCGGCAGCTGTATCAATAACGAGACAGGTCTGCAGCGCATTGTGCCTGCGCACATAATGGCGCCGCTCGCTGTGCCACCTCCCCTCCTCCATCTTCATTTAGCACGGGGAACAGGTGCAGACTGTATTAATGCGAAAGAATTACCGGGAGGGAATCGCTGTGTCCCTCAAGTTGTGTCGGCTAAGCTTGTATACTGTAAATTATCACCATGCAAGAAACACAGGCCCTTTGGCGGTTAGAGCTGCGTTATCAGTTTCCAAAACTTGCGTGCGGGCCAGTTGGTTACACAAAGCTGGCGAGTTCTGGCGCTGCCTAGTCCACGACATATACGAGAGAGAGCATTCAAAGACGACCACACCGGTGTTGTGCGTACGTACTATTAGCTTGTTATTCACACCAGAAACAAACGGCCAGTTGGTATGTGCGCATCACCGGTGTGGACGTCTTTCAGTGCTCTCACTTGTGTATGTGATGAACTATGCAGAGCCAGCAGTCGTCCGCTTAGAGCTTTGCTTTGAAGAGATTTGATTTTCGCCTTCCAACATAAAATGTGAAAAGCAGACGAGCAACAGTTCTTCACAAGGTCAACTCGGCAGTTGACGTTGATATATGGCACGCGCATGTGGCCAACTGCGTTGTTTTCTTTCTCGCCGCTTCCTCATCTTGTCTTGCCAAGAGCTAGAAGAATTGGGTATAGCAGCAATAAAAGGGTATTAAATGTTGAATAGGATCAGTAAGACATCCAGCTGCAAGCTTTTGTTGGAGTTTTCTTCAGCGCGTATACACAGTCACTGCTTCGACAGCGAAGAAAATTTGCATCTTCGAGAGAAAATAGCGAGCGTCAGAGCTATGCTGCTGCATTCGGTTTTTACGTCTGCACACGTTTAATAACAAACAGCGGAAATAAGCACCCGCACAGGGAGTGAAATTGCGGGCCAACTTTCAAACTTAATCGTAGCACACACTTAAATGAAGTGCCGAATTAGCTCTTCCGATGACGGAGCCAAAGAAGGCAATACTGCAGCTGCGGAAAGCGCGCATCCGTCATGGCCAAACAAAGCCTTTGCTCGGGCTTCTTGTATGCGCCTATCAGAGCACAGAAGCCCCCCGGCCCCTTTCCCATTTCCCTCCACCACAGGCATCCTTATATATGCTTGCTTTCAAGTCGTCCCTTTCTTTTTCGCCGACCAGAGCCCGTGCATTTCCGCGGAACCCATTTGACGCATTTACAGCCGCCAACAAGAGATCTCGCGGTGAATCATCCCACTGCGGTTCCGCGAAGCATACGGCTCCGTGTTTTTTCCCTTGTACCACGGTCGCTGCACATGATGCCTCCGCTACCACAGAGGGTTGAAACACGTCGGAGCAATCATTAAGCAGCCTTAATAGGCGTTCAAACCGAATTACTGTCTGGGGAACGTTGTAAGCAAGCACCCGGAGACAGGGCTCTAAAGAGTCATGGATGGGTCCTTCAAGCCCTTCTCCGCACCAGAGAGCCCGGTCCGGTAAACAAGCATTGTTCTTTGCTAGTAGACCAAGACACCTTGAAATCAAATTCAGAATGCGGAGCATGTCATGCACTGCTGATGCAACGAGCAAACATATATGAGCTAAAAACAAGGCCCCAACGAGAATACCTCTCAAGACGCAGTAGCAAAAGCAATATATTTATTTCTTCCCCCTTTCTCCTAACCTCCGAAGATCCACCCCCAGAGCACATCTACTTAGACCACATGAGCACAAATGGCTCACTCTCATTGGTTATAAGTAGGGTGTCCTGTCAAATCGGAACCGGACATGAACCCGAAAACGGAACTGAACCCAATATTTTCCCGAAACCGGAACCGGCTGAACCAATATATTTTTCGCTATCTTGGAACAGAGTCCGAACCGGAGTGACATAAAGGAACCGGAGAGACATAAAGGAACCGTTTCGAACCGGTTTAGGACACTCTTTAGTCCTGTGTTTAGGACGCCACGACATAAATCTTGCTTTCCTTTTTTTTCCTTTTCAGACGAAGTAAGAAGTATTATCGCAGAGATTTGGCTACCGATAGCTGCGCTAGGCAGTGCAAAAATGGTACCCTACCTAAGAAACTAGAAAATGGGAGACAAGAGTTTATGAACAGATCACACGCTTCCATGATGAGCTGACCGATGCGCAATACTGAGTTCTGTTTTTTACCTATTTGGTGGAATTTTTACTCCAATCGTTAAAACTACTCGCACGCGGTGCTTCTGAGTGCAAGTAGCGCTCCATAATCTGTGCCCTCAGTACACTCGAACATGATACGTAGACGCAGCAATCAAACCCCGTTGTGCAAAGTTTACTTTCGAATACAATCATTATTTCAGAAAACAGCTAAGTAGCAAGGTCTGTATAAATAGGTAAGTGTTTTTAGAGCTTCCAGGGATTATGCGACAAGAAAGCTCTCAAAGGCGGATTTGAGGTAGCAGTTAAGGTAGTATAGACAAAAAAAAAAATTCTAAGCAAGATTTCGTCTTGCATGAAACCTCACTAGATCAACGTTGCAGATGGTTTGCGGCGTTCGCCCTTGATAAAATATACGTTGATAAAGGCTGCACTTCGCCATATGTCTCCTACTCGCGCGACGGTGTTCTTGTTAAGGATGTAGAATTAGGGTGTGCGTACACAAACAACCAGCGTTTTGTCTAATGTCAGGCACGCAATAGCGTATTAGGTCTTTTTTTTTTAATTTATTTGAAACTGCGGTTCCTGTCGTGCGGTACATCTAAGTGATTCACGTATGTCACATAAAACGGATTTCATTGGCTTAGTTTGCATACATATGTTATGGCATCTGTGTCAAAAAGGTGTATTAAGAACTCCATTCCCTTTCAGATGTTTTTTTTTTTTTCCTTAACCCGTCTGAGCCCGTCTGCACCCGTTTGAACCGGTTCGAACCGGAACGCATTGTCGCTCCCGTAACAGAACCCGGAACTGAGCCAGAAAAATGTCAACCTGAACCCGAATCGAACCAGAAAAAAAATCCTGCTGGACATCCTGCTCAGAAGGCACACACCCATGTGGTGACATGAGTTGCATATTGGCGCTTGAGGTCATGTGCGTGCGTCACGACAGCGCCACTCCAGCACCGCTATATCGCTACAGCAAAAAATTAGAAGACGAAGTCGGCCCCTAGTGCTTTCTGAACTCCCGTGCAATCAGGCGTCGGCTCTCATTCATTATCACTGCGGAAAAGCGGACAGGAGTCACGGGCGGCACCGCATAAACCGTCCAAGCGTTCCTTCGTGTTTCTATACGATGTATGCACGACGTCCACAGCAACGAGGCATCTCGTCGAACACGCCTCGCACACAGACAAAAACGAGGAAGCAATAACAGTGGCGTTCACTGTACACGCGGACGGTCGACCAACGTTCATGCTAATGGCGCGATTGTTTCGCCAAACCCCGAGCACGACGGAGCGCCCCTGGCTTCCCTTACGGAGAGAATAACTGCTACACCCGCAGTTCTTCCAGGGATTCTGAAGCCTCCCTGTAGCGACTGGACGTATTCGCTTCCTTGTCTACCTGCGCTTTGTTTGAGCAGCATAAGAACCTGTCCATACCGCCGATGATGAGTCCCGCAGGAAACGGTATACACGTGCACGGCATGGCAAGGCAAGTGACCTGCCGCTTCATTTCGTGATGCGTGCCGAACTGAAAACGATCGCTTCGTAACCTACGCAGTCTTCCGCGAAGACGCGGAACAACTCTGAGGTTTGTTTACTGCGAAAGCATCATGACTGTCATGAAGGCGAAAACTGTCCACCGTGTGTACGAAGCCTCTGCCACCTGCCACCGTGGGCAGGTGGCAAAGTGGAGAGAGAGGGAAGGCTTTGTAGGGGATATTTATTTATGCGTGTTTATAATGATATATTGTGATATTAAGAAAAACTCAGAATAACGAAACCCTAAGATACAAAGAAGAGCTCGGATTAATTGTCATTTACCCAAGTCAATGAGCACGCATGGCTAAGCCGAATTGAGCATTACGAAGAACGATTCAAAGTTACCAGAAGCATTACCAAAATGCCCTCATTACTGGATGTAAGCGGAGACGAAAAGGCGTGAGCTGTCACGCTTCTTCCGCATCGATCCGATTGATCTGCGTAAATATTAATAGAGTTTAAGGCCCCGTTCACCGAACATCCGGCGTTTTGAGCGAAAAATCCCGAGCATAATGCTAGCGGGCGGTAGCCGGCAGCTGACATATATACACGGACTGATTGACGCTGGGTTGCCTAACGTTACGCTTGGCGGGTCCTGTAGTCTCGATCGGGCATCTCCTTTCGCATGGGAGGGTGATAATAGAATCAGCCTGTGAGAATCCTCGCATTCACGTTACCCCTGGGCCCCGCCCCTGGGCCTCGCAGGCATATTCATACGGCTTGGTTAAAGTGGTTTAAACGTGGGCTGGTTGCCTATATGTATACGCTACCGCGTCATATAAGCGTCCCCATAATCTTTTTCCCTGGCATCTATTGTATGCGGAATAGACGTTTTGCATTGATGCATTCTTGCAGGGTAATAATATCGTCGAGCAAATTTTCGCGGCGTTATTCCCCCCCCCCCCCCCCCCCCCCCCCCCCCCCCCCCCCTCTTCCTAGTTTTTCTTTTTTTTTTTTTTTTTTTTTTTTCGGATCCGTAAGCGGCAGTTTTCAACCGACGTACTGAACCGAGAAGTTGGCTGATTAGGCCCGCCATATGACTAGGCAGTTGTCTCATGGCGACCGCCGGTCCCTCGCTCGGTGGCGCGCTGTAATATAGGTTTTCGAAGCTAACTCACAAAGACACGTGGAAGATGCAGGGCGAAACGCTCTTCTTGCTATGAACGCGCACTTTCACCAACGCAGCTTATGAGCCAGCTAGCCAGGACGCATACCTTCATGTCACGCGGAGTAACAGAGACGTCGTACCGTGACCCGTAAGCGCAAGTACTTAGACCTATCAAATCTGGATACGCTCAACGGGCCACACAATGCGCAGAAAGCAGCCAAGGCATGAAAGCGGCGTCTGAGAATCCGACATTTTTCTCCTGTGAAAAAAAAAAGAGAACAGCATAGCGTGTACGGCGCTGCAGTCAGGGTTCTGCGTATACTAAACGCCACTCGCGTTTGCGGTCGAGCGTATGTGCTCTGCGACAGCACGCAAAGCGCGAGCGATTATTCAGCTGCGGCCCCGAAACTAGCACCTGCGTTAAATACAACTTAATCGCGAGCAAGGGCTTCGTAAGGACATTTATGGTGACTTATATGAGAGAAGTGGGGCGCTTAAGGCTCCCCTGTTATGCCTGTCCACTTTAAACGCTGACATTTACGATGAAAAGGTGAGAGAAATTTGAACTCAACAGCAGCCGTCTGGCCAGCATTGTAGAATGCAGTCTTTTGTTTACATTCTGAACTCGAAAAAATTGAGCGGTTGCTTAGCTCGCCTAAGCACGTATATACATGCACAAGCGCTATTTAGCACTCGTATATCCAAGTTTTGCTGCATTTAGCTTTGCAGCTGACACGTCTTGCCAGGTTTGGTTAAGCATTTGACGCGTACTTTAGGATTTGATTAGGACGGAGGAGGCCTAAATGAGATCGTTAGCGCAACTTTGTCAGAGGAGATGAGGACGAGCACATCCGAAGCGGTGTGTTAAGGACTGGTAGAACGTTTCCGTCTCGCAGTGTTTACCGTCTGTGTCTATAGTCACTCCCCCGAAGTGGGTATGTGCGATAGTTTTTAAGGCCAACCAACCAAAGACTGACAACTCTCTCTCTCTCTGTCAGAATTCATGACCGATCCTCCGGTGTGTGTGTACCATCTGTTGTAAGGTCAACAACAACCACAACAAAAACAGCTGAGCATGTAAACAAACCGGGTACTGAGATGGTGCAATTGCCTAAAGCAATGGCTAGCGAAGCTTATCTCGCCGCGGTCTGTAGCATTTGCATACGGAGCACCTGTATGCAACCTGCGAGTCATAAACGAAGCGACCGCGCCTGAAAAAACGAGAACGGAATGTTAGTGACAAAATAAAAAGGTAGAAAGGTAATGAGCACTTCAGCTTAAAAACTGCACACGATGCGAACCTGCTTATTTTACTCGTTGGACAGCCGCAATTCGCACTTTTCGCCGTTTACGAGTGAAGACGCAGGAGAAGTGCGTTCTTGGAGAGCTGTAATAGTTCTCTAACTGTTAAAAACGCAACAAAAAGTTCCTCTACGTTACAGGAGGCTGTTGTGAACGTAGATTCGCAACTAATCGATACCACACATGATGTAGGCGTATCGAAATACAAGCGCATGCATTGCCAAAGCTCGAAGAAACGCTGCAGATGCGGCCCACCTAAACGCTTCGCAGGCTTGCCTCATCAGAATGCGCACCGTCTATGTGTCACCTCTCACGAAGGCAGCCTGCGAGGTGGCGTAGTGATCTAAGACGTCTAAGACCTCCTCGAATCCTCCTCTTCCTGAACTGCACTGCGTTTGTAATGGCATCATCGAGGAGAGTGTCGGACGGTCAAGCGTTTTTCTTTCGCAGGCCAGTGGCGTGAGCTGTGCCGGCGCCGCAAATACGGCCTCCTACAATCGATATCTGGCACATTACACGATGAATGCCCACTTACATCGTCGCCTGTGACGTCAGAGAAAATGAGGGCGCAATGCTTATTCATGCCTCTGGCAACGCTCCTACGAAACGCGACACCGCTTTACGGCCGCAGACCCCGTCTGCTTCCACGCAAATTCGCCACGGGACGAGAATGGTGAGCGATACGCTACCGTAAATGGCCTTTGAGGTGGACGCCAAGAAATTTGTTTGGCAGAGAAGAAACAATGGAGTTAGGCTCCTTTCAAACGACCTCTGAGCCCAGCGGACACCCAGTGCTTAGTCTGGCTCCATAGAAGGAGGGTCTCTAGTGGTTCGAGCAGTGGTAGAAAGGGAAATAGAGGGAGAGAGAAAGCGGCTGGTGGCGTGCCTCGCACATCGTTTTAAACAAATTTAAAGGGATAAATCATATTTATCCTTCTCGAATTTTAGAAAATGTGTTAATGGCTTCTTATGAAAACATACTGAGATATTGCCGGAACAACAAAGAAGAAATGTTCCTACAACCACTGACAAGAGAAAAAGATGGCAACCTGACTCATGTTATCCTTATACAATAGTAGAGCGCGGAGGGGTCTCTGACCCCTCTTAAAGGCTGCTGGGGGGGGGGGGGGGGGGGGAGGTCCCAGACCCACCGAGACCCCCCTGATTTTAAGCTCCGCGCACACCTAAGTTCTTATTCCGACTTGGCGTTGTTATTGAAAGTGTCGCTGTCTCCCCGACGTCGAGTCATCTGATTGGAGAAAACGCCGGAACTGGAAGTGGTAATGAGCACCGGTTCCGGTGTTTCCACCAATAAGATGACTCGAGGTCGGAGAGATAGCGACACTTTCGATAATGACACAAACCCGGAATGGAGACCCTGCAGTACCTTTAAATACCACAATACGTCAGCTGCTAATGCGTTTCAGGCTCACTAGGCAGGTCATATGTTCTACCGAAGCTCGAAGCTATCCGCGCCCGTTCGCTGACCAGCGGGCATGACGCCAAGGCGGCCATCGCTCGGCACTCCATCGACGAAGGCACTCTAGCTGTTTATTTACTCTAGAGCTAAAGAAGAGTTTCAATAGCGGCGCCTACAGAAGTATACACGCGAGGCGCGAACGGGCCTCTTGAAAGGAGCGGAAAAGCAATACCGCGCACCTTGCCGAAGCAGGAGTTAGAGACTTTTAATGCTCTCTTCTGTTTCTCTTCTTTATACATTTTTAAAACTTAACGCACACGCTTAAATAAACGGTCTGCAAGTGGTTGGTATGGTCACGACTCAAATTATCTGTCTATACATTGCTGATGAAAGGTCTCACCGAACGGAGCTATTGATTTATTCGGAAAGTAGAGCGACGGCAGTTTACAGACGAGAACCCCTCCCTTACCAGTATCAGTCATTACCTGAATACAGCATGTACACTAAGGTGAAGGTAAGCTAAGGACAGAATGCATTTTGAGGCCGACATATATGGTAACTTCCGACTAGCACGTGCATCCCGAAAGGAACGATAAATCAAGGAATAGCCATATGCTGCCTGTTCAGTTCTTTCAGCGACAGCTTTAAAAAACCATTTAGTCCGTTTTAAACGACCCTGCACTGTATGCACGATCTGTAGCAGCGTGGAAAAGGTGATATGCATGGGAGAAGATAGATGCGCTCACGACCGGGAAGGGGATGAGCTCGTGCATTACAGCCGCAGTTCTTACTTCGCGGGGTAGTTTCTTTTCTTCTATAATTCGTTGCACATTCTCAAGCATACTACCTGGATGGTTACTTTTTTCCTGTGAGCATTTTTTTCGGCCTCACGACCCATGAACACAGACACGCACTCAAGCACGCAATTGTCAAAGCCAATAAATCGACGATGTTTTGGAGAACCAGATAAGTGATAGATAGCAAATTCCTTCAGAGCATATCCGTAGCATCTCAGCTTCCGCACGCGATTACGAATGGTGACCAAATAAAGCTGGCCACTTTGCGGTCTGTTCCTCATATACTGCTACGACAGCAGACGTACCAGTTTCAAGTTTCCTGTGCACATTCTACAGGCTCTATTCTTTTCTTTTTCGAGTGTAATTCGTACACACTACAGACTGCTCGTCTCCTATGGAGACAGGGCCACAACAGTGCAAAGCATATGCCATTAAAAACGCCGCTCACATATTCCGAACCACGCAAAGGGGACAAGAATAGATCCAATCGAGGCTGGCGGGTGTGCAGAACAGCGCTCTCGTTATAGCATCCCTGAGAAGACGTCCGCGTACAAGACGTGATCTGCGGTACTCGAGCGGTGACTGGTATAAACCGCTCGCGATCCTCTCTACACTCACGAGAAGCGGCACGTACGGGTTGCAGCTGGTTCTAATAACCGTTAACCACATACGCACGCTGCCTAGCGCGAGCCACGGAACGTGATAGGGGCGTATAAATAGAGGCACGGCCGGTGCTTTGATCTGAAGAGGTAAGGGGAGGGGGGGGGGGGAGGGGGGGTGCAGGGTGTTAGGTCAAGGGTTATACAAGGTTCCTCAATGCTCACGGCTGCAGCATGTGGTTCTTATTGCGATGCATCGCCGCACGTCCGCGACGCATCGTAAAGGCTGGCACAGGCAGAACCAGCCATGGAAAATTCGTAAGCACGCAGTATCCAATCTGTTTCCATTCCGAATGACACGCGCTATCGTTCGTAGAAAAGATTGGGTTGCATATTCTATAGATATACATCATACTTACAGAATAGGAAAGGCTGGAGTGTAAAACATTTCTGGGACACTTGCTCCACCTTTAAGAGTATGAAACCACCTTGACAGCTCCAACCCGCGGATCTGCGTTCGCTTACACACACATGGATGCTCGCTTAATTGCTAATCTTTTCATCTGAGCCATCAACGCTGCAGCGTTATAGACTCCGTTCTCCGTGGACAAAAATAGGTTTGGGCGCGTTCTCGTTGTCGGCGTTTCGAGCAAAAATCACAGGCGTAGCTTTGGCAGGTGGTAGCTGGCAGGTGGCATGGCCATGCACTGATTGGTAGTCGGGGTACGTGACGTCCCGAGATGGCATGACATGGCCGAGCAGCCAGGCACTGCATACCAACCCGGGCTTCGCCTTTGAGATGAGAGGGTGAGATCACAATTCAGCCCTCGAAGAACCTTGGGAGGAGTTGAGCACGCTGCTCCTAAGGCCACGCAGGCAAGTTCGCACAGCGTGGATAAAGTGGGAGTTTTATCAATCAATCAATCAATCAATCAATCAATCAATCAATCAATCAATCAATCAATCAATCAATCAATCAAGGAATAACCTGGTAGCTTACCACTCTATCTTAATGAGTATGTGTGGGGTAATAGAGGAAGAAATTAAAAGGTTACTGATTAAGTGAGTAGAAAAGTGAATGGACGCGAACGAGGATCCGCAAGGGGAACCGGGTATACAGGCCACAGTCCGGTCTGCCTTTGGGCTTTCTCGGATGCGCGGCTTGGGAAAGGAGCCTGATCCTTTTTAGCTGTGGATCTCCTTACGAGAAAACCTGACAAAATTGGCGACGGCAAATTTGAAATACAATTCGTCTTGAAAATTAACGACGTGTAATAAAATATAACGCAAGCTGCATTAGTTCACTGCAGTCCATGTAAAATCGTGTTATAGCAATAAAAGTCAGAAGTAACGAAATAGCAATCGATTACGTCTCTGTATTTGTTCAGTTACTTTTCAGGAGCTGTATGTGACCACTCCAAACGTGTTGCATTTCAGATGAAGCAGTTGTAATTCTAATCAATTGCTTATTTTCTGCAACGTGGGCACGACTGCTTCGAGTTCATGTGAACCAATTTTAGCACTGCGTTTTGACGCCGTTACCGCTGAATAAATGCGTTTCCTTATATCAAAGCATCAGCGTCATCGTTGCAGTCATTCGTAGTTTACTCCCGAATCGATCATGAAATTATTTTCTGACCGAATAATATTCACTATTACAGAGTCCACTTGCCAAATAAGTCGCCACAACCACAAATGTACTCAACTTCAACAAGCACGCATGGAATAATGTAGATTACTAATGGGGCTATGCTAATTTCGAATAGTGAGCCACCTAGGACTTCATCCCGGTATTACTGCATTAATTTGTCAGTAAACTAGCAGTGTTTCTAAGAAAAAGCAGCAAGCCACTATCACGAGGATTTGTGCAGCGGATGTTGCTCGAACCATCACCCTTGAATCTACCGATCATAAGGCCCTCTATACTCCGCGTGGGCCAATTTTTTCTCTGCCTTTTTCTCGCGCGTTACAGCTGGGAAGCACGCCAAACAATTTGGTGAAGTGGGCTTACCCGCTCACTAAAACTCTCGTGGATGATTACATGGCTACCGCTCAGATCCACCTGAACGATCTTCGTAGGTTGTACGCACGTCCTTCTGCGCGGGCGACTCATTTATTACGAAACCCCGCTTTTTCCGAGCGTGCCCTCCCCGATCTTCACGCGACGCCTTACCGCTCCCACAAGAAACAATCGTTGCTGGCTTGGGTGCTGCGGGAACGGAAATCGCATTAGGCGGGCAACTTGGCTCCGCGCCGTCTTTCTCTGCCTTTTTTTTTTTTTCCACCGTCTCTACACGGCAGAAACATCTCTACGACGCACGCACGCGCCCGTGTAATACAGCTGGGAAGACAGTAGCCGTCCCTGGCACACGCCCGACGCGTCGCTGTTGGCGCCCTTGCGGCTGTTTTCCGCACTAAGTGGGGTTGACTAATGGTGATTCTTGATCAAGCTCACTTCCCCCCATCCTCGGCGCATGCACACGCGTTAGTGCACGCAGTTCTTCCGGATGCCAGTGGAGCTCAGGGCCGACCTCGATGCGGGCGGCCGACGCGAGCTTTGTGGCGAGACTCGAACGCACGACACAGACGGAGGCGTGCCGCGAGTGAAGGACCCTGGTGGCGCCATACATCGCCACTGGTAATTAACGATTTAGAGCTTCGCCACCGACTGGCGCGTGACTGTATAATTGAGCGATTAACCAAGGACAACTCAACGCTTTTGCCTTGTTTAAGCAACTTTCGATCGTCAAAAGTGCAACACAGCTTCACGCGAGAATTAAACGAAGTGGTAAATATAACACTACATACGATAGCCCATGTGAACGATGGACCGAAAACGTGATGGGTCAAAATTTGCGACCGTATGAAAGGCTTATTTTGTGCTGGAAAGAGGTATCCCTCTCTATCTACAAAGGCTCCTCTGCGTTTAATGTCCTCCCGCTGTCTGAGCAATTAATTTTCTAGTTTTTTTCGATAGTAAAATTGTTGGTACTAACTTCGACGAAGCTCTGCACCTAACTTTATAAAACAGAGAATCACCGAACACTTGTGCACTCAAACGTGCGTTACAAGGCAGCTGGGGGCTCAATGACAAAAAAAGAAAGGAAAGCAAGAATGCACACACGTCGACTGCACTCTCCGGAGCCATATAGTGAAGGAAACGTTCAATGCGTCGCTGCTGTCGAATGCTCAGTACTCAGAAAACTCTTGAGAAATGAAGAGGCTGTATAAAGAGGTCGAAATACGTGTACGAGAGAGCTTTTTCTTTTTTTTTTCTTTATTGCTCCTTTTCGCTGTTGCAGTGATGTGCAAGGCTGAAAAAAGTGACAGGCAGAAAACATTATCATCAACGAAAAATACTCTGCGCTGCCGTTCCCAACCCCTAGCGAGGTTAACGAATGTGATACGCAATTCATGCGCGCCCATCAAAGTGTACAATTCGCTTGTTTGTACTCAGAAGAGAAAACGCGGTTCTGACAATCCGTCTATAAGGAGAACAGACGTTTCATTACATCCCTTGAGCACGAGCACAATCCTGAATTACGGGGAAGGTATGCGCTTATCTTACACAGCACAGGCGTTACATGTCTTAAACAATATGGACAGGGCAACGAGACGTCACTATATCTTAGCAGATTCTTTCCTCCGCCTGTGCTGACTCAATATGTCCCAACTGCATCTCATTGCAATTCATCAAGTCTTTCCAGCGAAACACTAGACATGATGTTCGCCATCCTTTGCTTTCGTTGCTTTCCGCCAGCCAAGCAGCGAAACAACGCCGACAAAGAAAAACGGCTAAAAAAGCAAGAGAGACTTGAGACCAGCTGACAAGACAGGCTGTCAAGAAGGCTGGCTCTTCTCCAGTTCAGCTTCACTGCGCTTATGTCTAATATATATGCGCTAGGCAACCGCATTTCAAACGAGGAAAGCATGAAGAGAGGTTAAGGCAGCATTATGGAAAGAATAGTGAGCTTTGAGAAGAAGTGTACTTTCGGCCAAGTCGCTGCTGTTTAGGACGCCGAAAATCTTGAGAACGGAACAGTAACGTATTTCTAAGTGTGTACGCTGTCAAAACGAAAAAGGACGCTGAATTTCAGATTTTAATAAATTAATAACCTAACACCGCTTCTCGAAAGGATTACGCTTTGCGAAAACAATTTGCGTGCCAATATATAAACATTGCAAATTGGATGTTGTGTTGGCCTGCTGAATACATTGGCTGCCTATTTCCTATGAAATGAGTGCGCCATTATTCACTTAGTTCATAAATGCCACTCTGCGGCGATTGTTTTAGACCCAATGTAGCTCGAACGCTAAGAGATAGGTGGCAGCACAGCGGGTGCTGTACAGCAAAATACTGCTGCAAACTTGAGCAGGGAACGCTGCGGTTATGCGACGTTCAATTAATCCAATATTTGAAATGTATTTATTTTACGTGCCCCACTAAAGGTACCAATGAAGTCGGAAGATGTTAGGGTAGAAGCTAAATAATTACGAGAAAAACATCACAAAAGAAAGAACAAAATAAGCACGGCAGGTCAGCACTGAGACTCTTGGTTCTTGATTTTGCAGTGGAATTTTCATCACTTTAGGCCTAGCTTTACACGGCGTCGGTTACCTACAGTGTTCGAGAGAGCCCTACCACCCACGCTCAGGGCTCCCTGTCCAATGTAAACTCAATATAGGACGTACTTCCCTCAGTCGCCCGTGTCCCGAAACCAGCCAGGTAGGGTGGCCATCCATCAAGCAGCCTTTTAGACAAGAACGCAGCCAGTACCCGTCCTCATCAACCTGCCTCCCCAGCGGGACGAAGGAAATAAGAGCGTACACGTGCTGCTCTTGATGGAAACGCATAGTGTCTCCCCTCCGTGCGAAGGAGCGAACACCGTCCGCTCTTCGGAGAGGCACGCTCCAGCCGTCTAGCTGGTGGTATAGCTCCAGCCCACCACACCGCGACCAACTCGCTGAGTGGGCAGCGCTGTCCTTGCACCCTCTCTACCGCCGCTAGCGCGAACTGCTGCGTCCATGCTGCCCGCGGGGTCCGCGCGGAACAGCCGTCTCCCGAGTCGTACACTGATTTTGCATTTGTTCTGCTGGGTTTTGCGCTAGGCCAGCGCTTTTATGCTACCCCCTACTACTCCAGTGAAAGTAACACTGAACAAAGAGGAAGATAGAAGCAAGAGCGCTACTGCACAGAGGAAGGGAAAGATGCGTCCTCGTCGGCGGCTCGGGCTCACTGTCGATGACGCACTCCGCGCGTGGAACACCCTGGCACACGTCAGACGTTGACAGTGCTACGCTGTCTCGCAGCCACGCGCCACTCGTCGATATCACTATACCAGCACTTCCGATGCGATGTGCATGCGCTTCTTATACCTTACAAAGTTTCAAATCCAAATCCAAATCTATTTTCCTTCGCAAAATTTAAAGGGAAAATAACGTTTCTACAACTTTGGGTGCAATGAAAGGAGTTTTAATGCATCGTTATAAAATGCATCGCATTATACCTCGCGAGTCCCAACCGCTTGTTGAAGCAGATACGTTGTCTTTACGATACCCCTCGCATGGTAGTTATCACGCTCTCGTAACGCGGGCTTTCACCATGAGTGGAGAAGTTATTCACTCCAGCACAAACCTGGCATGTTGTCCAAGAGAAGAAATTTATTTACAAGTGACTCGCACACAACGCGCATCAGAACAGAACATGCCCAAATGAGGACATATGTAGAGCTATTTGACGAACCATTAGCGAAGCGTAAAACAAAATACATTCAGCAACAACTAAAAATAACGGAACGACGGCAGCGCCCGGTTTGCCAAAAAAAACCTCGCGCTTTTCCGGAAACAAATTAGGAACGCGAGTCACGGAATGTACCAAACATTACTATAGGTACAGTTTTGCAAAACTAATTTTCTTCTATGCAGAAGTTTCAGTACGCTAATAGTAAATAATGAAATAAAAACGTGTATTTTTACAACTGTGCATGATCATCTTTCGGTGCTCTTGCATGATGAGGTCTTGTACAATACCCTATGTTCAATATATTGCATAAATCAAGTCGAATAAGATGGTGCAGAGTTATCAGTGCCTATTTCACTCCCACAGAAACAGAGGTTCAGTGAGCAGCCAGCCCAGAATAATGGTCAGGTAAAAGCGCATAGCAACCGTATAAGCCTGTAATATAGTGTTCGAAGACTGCGGCCTGATGTGCAGTTTACGTACTGCAAACGCTGCCGCGCCCACACCATAACCAGCGCCTTGGTTTGCCAATGGGAGAAGCCATCCAGCTAAATGCAGAGTAGTCAAGGTTTGTTCAACGTGCTACAACTCTACCTGAGGTGTTGCCAGCACAGCGCTTCGTAATGCGTGACCACAGGAGGAAGTGACGATGTCGCGGCCGAAGAGGGGCGTCTCCGATCAAACACCACGCGCACGGTCCCACAAGGGCGAGTGCCAAGGACCGCGCTGAGGCGCTCGCTTCCGGTCCGGAAGCGATGGCGGGGGAAGAGCACTCCGGGAAAGGCGAACAACCTATACACCCTACGCGTGCCTCTCCACTACACGCATATAACGCCTTTATGCAACAGAACGGTCGTGGTCGAAAAGCATTCACGGAAGCCAGTCTGTGTGCGCACCGCGAAGCTCTCGGGAAGCCGAAAAACAAAGAGCCGACCTATGCGTACCACGGCACTGCCGAGACGGTGACAAAAAGAAACAGAAAATAGAAAGTCGAGCCCCATTCTTCGCTTCTGTCTCGGGACCTCACCGGAAAATAGACCCTTCACAGCTGTATAAACGCAGCCCCCAAGAATAGGTCGAAAATGGCAACCGCTTTTTCTTCCCTCCCGACTGTACTCTCTTCGCTGCTTTATAGGAAACGTCTTCAATGTTGAATGGTCCTTTTATAGCAGTATTTGTATAACAGAACTTAAACAAATGCGACAACACTACAAATACAAAACGATCAGCAAGTGCGGCAAGTGGAATATGCTGACTTAGTTTGGTTAATGTGGTTTAACGTCCCAAAGCGACTCGGGCTATGAGAGATGCCGTATAGTGGAGGGCTCCTGAATTCCAACTAACTGGGGTTCTTTAACGTGCACTGACATCGCACAGCACACGGGCGACTTGCTTTTCGCCTCCATCGAAAAGGGGCCTCCACGGCCAGGATTCGATCCCGCGTCCTCGGGATTAAGCAGTCGTGCACCCTAGCCTCTGAGCCATCGCGGCGGGGGTCATGATGATTGACATTCTCCCAAGCATCATGAATGGCCGGGAACCTACATTCCAGTGAAACACCTGGACTCCAACGAAATATTTTCATTCAGGACTTGAATGTAGCGAATGAAAACACGAACTGGCATTTGGCTGGTTTTGAACTATAGTTACAATATCGACGCTTCAACTATTACCGGTCATATAAGGGAGACAGAGGAAGGAATAGACGCATTCGTGCGTTACTTGAGAGGTAATGACGGTAGAGGTCAACCAGCCACTAGGCTGAGGATCTGTTACGGGCGAAGAGCGGTGCCACCTTTCGAGTTGAAAGAAGCAGGCATCTTACAACAGAGCCCAAAACAGCATTTCTCCGTGACATTCAGCAATTTTCTGTGAAAGATAATTCCAATCGCTGACAGAGTGTGAAAAATGTAATAACAAAGTTCATTGGTGCAACGATTAAATTCCCTTATTTCGAGTTGTTAATCTTGCCTTTTAGACAAGAAATGAGGGAGCAAAAAAAAAAAAAAAACAAGTTTATCTACCCTAACCGTGCCAAAATACATTCGAAACATCGCAGCCACCCGCAGACATGGATAATTTCATGGCTACTATGGCGGAAACTTATAGGGAAGCTTGCTCAACCGCGAACCGCTGCTTCTGGACGGAGGTCCATGACCGCATACTAAAACGACGCGCCGATTGTGACATCACGGCAGTATATTTACACGCTCGCGATTGGACGCCACGACAGGGCCACGGATGGTTACGGGTCGGAGGAAAGCGGATAAGAGAGATCTTTGCGCCTGATAACTGATGAAAAAAGAAAAATAGGAAAGGCGACAAGAACCCCCGCGGAGAGGTTGCTTATCGGCCTCCCCACGCATGGCGAACGCCATCTCATTAGCAAGAAAGGTTCGCCTAGCTTGTATAGCCAGTGTTACAGTATCTTAAATGCGCGCAATGTGAACTTTTCGCGTTTTTTGTAACATGCTGGCGCTCACATATTCTCTAGCGTGTAAAATAAAGGCTTCAGGGGCCGACTGTATACGTTTGAAACACGTCATCTTTCGTAATTCTTCACTACTGAGCTCCGCTTGTTTCGTGCAAGGTAATCACCCTGTCAGTGGTTCCTCAAGTGCTCGCGCATATGTCTTGCCAATATCGAGTTGGTGCGGATTATGTTTTGGTCGCCAGCGTAGCGCAGAACATCAAGGCTGGACAGGAACACTTTTATCCGCTATTCTTCGACTTCGTAGCAAGACTTCGATTCGCAACTAGTCGATAATACACCATTCAAAGGACCTTTGAAAGTGACACGAAGGGTAATGTTTGCCCAACCACTGTATTTGATTAAAAAAAAATCATATTTCTGTATTCGATGTCAACTAGTTCAGCAGCAAAAGACGAATTCAATACGTCTCTTCATGAAATTGTGCATAGAAATGAAACGTTCTTCATCCCCTCTTCCCTGGAATTCAAGCTCTTGACGTCAAGACCAATAAAAGCATTGCGTCATCAGACTCTAGAAGTGAATGGTGGTATCACCTAGAGGATTCGGATTTTTTTTTTCCATAATAGTTCGGAAAACGGTCCCTAACATACTTGCGCTTCGTCTTATCAGTCTCTTCACGCCCATAACAAAATCCTTTCTCAGTAAGGACAGTGGTTTTTATAACAAAGTAATATATTGCTGAACGGGCCAGTAAATTGCCGAATGTAGTAAAGGTGTATAATTTTTTTTTTTTCCGTTCTACGGTCAGCATGCTGTTTAAAGGGGTCTCACAAAACTCCCGCAACATTTGATATTTCAGAATTCAAAACATATAAGCCGCATAACATGAGCCTAACACGCTACGCCTATCGGCACTACAACTTTACTCCGCTTATTAGAAACGCTTCCCAACGGAATCCGTCCAAAGAGAACTGCCACGGCCGCAGGCGCCGATGTCCGGGTATCACGTCCACTTCCAAGACCGAAGAGCGGGAAGAGAGTCGGGCTGTGGAGCCACCGCAGAAGTTAAGACAGGCGCGAATAGATTTATAATGACGGCTAAAGATAGCGCAGGCGCCACCACTCGAGAAGCGAGGAAAGAATAAGCCGTGCCAATCGGGGCTTGGTTGAAGCGGAGGGGCCTGGCTCATCCTTCGAGGCGCGTGAGAGAAAAAGTTGAAAGAGGAAGTCTAATGGGCCTCTATAAATTTGCTCGGGCGCAGATTCAGAGCGCCGATGTGGTGTGCTCATACCACATTATACGCCGATGTAGGTCGGTACGGGCAGAAGGGGGGGGGGGGGGGGGGGTGTAAACGGTATGACCCCGCCGCGGGCTGATTCCGAGAGGCGCAATACGCGTATCACGCCCGCGACTCTATTGGCTGACCGTATATATTGCACCCTCGGAGGACAGAGAAATTTACTCCGGAGACCGCGGCGTCAAAGATGGCAATCTGTTCGGCTCGCATCTTCGTACACTGAAGCCGAATCGAATAGGGAGGAGGAATGCATCGAGGACTAACGCAGGAGGTTATTTTTTCTATTTTTTTTCTTTGATATCTTCGCAAGTAGATCCGGACCAGAAGCCTCGTTCACGAAACTCGGTAGATATGTACTATAAGGTTGTTACAAGTGTATACTTCAAAAGACTTAATTTTTGCTAGGGCCCAGCTTTCGCACCTTTTACGATTCGCAGCTAGGTCACCCGCAAATAATTTAGGCGAGCTGTCGATAAAATGCGAAAACGAAATGCGATGCCCAGCCTTCGGCTCTCAGCAAAATCTCTGGAGACGAGTTACAAGACCTGTAAAGCTGCCAAAGCCTTGGGTAGCGTTTTGTCAAAGAAATTCCTGCATTCGCAGCTTGAACCTGGTGAGTATACAGAAAAAAAAAAAAAATTATTTATGTCTTGTCTGAGGACTCGCAATTTGGCAGGCGCCTGTTTCCCAACATGCTGCGTTTCAAGAGCAGGAGTCAATATTTCTTGTCATAAGTGGCGCCTGGAATGGGGCGCATGACGCCCGTTTGCAGAGTGCAAAAGAACCCACAAGGCTAACTCCACCTAGCTAGCAACAACCTCAGCCTCCGAAAGCTTGCACATATAAAGGAAACAGGGGGCATAAATTGGACTGCAACGATTGTTCGTCAAGTTTAGGACTCACGAAGTATTCGAGCATATCTGCAAATAGGAACAACCTCTCAGCAGCAGCGGACGCAAGTTGCTGCAAAAGCTCTTCTAACTGCACAGTTCACTAAATGAAACTCATTGATTATGTTTTATTTAATACAGGTATTATTTACGTAATGGTTTTGTCTGCTTTATAAAAACGATTTTTAATCGAATTGGGCTGTATGGGCTCCAGAATTGTGACCACCTGGGGTTCTTTAATCTGCACTAGATATCGCACAGTTGCTGGCAGCGCCAGAGTAGGTGGCTTTGGAAAGACAAAGCCATATCAGATTTCGCAACGAAGATAATCTCATTTTATAAAGCTTTGCAGCGCAGTAGAATCCGGCGATTAAAAGTGCTGGCAAAGACCTATATCACATGTTCACATAAGTTGTGTGTGTAAACAATTCCCATTAGCGCGACCCGAGGAGACCTATAGACTAAGACACCAACGAGCGCAACTGACGAATCAATCGCGTTGAAGGATGAGCATTCGAGTCGGCGAGTCTAAACCTCACTACTCACAAGGCTGGTCCCCCAGGTTTGCCTCACGTAAAAAAACGTCTTTTTTTAATGGCTCAAATCGACCGACGATATATGTAGTACTGTAGAGACGACAAAAAAAAAAAAAAAAAAGCGTTCATATATAGGACAATTTTTTTTTTTTTTTTTTTCCACAGGTGTCAAGATATAGGGCGTTTCAGTAAACTTGCAGCGTAGGTCGTTCAGTGTTCTTAAGTTCCTTGCAAAACGTGCACAGCGTTTGTTTGTTTTCTTTTTTACGCAACGAATTTATGCTCTGTATTCGAGACCTCTGGTACAGCTTGGTGGGCAGGCCTTTCGTGCTCGCGGCCTTCACTATGCTGAAGGGCAGCAGCGAGTTTTCCGATAATAATATGACGGCTTTCAAGATGTCAGAACTCAGCGCATCGCAATACGAAAGCGTCAATGCTGTCAAGTGTTCCCCTTCTTATCTACCGTCGTATCAGCCATCAAGGGGAGTGTTCGCTCAAGAAGCCGATTGTGCGCATTCCCTACATCTGAGTAAGCCTTCCTTACCTAAGGTGTGTTAGAAGAGTTCCATAGAAATCCAGTGCAATTGTTATAACAACGGAAATAAGCGCGCGTTTTGCCATTTTATCAGCGTAATAATAAAAAAAAAAGCGAAAATAATGAAGGTGATTGTACATGGCACGAAATAATAGGACTGTTACAAATGAACAACAGTCATCTATAGCCACTACAGTTAGAACTGTCTGTTTCGTTCATTGACACAAAACTTGTCGAATCGCGGAATTAAGTTAGAAATACACTCAAATTTGTACACTTCGCGGATTGTGTCGGCCATGGATAAGAAAAGCTGGCTAGTCATGGGCTTCGATAATACAAAAGAGAAACATTTGTAAACGGCTATCGAGGCTTATACTGCGTAACACTTCCCACGGCGCTACTCCTACCATTGATAGATGTATTTATTGAAAGGAAAGGCAGAGAGGTTGGCCGGAATGATTAAAATCTGGCCTGCTACTCTGCACTGGGGAAAGGAAAGGGGAGAAGAAAGAAGACCATGATGGGTGACGATGTGGGAGAAGGCATATGAAATACATATATACAGGCACGGCAGCTTGCTTTACAAGCGCGATTCAAGTCCAGTGGTGCACAAAAAACGGCAAAGAGCCCGCACTGCCTGGACACCCTTCCCCTTGTTCTGCCAAGCGCTCAGCAGCAGCTGCTCAAACAGAGGCCTCTTGTCCAAACGCTTCAAGGAAGCGGCTAGCACACTCCTTTCGCACGCATACACTGAACACACCAATAATATATGGTCCACAGTGTCTGGGATGCCACAAGTTGAACATTCCGGCGAGTCCACCTGTCCAATTAAATGTAAGTACCTGCGCGTGAAAGCCACGTTTAAACGCAGTCTATGTAGCAAGCATGCCTGATGACGCGGAATATCAAGCGGAACATAAAATTTCGATGTTCGATCGAGCCTTTTTAGACGAATGTGTCGGGCGTCTGACTGGGCCCAGTAAGCTGCCGTAGCATTCTTCATACAGTTCGTAAGAAGGCACGTCGTATCAGCTCTTTAAAAAGGCACAGCTGTTTGAAGGTCATTGCTGAGTGCGCTTTTCGCTTCAACATCGGCCTGTTCATTTCCATGGAGCCCGCAGTGGGCAGGGATCCACTGAAACATTATCCTGTGGCCTTGGAGTTGAGCAGATGTGAGGAGCTCCATAATGTTTAGTGCCAGGGACTGGTAGGCAGTGTGGCGTAAGAAATTTTCCAAAATCTGCAATGCAGTCTTTGAATCCGTGAATATACACCGTTATTGATTTTGTGTGTGTATGTATGCGAAAGCATTGCTAGCCCCGTTAGGCGCAAATCTTTGACTGTCAGAAAAATCACGATCATGCCTCTGGCAGGTGCTAGTTGGCAGGTGACATGGCCGGCAGTGATTGGTCGGCGGTTTCTGTGACGTCACGAGGCCGAATTTGCAGGAGCTGCCAACACAGGCAGGTCATTTGAGACCAGGATCGAATCCACTGGGACACTTGGGATCCAGACTCAGACACGCTGCTGCCCCTAGGCCACGCAGGCACGTTCGTATCCGCATTGGTTAAAGCGAGCTCTATATGTACGTGTGTCTCGCTCCGGCCAACTTAGGCAGCATACATTACCATCACTCGCATAAGCTCGCCTTTGGCTTTTGCAAAGTAACTAAAGTGCGGTTTATAGTTTGTACAGACCTCACGCATAGTCATGAAATTAAAGAACGTTCAGCGTAAAGTGATTTTTTTGTAGCGTTACAAAGTCACATAATGTCGAGTATAAGTAAATGCATTTTTCATACCTAAGTAGCATTCGCATACCTCTGCCGAAATTTTTTAAACTAAACCTTACGAAAAGACAGAATCCTCGCGTTCCTTATGATACAGCTACAAAAGATAACAGTTTCCCACTGTACGTCCTAGATCGACGGAGTTCTCGGGGTACATCAGTCCTGTGCCGGTAGAATTTTGCAAGCGCTTACTCAGCAAGGCGAACCGTGAAAAGCGATTCACGAATTAAAACAGCTACTTCGTCTTTTTCCTTTTGTTTTATTATTGGGCCAGCCGCTTACCACCTCCTCAGACGCTCGACGGTGCAGGCTGCGAGAAACTGTACATTGCACCGTCAATTCCAATCAGCGAACATGAAACTTCGCCAACCAGAAATCACCTAAGGAAGAACTGGGGCTGCGGCTACGGACGTAATAAGGATGTAAATAAATGATCGAAATACAGCAGGCGGCTGGGCAGCACTATCTCCAAAAGCCCGGACGCTCCCTCCTCCCATACTCGTCGCAGATCCTCCTTCTGCCTGCACAAAAAGTAAGTTCCCGGTTCTCGGCCTTGCTGCGACGGCTCGGGCATGAAAGTCAAGTGGGAGGCGTTAATGTAGTTTGCGCCCAAAGCTCATGGAGCCGTGAAATGTAACTGGTGCATGCAGCTACGAACGAAGAGCCCGGACAAAGAACAGACGCTATACCGCCGCCAAAGTAGCTTTACACCGAGCGGCAAGCGCGTATATAATGTATATGAGCGCACCTTTCTACACACTCGTCGCGCTGCAGCTGCACCCTGGTGTCGAGATGCGTGACACTCTTTCCTCCCGGAGGCGCCTTCTTTTAAGTATTTATTTTTTCTTTCGCAACAGCGCCTCCCGCTCGTGAATAGTGAAGCATCCTCGTGGCACTGCGTAACACGGTGGTGTGGCACAGAAGGCGACCTTGGCCATGATGCTCACCGACTCGAAGAAAGCGTGCCTCGTACCTAAGCGCCATTCGTACGGGAAAACACGCCAGTACCTTGATCTTTTGAGTTTTCTTGAGCCGTGTTGGCTAAATAGAAAACGGATACATTTCGCGCTCTACGGCACGTTCGCGCGGTCTGCTGTGCGCTGTGTCGGTTATTGCAATTCCGGGATGTGGTTCGCTGCTGTGCGCCTTGAAAAGCGCGCGCGATTTACATCTAACGGCAACTTCGCGACACGTATAACTTGTTTGTGACGTGCTGCTTTCACCCTTGCACAAGTGAAGAAGAGCTCGCGAACTCGCTAACGTTTTCAAAACGTTTTAGCCCACAGTGAAACGATGGTTATAGTTTTGTAATAACCACTCATAGGACAGAAAGGCTGGGAGATGGCGCCTGTTCACAAAGCCCGAGAACGCATATTGTGCATATGCTGGCTATCGTAAATTAGGTTATATGTAAGTGTTAGGACGCTAAATAGAAGTGTGATTTCTTACTTCCATCAGCGTTAACTTCGCAAGGCTACAGGGTGGGGCAAAACATATGTAAACATACGTACAGAATCCGGGAAACCACGCAAATCTGTCTCATCGAGAAAGTCAAATCTCAATCGGCACCGAGAATCGCAGGTACAATTGGAAGAGAAATGTCGCGTCTCCAATGAAGCTTTAATCACCGTTAGGCACAAAGGAATAAATTTTCCCTGCATCTGCAGTGATTGACCCAAATGAGGCACCTTCGTCGGCAATATCGTCTGCACTGTCATTCTCAACACTTTATTTGGAGCATCTTGTAAAGAGTGTTCCCGCCAAGAAACTAGCAACGTCTGGACTATTCAGCTTCTTACAAGCACCTGAAACGCAAATTTCTGATGACTGCCCCCCTTACACCATAGCACCGAAGAGCACGCCTCGTTAACATTGTTAAAGGGGTGTTTCATGTGGGCCAAAAGCTACAATTTTTCGTTTATCATATTTTTTTAACTAATAGATTTATCCTTCGTAAAGCTGATATAAAAATAATATTCCCCTTTTAGATACCATAAAAAAAAAAAAACGTGGCTTTAACTTGTGGCTTCATATAAAGCCAGGGAATGGTATAACTTCACATTCTGCAAACATCCCATACTAAAAATATGCTCAGCCAATCAACCAATTAATTAATTAACCAATAAATCTATCAATTTATTGAACTACCACAACCAGCAACATCAGTGAGGACGCGACTAGTTGAGATGTGTGTTGTGTTGTGTTGGGTTTTATGGCGCATAAGCAACTAAGGCTATCATGCGCCAAGAGCGAGGTTAATGTATGTTCTGGTTGCAAAAGAGGAAATGGATATGTTTAATCTATAGTTTATTTAAAAAGCTTCCTTCTTCTAGGAAACTGAGAACAGATGCTAGGTTTACAAGTGCTCTTTCTCCTAAAAGCAAGGTGGGATGGAATGGGATGGTATGATTGTAAAATATAGTAAAATGTTTTCTCCGTAGTGCCTCAAGTTTTGAGCATGTAATTAGAATGTGGTTTACAGTGAGTATCTCGTCGCATTCTTCACAGGTCGGTTTGTTATGTTTCATTAGCAGAAAGTTATGTGTTAGATGTGTATGTCCAATACGAAGACGGCATACTATCACTTCCATAAAACGTTGTTGATGTCTGCTCGATTGCCATTCTCCTAGTACAGGCTTTATGAGACGCAACTTATTATTTTCTTGGTTGTTCCATCTGGACTGCCATTTATTCATCTGTTTATGTTTTATTAATTTCAAGCAATCACTATGTGGTATGTTTACTTTCTGAATCAATTTGTTGTGGGCAAGTGCAGCACATTTGTCTGCTCTTTCATTGCCGTCAATGCCTACGTGACTAGGGACCCAACAGAACACTATGTTATGTCCTTGTGTCGTGATCATTTTTACATTATGTATTATGTCACCGATTAGAGGCATGGCAGCATTTCTGTGATTTAAAGCCATCAGTACACTCAACGAATCGGTGTAGATGACACTGTTCCCAATGCCTTCATTCACTATTTTTTCTACAGCTGTCAGGATAGCATAGGATTCAGCTGTAAAGATTGATGCGCACTGAGGAAGCCTAATTATTTGTTCCCAGTTCTCTTCAACTACGGCACAGCCAACATAAGTAGAAGTTTTTGATCCATCTGTATAAAACTCTGTATAATTACTGTACTTTTCTTTTATTGTGCGAAATTCTTGTATTATATGCTCTTTAGGAGTTTGGCTTTTGTTGAAGTGTGTTAGAGTGAGATCGCAGACATTTGGAAGTTTGTACCATGGGGGTAGGGGGCTGTTTTTTGGTGCAGTGTCGGGCAAGGTGTCCAGAATTTCTAACTCACTGCAAATGTTTTCGAAACGCATTATCAGTGGCCTCGTCGCTTGTGGTTTATTTGTGAAAATTACTCGTGAGCGGCATGTTGAGACTATTGGATAGCAGAGGTGTTTTTTCTGTGACCTTATTCTAAGGACATAAGCACATGTAAGTGAAGCCCTTCTATCTTTCAGCGGAGGCTCGTTCGTCTCTGCATATAGACTATCAACAGGGGATGTTCTGTAAGCGCCACAAGAAAGGCGTAAACCTAAGTTATGTACCGGGTCCAATTTCCTTAGGTATGATGGTCTAGCTGACCCGTAGACTATGGACCCGTAGTCCAAGCTAGACCGCACAACAGATCGATATATATGTAGAAGACACGCCCTATCAGACCCCCAGTGTTTCCGAGAGAGAACCTTCAGTATGTTTAGAGATTTTATGGCTTTCCTCTTTAGGATGTTTATGTGAGGCAGGAATGTTAGTTTTCTGTCGAACGTTACACCCAAAAATTTATGTTCGCTCTTTACTGGCAACTCAATCCCATTTAAGTGTAACTTGGGATTGATCTGTATACCTCGTTTCAGCGAGAACATTACTGCCACGGTTTTCTGTGGGGAAAATTTGAACCCATTTTTAAAAGCCCATGAGTCTAGTTTATTTAGTGTTAATTGTACTTGTCTTTCACAAATTGATATGTTTGAGGATGTGCAGGCTATTTGAAGGTCGTCGACATACAGCGAGAACATAATGGATTTTGGGATTACCTTGCTGATAGAATTCATTTTTACAATAAACAAAGTTGTACTTAAAATGCACCCCTGAGGTACCCCATTCTCTTGAATAAAGTTCCTCGAGAAGGTGGTACCGAGACGTACTTGAAATGAACGACCTGATAGAAAGTCCTTCAGAACATTTAGCATCCGGCCTCGGATGCCCAAATCTGCTATATCGCGTAGGATCCCGAACCTCCAAGTCGTATCGTATGCCTTTTCCATGTCAAAGAAAACGGCGAGGCAATTTTGTTTATGTATGAACGCTTCCCTGACAGTATTTTCAAGACGCACTAAGTGGTCGGTCGTTGCACACCCTTTTCTAAAACCACACTGATGAACATTAAGAAGTTTATGAGATTCTAAGATGAAAGTTAGTCGGATGTTTAAAACACTTTCAAAACATTTTGCTAAACAGCTGGTCAGAGCTATGGGTCTGTAACTGCCCGCTGAGGTCGGCGGCTTTCCTGGTTTCAGAAACGGAACAATAACGGCTTGTTTCCAAGCCTCCGGGAGTTTACCCAGAGTCCAAATTTTGTTAAAGAATTTCACAAGTGCCTCTACAGAGGATTCGGATAAATGAGCCAGCATTTCGTAATGAATTTCGTCAGGACCAGGCGCAGTCTGTTTTCCAGCAGCAAGGACGTTCTTTACTTCTTGGAGTGTAATAAAACTATTATATGATTCATTTCTGCCACCACTTGTTGTGAGTTTTTGTTTCTCAGCTATGTTTTTGTATTTTAGGAATGTTTCTGTGTAGTGTGACGAACTTGAAACGTGTGCGAAATGTTCGCCTAGTATATTGGCCTGTTCTTCTATGCTAGTCTGAACACCAGGGGCTGTGAGGATGGGAATTGTAAACGGGGAAAAGTTTCCACTGAGTTTACGAACTTGTTCCCACATTTTTTTAGACGTCATTGAGCTATTTATTGACGTGACATACTTCTGCCAGGATTCTTTTTCAGAGTTGCGACGGATGTATCGAGCTTTAGCTTTGGCCTTTTTAAAAGCTGTAAGATTTTCGTGTGTAGGGTACCTTCGGAAAACACCCCATGCTTTATTTTGTCGCTTTTTGGCCTCCTTACATTCCCGAGACCACCACGTCTTGTGTTTTTGTCGCACCACACCTAAGGACTGTGGAATGGCGAGGTGAGCGGCAGTGATAATGCAAGTCGTGAACAACTCATTTATTCTGTCGACACTAAGGGCATCTGTAAAAACTGCTCCTAGATTCGCCTCTACTTTAAAAAGCTCCCAATCTGCTAAGTGAAGTTTCCACCGTTTCGGTTTGGTCGGCATGAGTGATGGTGAGGATGATAAGCTGATTATTGCTGGCAGGTGGTCGTATACTATACGGGTTGTTCAGAACATCCCATTTAAAATCATTAAAAAGGGAAGGTGAACTAAAAGCCAAATCTAAAAAACTCATTTTTCCTGTCCTTGGTGAACAGTACGTGGGCTCACAGGAGTTCAATAAGCAAATGTCTGAACTAAGAATAAAATCCTCGATAAGCTGTCCACGTGTATCACTTTTTTCACTTCCCCACAAAGGAGAGTGTGCATTAAAATCTCCTACTACTAGGTAGGGCTCTGGTAGCTGGCAAAAAAGGTTTTCTAGATCATGGAGTGTTATTTTAAGATTTGGTTGAATATAGACAGAACACACCGTAAGAGTTTTAAAGGCAATTATTCTGGCTGCTACAGCTTCTAAGGGAGTGTTTAATTTCAGTTCTTGAGCTGGAACTCCACTTTGCAATATGATGGCCGCACCACCCGAAAGCCTGCTTGCTTGCTCTCGATCTCGACGGAAGACTTGATATTTTTTCAGTATATTCGAGTGCATGCAGCCTAAATTTGTTTCCTGTACGCACAGTGCAACTGGCGAGACTGTATCTAGAATGTCTTTTATGTCATTAATATTCTTTAGAAGTCCTCTACAGTTCCACTGTACCAGGAATGCCATCTTATTTTGTTGAAGGCTTAGAAATTAAGTTAAGTTTTTTCCAGGGCCCGTGATTCGGGCCTTGTCTGTTTTTGTTCGTTCCAAGGAGCTCCGCCGTCTCTGTGACGAAGACGGCAAAGAGCTGTCCTGGCCTATGTCCATTACCTCGTCTGAGGTGCTGGACGAACGTGCCAGAGGCACGTGTTCCTTATTTTTAGACCTTGCCTCGTGGGCAGAGGTCTTGTGGCCCGCCGACCCTGAGGGACGCGTAGCCTGTTTTGGGGGTGGTGGAGGAGCGGGAGCTGCTTCCACCAGGGCAGGGGATGGCACTACCTCAGCCTCGTTTGAGGTCTGGATAGGTGCCGAAGGCCGTTGTGGTGCCCCGCCCTGTCGCACCACATCGGCGAGATTTGGTTTCGCTGTGAACTGAAAAGTGTTCTTGGTTTTGTTGTACTGGGTACGTGCCTCTTTGTATGTGATGTTCTTTGTTGTTTTTAGTGTTATGATCTGCTTTTCTTCTTTCCATTTTTGGCAGGATCGAGAGTATGCGGGGTGATCCCCCTCACAGTTTGCACAGCGTGGGTCTGCGGTGCAGTTATCAGAGTTGTGGTCGTTCGCAGCACATTTCGCACAAGTTCTGCGGCCACGGCAACTTTGCGAACCATGGCCGTATTTCTGGCAGTTGAAGCATCTCCTCGGATTTGGGATGTACGGTCGGACGTTTATTTTGATGTATCCAACTTCAATTGACTCTGGGAGGGTGCAGCTATTGAAAGTCAGAACCAGATGTTTTGTAGGGATCTCCTTGTTATCCTTTCGGATTTTTATTCTGTGAACCGCTATGACGTTTTGGTCTGCTAGTCCTTCTGCCATTTCATCTTCAGTGAGAGCAATGAAGTCTATCTCAGATATTACTCCTTTTACAATGTTCAAGGATCGGTGGGGAGTGATGACGACGGGGATGTCCCCAAGCGATACAATGTTTTTCATGTTGGAGGACTGGCACTTAGTTTGTACTTCTAGCAAGAGGTCACCATTTGCAAGTTTTGATACTTTGTATCCAGGGCCCAGGTCTTTAGTGAGACACTTTGACACTATGAAAGGGGATATTTTTCGAGCGGGTTTTTCTAGCTCTTCGCTATGTATGACATGGAACTTTGGGAAAGTCTCTTTTGTTTTCACAAAGAAATGGCTTGTAGCATCGGTCCGCCCTCGTTTGCTTGGAGGGCGATCATTTGTTTGGGAGAAAGAATCCATGAAAGGGTTTGTGTTTTCGGTAGTTGTGCCTGCCACCCACCATGGAGCCCAACGAGGGGACGGGACAGGAACTTGAAAGAAGTCCTGCCCACGCCAGCAGTACACCGCCACTATAACCAAATATGGGCAACTCAGGGTAGCTACTCCACACAAGGTTAACCCTCGCCGCCAAGAAAAAAGGAAAAACAAGAAATGAGGAGGAGACAGGACAGTGCTGAGAAAAGAGATAGGAAAGTGAAAGATGAAGTGGAGGACAGGAAAAGGCGACTGCCGATTTCCCCCGGGTGGGTCAGCCCGGAGGTGCCGTCTGTGGGAAGCGTGGGCCAAAGTGGTGTGTTGCCTCCGCCGAGGGGCCTTAAAGGTCCAAACACTCGGCATCGGCTCAACCACCAGGATCCCCTTTTCCCCAGACACGGCGATGCCACGCACGGCTAAGCGTGGGTGCTCGGGGTCCGTGGTGTCGCACAAAACACACAAACACCTGCTTTAACAGGTGCCCCCTGCGGGGACTAGTTGAGATGATTCAAGGTGAAAGCAACCAATATGCTATCTGCATTTTTTTTTTCGTTGTTGCTTGAAGAATTCGGCCTTGAGGAAAGCTCAATTCCCCTCTGGTCATGATGCTAGGTGTGGAAGAAAAGCTTACCGTCAGGAGTAACTTCGTACTGCTATTGCATCACACGACAAGGCATTCAGGTGGAACTTACCTGCAAGAAAAAGAGGGAAATTTATTTTAGATACAGTGAAGCATTAGCAAGAACACAGCAAATTCTTATACACTAAAAGAATAGATCGAATGACCAAGCATTCCCAGGTAAGATCAGGCGACTGTCCGAACTCGCAGTGACTGCCTCTAGGTAGCTGCCCATTTGCAGACGATAAATGCGCTTTCCTGGAAGCAATACGGAGATACAAGTGGGGGCTCGCATTAAAAAGCGAAGCCAAGAAACACGTGCGTTCAAAAAAAAAAAAAAAAAAAAAAGACAATCACGCATAAAAACAAGGGCGATCGAAGATATTGAAACGAGAAAAATAAAGTAACTTCAAAACAAAAACTAACCCACAGGCGATGACTGCGATTCGTGCCACGAGGTATGCGTTAACATGACATACACCGCCATAGCTCAGTTGGTAATTTGATGGTCATTGGTTATACCCTTCTTTCATTATGTTGAAAATTTTCGTTCTATCCTCCTCCACATTCCACGACAGAGGTTTCAGAACTATGAAGATGCTTTTTTCGTGCTAACAGGCCTCTTACGGCGAACTCAATTATAAAAAAAGCTTACATGTCTGAGAAAAATCATTTTCCTTGTTTATAGTGCTTTGAAAGTGTAATGTTTGGGTATTATGAAACAAATATTAAGTGCGTTGCAAATAAGTCCTATTGCAAAAGCCACTCAGGTCTGCAATATTTTGGCGCAATTTAACAAACATGGCGTTGGTGCCCAATCGGTTTTCTCCACAATAAGAGATAAAATGTAAACATTCAATTACATTCATCGCTCCCTTTTGTTTGTTCTGAACTGCGCCTAAATGCAGGCGTAATCTTCGTGTTTAAGTTTAGACAGTTTACAGTGCTGATGGTGACGTGCTTAGTAAGCGTCTACCACCGCAAATTGTTTCCTTTATTCTTTTCTGTACCCATTTCAAAGGAGAGATGGCCTAGCTTGCTCTTCCCGGACTTTTAAATTTTTGAATTGACACTTGGTGAGACCAAAACAAAAAGAAAGAAAGAAAAGAAATGGCCTAGGGTTAAGAGAAAGTGTCAAAACACGGTTAGCAAAAATAAAAGCACTCTGCTAGAAACGTTACGAAAAACAAATAATCTTGCCATTCTGACAAGCTCCTACAGCGCATCTGTCGGTGCTTGCCGGGCCTCATCTCGAGATATTTTTGTTTCCTTGTACTTTTGTTTCTTTTCCCTCCCGAGAAGCGCATCCTTCACAAAATTTGTCACACCGAGAGGACGTGGAGAGAGTGATTGATGAAAATGTGACGCGGGAAAGCTCTAGCTCTCGTTATAGATCAGCAGTGCAGGCGCTTTGCTCTGTAAATGCCAAAGTGCTGCACGCGAAAACACATGCTCAAAAGCTGCCGCAGCTTTTGAGCATGTGTGTGCGTGCACGCAAGCTTGTTTAGCACTGCATACAACACGCAGTAAATTACACCATTAGCCACGGAACCAATTACCCTACACCAAGAACCATAAGCCAGACTTTGTCGTGCAAATACAAATATTTATGCAAATAGTGAAAAGAAAAGCCATCTTCGTTAAGCAAACAAGCGCAGCTAGTACCGAGCAATGGCATGAAAAGTTTGCCTCACTGTGCTAACACATTCTGTCAAATGTAGGACGCTAAGTATTGATGCCCTATTGCCCACTTATTGGTCAAACGCCTACGAAAACAACGCAGCACGTCGACAATTCTTATCTGAATAATATAGTTACGCAAGCAGCCGAGGTGTGCTGCAAATATCCAACGCATTTGTCTGAAATGTAGAAAGGAAACACCCGCAGTCAAGTGACTCACTGGAAGCACTTCCGCGTTCCAGCAGCTGCGGAAGAAGAATGCAGGTCTCTCTCGAAGCGCAGACAAAATTATCGCGCGTTAAGCGCTGGTTATCTCCTTGACATGCCCTCCTTGTCCTGCGGGGAGGCTGACACGACATGCCCACCCAGGATGTCAGTACGCGCCCAGCCAGCCAGCAGCGTATCTAGTAATCTCTGTGACGTCGGGAGTGGGGAAGAGGAGAGCAGGTTATCTCATTCTCGCGAGGACGACAGTACGAATTCTAGAGCCAGGCTTTATGCGGTTGCTCTGAACGAAAGGAGCGAAGGGGGGCGAGAGGTGCCGCTCTGAAACTGAGGCTGGCGTTTCTCGAGCGGATGCCTCACGTTCGGCGCCAGGTCTCCGGCGGTGGCGGCCAAACAGGGGCGACGCCACGCTGGCGTCGACGCTAAGACTGCAAGCGCCGAGGCTACTTCGCCCAGTGTCCCATCGGCCCACGGCATTCGTCGTCTTGGGAGCCGTGCAACGAGGCGGAAGGGAATAGGAGAGGGTTTAAAGAAGAACAGGGACAGGCCCGCAGTCGACGCACGCCCAGCGACACATCGCGACTCTTTCCCTCCGCTCCTCTCTGCATCTTCTGGGGAGCTCTTGGAAGATGACCAAGGAATTCCGAGGACGCCCCCGGAAGAAGCAGAGGAGTTCGCCGAGGAAGCAAGACACTGCTTCTACTGGCCTATACGCGGGTCTGGGGGCCGCGTGCCACGCGAGTTACGCCAGGCGCCAAACGAGAGGGGCGTTACGAGTCGGGAAACGCGGAGCGGGAGCCCGATGCAATTAGCCAAGTATCCTTACCTGGTAACCGCATCTGGTGCAGGTTTGCTCCTGGACTGCCCATGCTACATCAGGTCCGTATCCGATGTTTTACTTATATGAAGCCTATAATAGGACGCTCCGGGCAGCATCAGAAAAGTTTTGCAGCTTATAACAATACGGAAAGTATCAGCGTTACGCAGGCGGAAATGCACAAATGAATCTAGGCAATTGTTGGGAGCATATGGAAGAACCCAGAGATAATTGTTTGTCGCTGTTATCACAATTTAGCGTATCGTATGAAAACTTCAAAACTTCAAAGCAGGATTTACTAAGCGCTGGCTGAAGCCTTAATTGACGCCGATAATTTTTCTATCGAGGAGCATACTCCTTTCAGTCGCGTACTCACTGCAAAGGTCACGATCTCTTTGACCGTGCATTGGTAAGCAGAATCATATCCACTCAAACTGCTTTCAGCGCTTGGAATGGTGGTGCAACGAACATAGGGAAAGATCGTCCCGGCGGATATGCGCTCAGTGAACTGTCACGGCTAGGCAAAAGTGCGAACCGCAAACCTGCCTCTCCGCTGTCTCAGCGTGCGTCTAGGCCGAGACCCCGCTTCTGCCTTCACTTCGCGGCTGTCTCGAAATGCCTCATCGTCTTCTCGACAACTCCGTACTGCGAGCGAGCTTGTAAAAGCTGGCTCTTTGCTTTGTTCGGGGCGCGGTGTTGACTCATCGCATACTCAATCCTGTGGATCCTTTCCGCCCGCCTCCCCGGTTCACGACTCGACAACTTCCTCTGCGGTGAGGGTGTTTCTGGTTTTATTTTGACGCGAGACAGAATGCGAGGAGTGAAAGGAAAAACATACTCCAGTGGCACAGTTTAGAAGCGCGACCCACTTTATCAAACTGCCTGTTTGTCAGACCCTTTCAAGGCACAGTTCAAGAATTGCACTCTTCAAAGCTGCAGTTAGTGGCGCAGTTAACAGTGACACTGAGGGGGCGATAATTTACTGTGACTACTTTCATCATAATCCGTCTTAACAATATCATCTTGCGAAAGAATAGTACACTGAGCCGAACTCAGTCTTATCCCATCATTTTAAATGAATGAATGAATGAAATTCGAAATATTGGCAGCTATTTTAGCGGGCTTTTTCACACGTAAAGCGCGCGATTAGGTGAGGGCCATGTATACGCGCCCATCTCGACGCAATCCATATGTGGTTAAACTGTGCTTATATGGATGCGGATAGAGCGGTGCCTACGCGCACCCCTTTTCGATGTTCGTTTGGTCGCTCTTTTACGAGGTGATAATAAAAAAGACGCTAGAGTGGTTACTTATTGCTGTACAGACGACTCGAGCGTACGTGTTCTAGCTACCACCAAGGTACGAGCGCGATTGGAAGAAATACGAATATCGCTTGGATGTCGCGCTGTTCGTATTTCTTCTCATGGCTTCTGTACCTGTACATCAAGCAGGAATCAACGAACTCTCATAGACCACATGCAGCTTCGGGACGTTAAACTCCTTTCCATACCATAACACCACACGGGCACTAACAACATACACCGTACTATAGGGTATACATACCATAATGCAGGGCATATACCGTACCGTACCAGCCACGCCATTCCATGCAATTCCAAATATCGCGCCGAAAAAAAAAAACGTTTTGTTTGTTTGTTTGTTTGCTTATTTGTTTTCTCATAAAATATCACACCATTCCATACGAAAAGTATTATGTGCTTTATAATGCTAGCGGCTGAGTAGTAATGAACCTGACTCCTTTATGAGAACTTGCTATTGGGCTAGTCGGTCACAGTGCATTCTTACATATTTAAAGTGCGCGGAAACACAAGGCGATCACGAATACAGCAAGACAAAGGCGCTTCGCTTTGTCTTCTTCGTGGACATCCTGTGTTTTTTGAGCATTTAAATATTTAAGAATGAAGCTGACAGCAAAGAGAGAGCCTCTCTCTCTCTCTCTCTCTCTCTCTCTCTCTCTCTCTCTCTCTCTCTCTCACACACACACACACACACACACACACACACACACACACACACACACACACACACACACACACACACACACACACACACACACACACATGCACGCACACACGCAAGCACAAATTTATACGCCCGCTCAGACAAGCACGTGAGTGTGCACGATCCTCAAATCTCAGCTCAGAGCAGGGCTGGAGACACTGACCCGCTACAGGATCCTTTAGTTTTCATTTTTTTATTTACAGAACATCTTCAGTTCTCTCGCAACCACTGCAGTTATAAAACAATGGCGCATAACTATTGAACAGCTGAAACACGTTAATAGTACAGGGCGCTGGAATTTTTATGCGTTAGCAGACTGATGTCATCAGGATACCGCCGACTAGTGTCCTGAATTAAGGCATGTAGTCCGGCGACCTACGGCTTATATTTAAACCCCTTGGCTGATGGCTTCACGGCACGGCTGCCGTGCACTGCGGGGTGCTGCAGTGTCGGTGCATTGCGCCTATATTTAGGTCGGCGCGCGCAGCAGTCGATATCGATTCGCTGGCCGCGTCTCAGCGAGGCCGCAGTCAGTCGCGCCAGGTGTGCAGTGCGCTGCGGAGAAGCTGAGCGCGCAGTGCGGTTCTCTCGAGGCCGGGCGTGGCCTTGCGTCGTCAACGAAGGAGGAAGAAAATAAAACTAGCCCACGGCGCAGTGAGAAGGATTCGCGCTGTTTTTTCCGACAGCGCGATGAGTCACACAAAAGGCGGTTGGAGTGAAGGAGTGCTTGCTAGCGAAATACGCAGATGAGAACCAGGTTTGACATGAGTGTTACAATACAGACGCAAAGGCAAGGTCCCAGTCGCTGCGTTAGGAGCCATACTTAATAGGCCCGTACTTTTAATATACTAGCTTATAATTTAGCACGCGCCTCTGCTACTTCTTGATTGCTCCTTTTTATGGTTCGTTAGCCCGCAGTGCTGGCAGATATTAAGCTTCGTAACAAGAGTTAAGTATTTAGTAGCATTCTATTTATCGTTTATTTCTGTTTTCTTTTGTCTGGAACCCGCTACAGTGGCTCAGTGGTTGCTCGGCTGTTGACACGCAGTGCCCTTGTTCAAACGAGCCGCTGCAGCCGTATTTTGATGGGAGCGAAATGCAAAAGGTGCCTATGTGCTGTGCAATTTTAGTGCACATTGAAGAGTGCCAGGTGACCTAAATTAATGCGGATCCTCGGACTACGGTGACCATCATGTCCAGAATGATTTCGGTGCGTTAGACCTCGCATACCATGATGACATCTTTGCTGTGGAGTAATCGTTACATTAGTGCTTATACGGCTAAAAAAAAAAAAAGAAAAGAAAAAGAAAGTTTAAATGAAAGGGGACGCTAACCAACGTCCTAAATGTCGCTATCGCATGTGACGTGTCATAGATACTGCATGAGCTTTTTTTCCGTGGTACTGTTCGCTGCAGATGGAGCAGGTCAACAGTTCGACAGTTTGGACAGGAAAAAAAGAGACAACACTCAATTTTATTTTTTTTTTTTATGTTATCTTCCACGTGTGAATACGAAACAGCTATATTTGATAGTGAGAATAGGATTTCTCTTCTTGAGACTGGACCACCACAGAACATCAAAAAAACGTCTATGCACGACCAACGCGCCAGGCGTATTCTTTCGATTTTATTTTTTATTGGGTATATGCTCGCATCTTCGCTCCGTCGGCCCTTGAAATTGTCCCGTTGACTCACGCGTCTGTGCTAGAACTCCATCCGGTACCAGTGTTTGGGCCGCTCCCCTCCTCGTTAGCTGCTGCTTTTTCCATGTACGGGCTAGCCAACAAGGGGTGGTGGTAATCCACCCGAAGCAAACACGGCTAACGGAAATGCCTCATCAGTCATGTGCGACCTCTGCACCGTGCAGTCACGCCGGTGGCAGTCGATGCATGCCTGTCGAAGGAGGCGTAAATGAGCACCCTCGCAGGCTTGCTTCAGAACATCACCAGGTGCGACTGCGATGCGATGTTCAATTCCAGCAAAGCAAACCAAAAAGGAACATGCTAGACACGTCACTGACATCACTTGCGATATCAACGTGGAACATCGTCGACTAGCGCGCACATTGTAAATCATTATGCATTGAAGAGAATTACAAAGGAAACCCGCATACTATTGCTGCAATATGCGCTGACTAAAAGCGTATGCATATAGGTATGTATTTGTAAAGTTCACGCATGTTTCGCTTGGATTCTGTAGTAGCAATCAATGACTGATCGCAAGTACTGTTCAGCTTCGGACACAATAGCCCCATGAGCATTATTTTTGTCTTTAGCTATTTCGAAACTACCGTGATATTAACCACGTAGATAACATACATAAAGGCTATTTATGGGTCTCCAAATTCCTATGCTTTCGCGAAAACTGAAGCCAAAAGCTTTCATATAATAAAGCTGCTATAAATTTCCGGGTTCGAACCAGACCAGCGGTGAGCGCGGTTTGACGGAAAAACGCAAGGTTCTGTATTGCATGCGCCCAAACTAGCGGCTTGGTAAGGTCCCAGATTCTTTTGTGACCCGATTTTGTACACAGGATCCAAAGTTAATGGAACAGAATTAAAATTAAATTCAGACAAATTATTAATTTCTAGTTTGTATCACTATAATATTGCATGTTCATTTCTGTTCAGACGAGCCCGATGTCCCCGTATGAGTGAGCCTCCGTGCAGCAAGGATTAACGAACACGGAAAGCAGACGTGTAGGTCCAACACAAAACGAGACAAAAAGAAAAAAATAGAAGGGACGAAAGAGAGTCCATTTCAAGAGTAACCTACTTCTGCGTAGCGATGGCATCGTTGCTGAAGAGCAACGAAGAAATCAGGGCCTATCATAGCCTGTTATCTTTCTCGGCTTTTGGAGTTCGTGTATGACGAGAATGTGACAAGAAGAAATGATGGGATCGTTACAATTCCTTATCTTTCCCGGCTTCCGGAGCCAGTGTATTAAGAAAACGCGACAAAAGAAATCGCCAGCCAGAAGCACAAACCAAGCACCCGTGGTCGGCAGCAGTCGTCAACAATTTGTTGCTGAGGAACTGAGCCTTGCTCCTCAATACTGGTGCGTATCCGACAGAGAAACTACGAGTGAAATAAAAAATAGCGCAGAGAAACTCGCATATATGGGCTTCCAATCAGGCTTTACACTCTTTAAGCTTTCGTTAAGCATTTCTGCGCGCAATCAGACTGCCGAAAATATGCTTAGCAGATCCTCAGCGGCCCACCGCGAGCCGCCAAATATATCCGCGACCCTCGGCTATAACTGTACCGGTTGAAAACAATGAAGATGTCCTTGCTCGGGCCCCCCACATGATCGTTGTTCCCTGGTTGCACGCACAAACACACACAGACAAAATAAGAGTGCTATAATGCCTCCTTTCACACCAACGGCACTTTCGACGCAAGAGAGAAACAACGGTCCAGACAACGGTATTTCCTCAATCTTTCCCCAGCGTGACTGGTATGCCTTATTTCCTTTTATCATATGCACAGCTAAGGGGACGACAACGAAAAAAGAATCAACGGCACACGGAAGGGGTTTCTGGTGAAGGATTGTGCTTGGCACCGCTGCAAGGGATAAGCAAACTCTGGTACGCGAAAAATCGCGCAGAAGAGACGGGAGCGCGACAAAGCTAGAGACATTGAGAAAGAGGACGCCCAAGATAAGCCGGGACTCGAACAGCGCCTGCTGGCATGGCGTGCAAATGAACAGCGATGACGCCGCTTCAAGAACCGAAACGAGGAATCCACCGCGCTCCGCCCAAATATACATACATACACACAAGAGGCTGCGCGCATCTCAAACGTGGAAGGAAGCCACGCGAGACTAAAGGGTTTTTGGCTAAGGGTTTTTCGCTTAAGTTTGTCGCTAGTTCGAGTTTTCATGTTCCAGAAGCTCAGGAGTCGAAATATGCGCGACCAGGGCTTTCTTGTGCTTGCTAGTTTCCCTCGACAAAGCTGGCAAACAGCCACCGGGGGCTGTGCCTGCTTTCGAGCGGGGAAGAGAGAGAGAGACAGAGGAGCATACCGAGCAAGGCTGCCCACTCTTGACGAGCAGAGATCGAGGGTGCCGTCGCCAAGCTTTCACTTTGTCCTTGTCTGAAATTTATGCGCGACGTTAGGAAACTACGCGCCAGGAAGCAGCAGAAAAATCAAGGAAAAGACAAAATGAGCGCAAGAATAGGCCAGAACACCCCCCCCCCCCCCCCGTTCTTTCTCTCTCTTATTACTACCAGCGATCCTCGAATGCTTGAAGTCCCAGATGAAGAAGATTAAAAGTGACACCGAGTGGGATAGACATAAAAGAAGCGAGCAAGAAGCAGCAGCCATTACATGCTACGCGTGGCTCGTCTCATCGTGACCCGGATTCCAGGGGACATCGTTCGCTGTCTGGATGTGCAGATGGCGGATGCCAGCCGAGCGGTGTGGCGGAGAAGAATTTTCGGGAGCACCACCGGTGCCGGCAGTGAAAAAAAGCAAAACGAACGCGACTGCATGGTCCCGGCGACGTCTGTACTAGAACCTCGGGTTTCGCAGCCACCTCCCCGCGGACCCGCTCGGTGCTCTCGGTGTCGCGAGAGACTTCCGCGTCAGACATGTTAAAGACACAGAAATTACCTATGGATATACGCGTGCTTTTGTTCTACATTAGATCTACAGCACGCCGTTTTATGATTACAACCCAACCGTCCTTTCGCGGTAAGCGGATAGTTTATTCTGACGCTGTTGTTTTGCAGCGGAAGTTGTTATAGAATTGGTGTAGCCATACAGACAGTTTTCGCATTGGTGCTGCCGATTAGAGAATTATTGGCGCCATCTAATGGCTGATCTTGTCACAAACGGCACGCCCGCTTGGGGATAGTATTTATTATATAGGGTTATCCTCTTACAGGTGCTGGTGCGATAGACGCGCACGAAACATATGCACCTGTGAGCACACAAAACCACACACTGGGCCAAATAATAGGGGGATTATCGTAAATAAACTACGCGGTGGAAAAGCAAATGCTAGCAGATATTTAATAGCAGAACTGAAATTGCATAGTGAGCTGCACCTTTTAAGGTTGAAGGGCAATCACCTGAGAAAACCAGTGGTACAATGATGAGGCAGAGCGAAGTACTGATGCACCGAAGGCGCTCCAGAGCGAGAGAGGGATATTGGGAGAGCGCCAGCACTCGATAGAGGCACACGCAGATGCGTCGCTCTTTTCGACGCCTAACGGCACGGGGACAGTTTAAAAGAAATCTCGCGCTGACAAAAGCTATCAACGAAGTTTCAGGACAGTAAAGCACGTTGTGCATTGCTTCTGCTCTCCCATCTAATTCGCCACCCCTTGGGTGTCTGCGCTGTGTGGGTGGAATCCTGACGTGATGCGATTTCCTGACGTGATGCGATTTCCTGACGTGATGCGCGAGATGTGATTTCGACTCGATTGATCGCAAAGCTCTCATCGGCGTTACACGAAGCAATGAGAGTTTGCGAAAAGAGCGTGAGGTTAGATGCATAAATCAACCCCGTATCAGATTTTTCTTACTGATATGTTAAGTTGCCCAGCTTAGATTACAGTCTTACATACCCCGTAAAAAGCCGCCCTTCTTCGCAGTTTGGCGCCATTTTGATGACCAAACTGTTTCCGATGTGCAGTCTTTGCTTTACCCCATATTAAGCGGTTCCCTGCTGAGCTTATGGGTCCTCAGATCGTTCCTAACACTGTCGTCGTGTCTCTCGACACCTCTAAGCGCTATGTACCGATGATATTGAGATTGAGAAATAAAACACACAGGAGTGTTTAGAGTATTTTGCAGCCTATTCGTTTCATGGCACCTTCCACGTATTGAACTCCTTTAAAAACTACTTAATGTAGCACATTGCTCATTTCATAGGGGCGAATTTCTAAAAGCTGGAAAGGCACGATTGTTTCAAAACATGAAGGCAGACTTTAGGAAAACTGAAGTTTTTTCAGCGTTCTGGGACACCTAATTGAGTGACAACTGTGCAATATTGTAGCGCTGTGCTACGCGAGTGCTGATGGGAACAGTCTAAGCTTCCGAAGGGTGGCAAAAATTTGGTTTTAAAGTTTTTCACACGCCCGAACCCAGTTGTTAACGCTGCCGTAAGAAAGAAATGCGTTTTTGAAAATAATTGAATCAACTGTGGAATGTTGTTTTTATGAAACATTGACAGATGTGACCCAAAAGCTCCTAGCAACTAACATATTCTTTTAACGAATTTTCGCAGTTAATTTCGTTAATCGAGTAACAAAGCAGCACGAATAGCCCCATTTATGAAAAGAAAGCTTTGAAAACTCTACAGCCAAAAGTAAGACCTATGCTACAATGCAGACTATAAAAGACTGAATTCGCTCCCATAGGAGCAGTAAATGTGTCAGGCGGGTACCGATGTGAGTGAAAACGCCTCTTGCGCAACCCGGGCGGCATAGCAGCATACTATATCCCTTTGAACCTTCCTGCCGTACAGGTAGTAACAAAGCTCTTTGCAATAGAGGAAGCGAACAGGTAAAGAACACCGAGCTGCAATACGGACGTGCCCGACGTTTCCTCTATTCCGCTGATTTCCATTTGTGCTCGTGGGAATCGCATCTTTGGGCAGTCAATGAAGCTAGCCACTATACCCGCGCCTAGGGACTTCCTTGGGAAGGATTTGGCCGTTAAACGTGCACGTACAGGGATAGCACCCATTCCCCCGCCCCATTTGTTTGTTGTTCATTGGCACTGAAGATAATAAAATAGTGAGCGCTTTTTTACTTCCTCCGTGACCCAGCCCTTTGACCCGGCTTTACGATCACTAGGCAGGGCACTTGGACGCCGTGAAGCAACAGCAAAGCAAGAACAGAGCATCGGAGGCTGGAGGAATACGCCATCCTTTCAATCCTTGCCGCCTCGCGACGCTTTGCGCTTTCTGCGCGGATGAAGACAATAAGAAACGAATGAGGTGTGCAGCACAGTGCCTTTGCGGAGCTGACCATAGCGTCTTTAAGCGGAAATAACGCATAACGTCACGTGTGCTAGTCTTAATGGCCCACGTTTTATGGCGGGGGCACGCCGCACACACGCGCTAAAAGAAAGAAAGAAAAAAAGGACGGAAGGACGGACCGACGCAAGAAACAACGGCAGTAACAGAGCCGGCCGATATAGGCGCGAGAGCCGTACGGAGCTCCGACAAAGAAATGTAGGGCCACACAGGAAACATGCGATAATAAACATGCGAGCGAAAGACATCGACGACAGTCAACGACGGCGAACGAAAGAAACATCGCGGAGCCAGGCGCTCTCGTTTGCGAGCCATGTATAAGTTGTTCGAAGAGAGGCCTTCGGATATTCGCGAGTGCGAAAACCCGAACAGCGAGAAAAAAAAAAAAAAAAAAAAAAAAAAAAAAAAAAAAAAAAAAAAAAAAACTTTTCATCTGTTTACTGGCACTGATTTGAAAGTTAGGGTAAACTCAAATATTGGGCTCAAATTTAAGAGAAAATATATGCCGAGTATTGTGAGCAAGCTGAAATAACTCACCGTCTCATATGTACACAGAACTATACCTGAACTGAAAATGTTCGACAGTATTGACGAACATTATCACTTGAAATAACAAAGTGTGGGAAATCCAGGCGGGTCTCCCACACGTTGTACACATCCTCACTGTACCTCTTCGGTCTATAACAGTATGAGCATATGTCGTCGGTCATTATAGCAGCGGCATATTATAGGGGCGCCAAAAACATAATGCTGTAAAAAACAACTAGTGACTAGCGTATGGAATGACATCACGCTACAAAGCAAGGTAGTTATAAAGGAATGCAGCTTTTGCATTCAAGCCTTCTTTAGCGGGATGCAGGTTAAGCCTGCACTCGCCGCCGCCACACAGATTTCCTCTGTGACAAACAGTATGTATGTAGTCCGCAGATGAAGCTTTTCTTGTCACCAAAACAAAAGCTGACCACCAGGCGAAATTATAAGCTCAAAATTCGCTGACTTGTTAAATACAGTTAAATGATTACTTTAGTTTAGTTTATAGGGGGTTTAACGTCCCAAAGCGACACAGGCTATGAGAGACGCCGTAGTGGAGGGCCCCAGAAATTTCGACCACCTGGGGTTCTTTAACGTGCACTGACATCGCACAGCACACGGGCGCCTTGCTTTTCGTCTCCATCGATAAGCGGCCGCCGCGGCCGGGATTCGATACCGCGTCCTTGGGACCAGTAGTCGAGCACTGTACCATCACGGCGGGGTGATACAGACAAATGTCAAAATTTTGTGTCATTTACTGTTTAGACTCGTCAGCGGGTTGATACAGCGCTATGCAGACTACAGGCCATTATTATCAACCGCTGTTTTTTGTGTGTGTTTTTTTTATTTCGTTATGTTCTACAACGTATACTCCCATTACACTTTACGATTTCTCTTGAGCCCCCTTTGAACATCTTCAGAAGGTGGGCAGCTACCAAAGGGCGGCAAAGGTATGCAGCACAAACCCTCGGCCCTCGTCACACCGGTTGTTGCAAAAACACGAAAGCACAGCTCTTCAACGCACGTCCCCACATCACCAATCAAGACCCGATGTAATGCATAGCACCAGGCGAAAATAGGTCAGACAGACGCTCTGAGAATTCTTGCTCATCTCTCTACAAGCCAGTACAAACAACGCAGAGATAATGAAGACGACAAGAAAAAAAAAAAAGAAAAAAGAAAAAAAAAACAAGGCACATTATCCAGACCATGTGCACTCGACGTTGGTGCACAAAATGCATTCGGAGGCCCGAGGCATCGGAAGCCCGAGAACTAGAGTGAACACGTTCTTCGGCGGCACGTAGTAGCATACTCTCAGGCTCCTTCCCACGCCCCTGGCAGGTACAGTACAAGGAGATAGCTGCATCGGAAGGAATGAGGGACGAGCCGGAACGAGTAATTGCGACATGGCGGAAAGGCGCCGAAGCTCGCAGTGCGGATGCGCGTCCGCCTAATGGGAATTAGCGAAGGAAGCAGCTATACGGGCGCCGCTTCGATGGCCCCTACGAGAGGAAGAGCAGCGCTATACGTGGGCGGGCCCGCTACCGCGTTCACCAGGGAGGCCGGCTGCCCGCTCGTTGCCGGAGAGTTCGAGATCGGTCCGCGCCCTACTTTTGGCCGAACGCGGTTCGCGCCCCTATGACTTGACGTTACAAGGACGCTTCGGGGGAAGGAAGCGCCTTCTGTCCTTGCGAAGTGCCTTGCTTCACGTTGTTCAGTCCGGTAGAAATTGACTGACTGCTATACACTGAATTGAGCCCAGAGACTGGGAACGATGAGGAAATGCACATGTGCTCGAGCTAGACTACAAAGCATGTTGGACAGCGCAGAGTCATGAGGGCTGCGCCTTGTCAAGTGGTGGTGGTGTTTATGCAAGTGCAGAGGGGACTAGCCTCACCGTGATTTTTTATCGTTTTTTTTTTTTCTTTTCATCCATTATCATTGTTCACGCTTTTCGGTGACAGATGCCACGGTGGACGCCACCAATTGCAAAGAACAAGTGAACGCAAAAAAAAAAAAAAAGCACAAATATGGTGACGTTTTCTCACTTTAAAATTAGAATGTGACAGTGTGTTGTATATAACAATGCTACTACAGGTTTCTGTCATTGCAACCCAACGTGCTCGCTGTAACTTTTCAGTCCTTTTTATCATTTTTGAACACTTAGAGCAGTGGATCCAACCTACCGTCACCGAACGCTGTCATGTCACTTCACCAGCGCATCTGCCAAGTGACTGCTGCCAGACAATCTGCAAACTCGGTCATGTCATGTGGTTTCATGACATCGCGCACCAGGGCGATCGGTGAGCACTCAGCCATGCCACCTGCCCGAAAACATAACTAGGCCATGTCACGTGGTCTCATGACGCCATTCACCCAGCCGACCAAAGAGCGCTTAACCGTGACCACCTGGCCTTGTACGTCAGCAACTTCGCGATACCATTTTAATGTGCGAATTTTTTGACGCCGCCAGATATCTGCTCATGGGCGCTGATGCCTTCGTACAATAAAAGAAACGTTACAACATGTGGCCGCATGATAGAGCAGGCCTTGCACAGTACAGAACTCAGTATACGTACGCTGAAACACACGTCGATGTTTTATAATGTTCAGTGAGCGCTGTGATCGTATGTATATCAGAGATCAAACCTAGAGATCAAACCTATGTGAAGTATGAACTCCTTCCTGCCCACACGGGCATTGAAACGGCACGGCCGGTTTTTACATAGCGCTGCACATTGACAACAGTGCGCACACGCGAAATATAACCTTTTGCCAAACGCAGTGCTTGCATCGGCATACACGCCAGCGAAGGACCCCCTCGTGCCATGAGAGGCCCATAACACGCATGACTCAAGCATGGCATCCACGATATGAGGCGAGTCTACGACCTACATACGCTGCATCACGCGTACGCGAGTGCGAGCCGGCAGCATCGAGGATGGGCGGAATGCATTTCACACCCCGCGCAGATCACCTCGGGCCATCCACTGCGGATGGAGCTCTGCACGACTGTAAACAGGGCTGCGCGCACGCGCAGCACCAGCGAAGTGATTCAGATGCGCCGGTGAGTGTTGCATACCTTGCGCGTGTACGTGGCAGACCTTCGCCATCGCTCTTTGTTTATATTGCTTACTTTTTGCGTTTGCGTGATTACTTTACTAGTCGTTATTTGTATCAGCCCCGGAAAGAGAGCAAAGACGATTGATGCGCGACTTTTCGCGCTCGCAGGAAAACAGGCTTCTCTCCGTCTTTTTTTTTTTTCTTTCTTTATGCGCGTTGGATTTATGAGGCATAATCCGATAAGCATAAAAGCTGTCATGGTGGTAAAACCCTCGCAGCGTATGCGGAGTCGATTGCTGCCGTTCAAATTTTCAATTACGAGCGACAAATTACGTTATCATTTTAGCGACACATCGTATAAGTGCAGAGTATAGCTAAATTTCCTTGCATGAGATAGTTAGGTCGATTTCAGTTGATTGCCGAATTAAGCGAGCAATAATTATTTTCGTGCAGATGGGCTGAAGGCGACACACGAGGTCGCATAAGTCTAGTCACTATCTGATCAAGCAGCACGTAATCAGCCAATTCAAATTACAATTTGCACAAGAAATCGTAAAAAAAAAAAGATAACGAAAAAAAAATCGAAAATATAGCAATGGCGTGCGTGTGGAAAAAGTGGCTGGCGGTAAAATTCATCTTGACAATAATCGTTTATTTAAGATTTGTTCACACGAGCCTTCGCAGTCTCTTTTTGCTATGCGCAGTGGGAGGATAGTTAAAGTAAAATTAAAGCTATAACTAGTTGCTAACGAGTCCGATCGATGCAAATAGTGTCTTCTTGCCCCGGCTGCGGATTTTCAGTAAGGTCTATTGGGAAGGCCGATTCAAAAACGGGCTACTGAATGTTGCTAATCATTTATGTACATATACCCTTCCAATATTATAATATAATATAATATAATATAATATAATATAATATAATATAATATAATATAATATAATATAATATAATATAATATAATATAATATAATATAATATAATATAACATAACATAACATAACATAACATAACATAACATAACATAACATAACATAACATAACATAACATAACATAACATAACATAACATAACATAACATAACATAACATAACATAACATAACATAATATAATATAATATAATATAATATAATATAATATAATATAATATAATATAATATAATATAATATAATATAATAATTATATCAGGCGACAGCGGACATTTTGCTTGATTCGCACGGTCTACGGGATGGGACGACGGCCGTCTAGCTCCTAAGGCCGTTCCAAGCTGTTTGCAGCCCCATATTTTTTTTTTTTTCGCATATATCAATGCTTGACATACGCGTCACCGATGTTCAAGCATCAACTACCAGCCGCATGTTGAACTGTTAACCAGATGACTGTTCTTTTCTGGATTATGACATTCCGCATTTAAAAAGCAAGCTTGAAGGAAATGGTGTTCTGTCGCCCATCACTGAATGCACGAGTACTTTGTTTATATATATATATATATATATATATATATATATATATATATATATATATATATATATATATATATATATATATATATATATATATATATATATATATATATATATATATATATATATATATATATATATCTTGGTGCGCGTGAAGCACAGATACTGTTTTGTCAGAATGCTAAGCCTGCTGCTACTTGCCCATTTTACTTGCCCTCTTCGGGCCGCGGCGACTGCATGGTGCGACAAGCAACGCGCTTAGCCAAGGAAAAAAAATAAAAAATAAAAAAAAATAGGGGGTTTCGCGACGCATTGAGGAATGCCTAGCAGACGACCGTCGCCCTCGTCCGTGGTTCGTGCGCACGCAGCAGCTCTCGCCGAGCATGCCGGTGATATTGTACGGGTGTTAGCGATTTTGTCCTGGCGCCTTGTCAAGGTCTCAGCAGCGAAAGCTTATTACGAGAAACACTGTCTGGGTAGACGCGACATAAGCCCAGAGACAACACGGCCGATTCGAGAAACGGAAAGCAAACCTCGCAACACGCCCTGGAAATGTTCGACATGCACCAGAAACACAAGGCGGAATATTAGGCACGTGAATTTTCCCGATTAGTGACGGTTATCACATTGGTTTGGCTTGGTTTGGCTTGGTTTGTGGGGTTTAACGTCCCAAAGCGACTAAGGCTATGAGAGACGCCGTAGTGGAGGACTCTGGAAATTTCGACCACATGGGGTTCTTTAAGTGCACTGACATCGCACAGCACACGGGCGCCGTGCTTTTCGACCCCACCGAAAGGCGGCCGCCGAGGCTGGGATTTGATCCTGCATCCTTGCGAACAGCAGTCGAGCGCCGTAACCACTGCGCCACCCCGACGGGCGCTTAATTGAGGGCGCTTAATCGTCACTTTGAAACCAACAGCAACGTATGCACAGACCTTTTCTTTTGAGAACTGGCGAAAGTGCACTAGAGATCGAGCATCATACCTATGCGTTTCTTACGAACACACCGGAGTGAGCAGATTGAAAGAGATAAGCGCGAGGAAATGTGGCCCTGCCAGAATAAACAAGACATGTCCGCTGCCTTGCGCTTACACCCACGCGCCGGATCACATATCGACTAAGTGGTCTGGGCTCTCAGCTACAAAACAAACTACTCGATCGCACGGCGCTCGCTACGGCCGTTGCATGTCTCAACGCGAGACAAGGCGCGTAGGCTAAGTAACCTGTCTGCATGCGCGCGTACAGGCCAGCGTTACGAAGTCCTTGCTTGTCGAAAACAGGAAACGGCGAATCCATTGCAAAATTTTGCAGGGGTCCGGATTTCTCTAGCCACCCGTCTTGGTAACCGTATGCAGTTTCAACTTCAGCTTAGACTATGGACGTTAATACGGCTTAGTGCCCCCTTTGTGCACCCGTCACTCCGTCTCACGTGTTTAAGGTTGACCGGCCGGCAGAATGGCCAAAACAGTGACCGACTGACTGAGACTGACTGATCAGCCGAGTGACATACAGAGACCGAAACAGACACACTGCTTGACGTAGTAGTGACACCGACGTCGAGTGTGATACCGTATTTTTAACAGTACTGTCAGCGATCTTACGTGTACTTACTGAGGAGTTCAGTTTGCAAGCTTCTCCCCGAAGCATAGAAAAGACGAGATACCCCCCCTTCCCACTCAACTTTTTTGTTGGGAGCCCGCGATCCGCGGTTTGCAGGCAGGGGGCGTGAGCAACACCACCTAGAAGGCACAGGCGCAAGACAGCTGGGTTCCCTCTCCTTTCGTAAGCTCATGAAAGAATGCAGGGTTGTTATATGAGGGAAACGACCGGGAGAGGTCGTGGGTCAAAGAAATGTCGGTGTTGGGTGTGTAGCCCTTTCTCGGCTGTTTATACGTTTTTGACTATACGATGCCCCTATTCTGTAAACTAAGGGCAACGATCGGAAAAGTGTGTAGGTCAGAGGAATGTGTGTGTGTTGTACGCGGAACCCTTCTCGGCTTTGTTTATGCCTTTAATTGCGAGGCCCCTCTTACGTGAGCTGAGGGCAAAGACCGAGGGAGGGTGTAGGACAGGAAAGTGTGCGGCTGCGTGCGCAATCACTCTCGGCTTTTTTGTATCAGTTTCACTATAGGCGTGTGCGAATAGTTCGCTTGAAGGCAAGGGGCATGTGTGGTACAGATATTGGCCACCCCATTCGAAGCGCTGTTTGCTAGTGGCCACAGAGGGCCCGCTATCGATTGGTCAACGAATTAGCCTCCAAATTTTTGAACAGTGGATTGAAGCGGGCGTGCGGGGCGGTAGAGTAGGAGGGAGGCAAGGCTGACGCAGGTCTCCCGAGACTCCGGCCTAACATGCAAGCACAAAGCCGACGGCCCGAATCTGCTAGCCGCTTGACCTCCGACCATCCACCAAGTTTTTAAAGTTAATCTTTTGATGTCGCACTTGACGACAGCGTTACAAATAAGGGCTGTAATAAAAGTGTACGGTAGGAAAGAAAACGCCTCATTTCTGCACCGCTACACTTGTCGCTGAGTGGTGTCGCCACCAGCACCACCCAAAGCAGGAGAAGATGGAGAAAAAAAAAATGAACTCGATGGTCCTTGCAGAGATTAGGACTTTGGTTTCAGCAACCGGCATTATATACACCGCTGCATACTCTTCATTAGTTTGTTGCTAATGAAAATAACTGCTTCTGACATACAGGAGAAAGATAGCTAGCACTCATCACGAAGAAAGGCGAAGCTATCATTAGAGGCAGAGTCTAAATATACACTTGTCTGGCTTCTCTATTTTTTCCGATTCGCTCAAAACAGTATGACGCTTAGCGTGCGCGTTATCCTCTTCCAGATGATCCAGTGAACGGCACTATCGCGGCGAAATCACGTGCGTCTCACGAAGGAAAGCTGCCTTTGTCTGCATCGCTTAGCGTTGGTTTTGCAAGCACGCGGTTACGGCAACGCAATATCTATAGGGCGTGCATGCGTTTCGCCAGCGTCGAGGTCATGCGTGGGTCGCAGCGAGGGTCATCGCAGCTCGGGACTTGGCGCTTGGTGCGTGCCGGCTCGCCTTTTGCTCTTCCCTTGTAGCTTTCCCTTTGGATGGAAAGACGAAGCGCCGATTGTCGAAGGTGAGACTAGTGGTATAAGTAACGGCGGTTATTTAATCGACGATTCGGAGCAAGTCTTTTCGCTCAGTGAAGAAGAGCTGTTTCAATGTGTTTTTCCATCGATATCCCGAGTTCTGATTACACGTCCGATTACAGTTTTACCGTACGGTTCCTCCACTAATAAGAGAACGTTGCCCCTCCGCGGATTCAGATAGTGCCATCGTCGGTCGACCACAATTCCTTACCATATCTCTAGGTGCGTCAATATAAGAAAATGTCATTAATTGACAGTCGCTTAATTACAACATCCAGCATCATTGAACTGATTCCGTCAACTTAAAGCGTGTTAAGATGGCTCCTTATATTCCAACTCAGCAAAGTGGAAACAAATTTCCACCACCTTTGAAATAATTTGAGTCAGTGGCAAATCTAGCGCAAAGTTTCAGGCCTTCAGTAAGAATTTTAAGCATCGAGAGTACGACTTAACGAAAATTACGAAGCCTGTGGTGCTCCAAAATCAACAAGAGCGAGACAAGCGGAGAAAAGGTAGTTCTAAGCAACCATGTAGTGTTTTAAAGCGGCTGTTCAGACTACATGATAGAATATTAATATACAGGTTTGTAAATGGTTCAACTCAGACCAGCGTCCCACATCAGTAAGGACCCAGCTCCCACCTGTGACCCGAGCATTCCGAAACCGGCCTCAGGTATGAGGGAAAATAAATTTTGACAAACACCGCAAGGAACAAGCGCCAGGCTTCAGAACACTGGAACGCCTTCGCTTTCCCATATGCACCCCAGACACAGCCGCCAGAGCTTTCAGCCATGCCCAAACGCAAGATGCTAACTTTCTCAAAAAAACACAGTGGAAAGATTACAGATCACGTTCAGGACCGAGTGGTCCAAGACAAACCGATAATACGGCGTTATAACAATGCGCCCTCCGTCCAAGCGAGATTCCTTTGCACAAAGCTCACAAAGGAGCCCGCACAAACCTCAAGGACGGGAACGTAAGGCGATAACGCAGTCAGGCAAAGTCTTGGGCATACCTACCTATAGTGCACGCGCCTGACACGTACAGTGCAGTTCATGCGTGTCCATACACCGCAGCTACGGCGTGCAAGGGGTTTCGCATACAGATTGCACCCTTCCATGCGCCAGACAAACCAATCTCTCTATAGATAAAGAGCGAAAAGAAGAAAACTGCTCCCTATAGTTTCGTGTTTTTTGTTTGTTTTTTGTTTTTTTTGTTTGTTTTTTTTGCCGCTGGGAGCGTGAGAAGGCGACGAAGAAAGAATTCGTTTTTATATCTATATACACGTTTTAACCCGCTTGCAGTATCGCCTCAATCGGAATGTGGAGGTCGTTAGCTATGGTCCGCCGGTAACTTTAGTCAAACGTTTCTTACACTTCAAAGGGCAGCGAACTACAGCGTGCCTGAGGGAAGAATAACAAGTGTGTTTAGAGACGCAGGTTTAAACATGTTTGCAGCAGCGCTGGCAAGGAGTAGTGATTATCTCCCACTGGTGGATGAACACTCCATATGTTAGGTTTGTTTTATATAAGATATAACATCCCAAAAAGACTCAGACTATGAGAGACGCCGTAGTGGAATGCTTCGTAAATTTCGACCACTTGGGGTTCTTTAACGTGCACTGACATCGCGGACCACTGTACAGGTTGATTGGGTTAGTTAATGGGGATTAACGTACCATAACGTCTCACGCTATGAGAAATGCCGTAGTGGAAGGCTCCGGAAATTTCTATCACGTGGAGTTCTTTAACGTACAATGACATCGCGCAGCACACGGACGCCTTGCTTCGTGCTTTCGGCCTTCATCCTTGGGCACAGCAGTCGAGCGCCCTAACCACTGCACCACCGCGGTGGGGCGGTTCTAAATACTTGTCGCTGGGTAGACACACTGATATACCTATTAGTGAGCGTTTTTTAGCGTGACACATTATAGTTTACAATAAATGCTCGCTGCGAATGGCTGGTTAATTAGGTTTAACGTCCCTAAGCTAATCAGGCTATGAGCGATGGCGTAGTGAAGGATTCCGGACAATTTCAACCACCCGAGTCTAGGCTGACATTACAAAGCGTTTCGCCTCCACCAAAACGCGCTCGACGCGGCCGGGATCGAACCCGTTCCCCGGATAAGTAGTCGAGCGCCCTAACCACTGAGTCACAGCAGCTGAGCTTAATACGAATTCTTCAATTTTATCTGGTTCACTTCCTCTTCTACTACTGGAAGAGGTCACCATACGCGACCGTGCTGCCGGAGTTGTCAAAAAAAAAAAAAAAAAAAAAGCTATAAGCCAAGCTCCACCGTTTACTCTGTCGGTTCATTACCTCCTCGACCATACGCAGTGTTCGCTACTAAAGCGAACGAGGGGCACCGATACAATCTCGCGCATTCATCACGCGTGGCTTCATCGACCTATTAGACCAGCGCCGGCCTCAATGACAACGAAGCGACCTACCGAGCGACCAGCCAGAGTGCCGAAGTCACAGAGTGTTGGGAAACGGCAAGCTGTGGGCCCGCCGAACGCGCAGCAGCGCTCCGTCCGACCTTCCGGGGGAACGTGTGCCACTTCGTAAGCAGCGCCGAACAACAGTTCAATTCACGGCTCGAGAAGCGGCAGAGCACCTTTCACGCTTTGGAATGTGGGCCGCCCGCCCCGAGTGCCGCGCACCTGCTCTCTACTCCTAATGAACCGAGAGAGACTGGGAGCGTTGAAAAAAAAAATTGATAGAGAAAGAAACAGCGCCGCAATGGGCCCTCGCTGGCAGAGAAGCGTAGTGTCGGCGGTGGTGGCGGCAACCAAACAGCGATGGAGATTGATCTCGCCTCCGCTTTGTGGCTGCGCAGGCGGGGAGTGCAGGTCGCCACGACGACCTCCTCGCTGCGAGTATAGATATATGCTTGCGTCGCATCTATGCGTTGATGAGCCTTCAAGCGTTGCCATTTGCGCATTTAAGCGTTTCGAACAGTTTTTTTATAGCGTGTATGCTGCGGCGAAACCTGAACTGCACATTGAGAGAAAATGAGGTATCTCCAAAATATACCGAGTCTTTCTGAAATATGTTAAGGTTTGGCTGGCGGGTTTTAACGTCCCAAAGCGACACGAGCTATGAGAGACGCATAATTCAAGGGTTCATAAATATCGACCACCTGCACTGGCATCACATAGCACACGAGCGCCTTGTTTTTCGCCTCCGCCGAAAAGCCGCGGCCAGGAAACGATCCCACATCCATGGGTGCAAAGCGCCCTATTCACTGTGCCACCTAGGCGGGGCAAAATATGTTAAATGCTCATTTTTTTTTAATTAAAGTGTTTCGTTGTAGCGTTTCCTTCTTACCGCAGCTTTGCGTATTTCGTGCTCCTCCCGTAGCTTGACGAGTCTGGAGTATAGTATCGTCCTCACATGCCGTCAGGCGAACGGACCGAACGGCGAGCGCCCCACTGGTGTTCAATACGGGAACCTATGCTCTGCTGGAAGGACAATGCCTCTTTTCAACAGCTCTTCCACTACAATACCAACCAAGTGCCAGTGTCTGACACCGAGCGTTTGTAGTGTACACACGGTAGCCTGGCACCGCCTATGCATGTACTCTTAGGGGAAAGCCAGGCAATACATTGTGCAAACCGAGTAACATTAACATTGCAAAGATTGCGACATGGCCGTAACATGCGGTTTCAAGCTATACGGCATCCAATTTATTTAATTCACCAGGACGCACACGCGTGTCGTGAGTCACTCACTGGGAACCGTTAAGTGTTTCTAAGCAAATTTCTTTAAATTAGACTTTCAGCCTGAGGTTTCTTCTTCCTACTTTTGGTCTTCGCAATGCATACTCGAAAATGTGAAGTCAATCAATCGATTCCTGAAGCATTTCATAAAATTTCGACGCAGGTCTTTTCAAGTACTCCATTTCACGATGATATTGCTAGGACAGCTGTTCACTTTGCACGAACCGAAATCATCAACGCGCTCTGCGACGGAAAGGGAGCCCATTCAGTATCTTTTAAAATTTTTACTTTTTTTTTGCAGACCACTCGCAAAAAGCGAATACTGCACATATTTCGACCATGCGAGGCCTCCACTGACAGCAAAGTTTCCCAAGCACCACACGCTGAAGCGCGGTTGGGACAAGCGCCCCGAAGAGACGAAGCTTATCAGAATGCACTGTGTTGCGCGAATAACGCTCTTCAAAGATAACAGTGAAGTCGCCGCCATGAGGTCGGCCGAGTCGAGACGGGTCACCCAGATTCCGATCGGTGCATGCACCTAGCAAACCTCGAGCTGCCGTTGTTCGCAGACAATGAACACTGATGTGGCGCAACTTCGAGGGCACCAAATACACAAGCAAAACAGAAAACAAAAGTTGTTTTCATGCGAGAGTAGTCTATATATTATTACACAGGATTAAAATAGTAATAGTAAGTCGCTATAAGAAACTGAAGAGAAAAGTGCACTGGCCCGTTGACTGGCAACAATTCCACGACCGTCGCGTGCACAGAGCATATACAAAGGTAAGTAAAAGAAGAAATAAAGCCCGCCGCAGCCGTCGCGCACGTGAGAGAGACTGCGACAAAGGCCAAAGGCACAGCACACCGCAAAGAACCTCGTTCTGGTCTACAGGTTATCACCAAAATTTAAAGCAATACAGAAAATGTGGCTCTGCTAGTTGTGGAGGTTGTCGCATACCGTCGTAAACAAGCGATTGCAGAAAGTACGGGTTAGTTGGTGGCGCTTGTACGGCAAAACCTATTCTGCAAAAAAAAAAAAAAAAAAAAAAAAAAAAAAAAAACATGGACTGTGCAACACGACAGCACTTAGTGAGCAGTAAGGAAGAACTAAATATTTATAACAAGCATATACGTATTAGAAAAGTATTCGTTCTAACAAACAGTTTCGCTTCCGTTTATTTTGTCCAAACCGATCGTTATGTTAATTTTGTGTCAGGGCAGGACGCCAGACAGTACAAGATGAAACTCTACAACTGCCCATGCTTTTAGCGCGAGGGCGTTAAGAATCCCATGCTTTAGAATAGCCGGTGTCACTGACAGTGTTGCTAGCTGTGACCAAAAAATCCTGATTGGTCGACAGTGCCATGACATCGACGTCACATCTACCGCCTCGCTTTTTTCGAAAGCATTTCTAACACCTCACTACGCTCACGCTAAAAGTGACGCCACGCGAAGATATAAATTGGTAATTAAAACACGACACATGATGAAAATTAAAGGTCGCCACTTATCTGAAAAGATAAGTACTTTCTAATTGATTCCGCTTAAGGGAAATCTTCAAGAACTCTGGGCTTTCAGTGGGACTCGAACCTGCGACCCTCGAGTTGCTAACCAAACACGCTACGGCATGCTAGGAACCCTTGTATACGGCTTCAGCTATGACGGGGGCTGTTATACATTGTGTGGTATCTCACTTAAAGTGGTATTTTAAGTCTGTACGCTAATGGTCATGCGTGCAATGAGAAAAGAAGGAGCGAAGGTCGCTATCACATCGTACCCTTAAGTTTAAGTGCCCCGCTAGGGAAGTGCTCGAACTTCCCTGGCTTGTAGGCCTGTGCTGCTCTGACCAACCCCTATGAACATATAGCAGCTGCGGCAATGGCGCGTCAGTCTGTCTGTTGGACAGTGTTAAACACGCTGACCCTCGTCGCAGCTCCCTTGTACAGTATCTACAGCACAAGCAAGGCCATCGGTACATTTGCGTACAGTGCCGCGACTAAACGAGACGCCGTGCAGTACGAAGAAGCTGCCACCCAGACTTGGTCGCTCAGTGTCCCAACGTCCAAGAAGCCTAAACGAGCTTGCCGCAGATAACTGCGGCCGCGGATAACACCGCGACTGATTGAGGCCTAAGGGAGCGCACACGTGATCTGACGCACTCCCCAGCTTTCGAGCCAGTATACGATTAGGTCAAAGATAGCCCCAGGCGACACCCTGCGTCCACAAGAACAAGAACTAACAAAATAATAAAAAACCTCGGCTGTGTTGCTACGCCGTCTCTAGTTTCGTTATAGCAGCGAGTTTTCGTATCTCGTATAGGACGAAACTTTCCGCTCCAGCGGTGAGACGCGCAAAGCCGTGATATTCATTATCATTCCACTTTTTTTTTTTTTTTTTTTTTTTACTTAGCGCGCGCTCGTGCGATATGCGTATAAGAAAATACGAGTTTATGCACGCCTATATCTTCAAGCATGCAATTCTGCTAGCACGCTGCGCGGATGTAAACCATGGCTCACTGTCACTCGAATCCGGTCAACGTTCGGAACATCACCAGCCCCGCCTTCTCACCGCTCAGCCTGATCTGCGGTTCATCGATCGCTGCCCCACTGTAGCGGCCCACAACACTCGCCTTCTTCAATGCTTAGTTTGAGGCCTTTTTACAATAGCGTCTTCCAAATGCTTAACGCTGTATTTTGCTGCGCGTTATCCATGGTCGTATCATTTTTCCACACCCATAAACACGTGGGTGGTGGTGGAGGATAACCATTTGGTGTGCCGCAGTCCTGAGTGGTTCTTTCTGTCTGCGCTCGTCTCTAAAATTGCGCTATAATGAATCCCGAGAAATGCACAATTACCCACCAAACGACAAGAGTAAAACCGAGTGTCTAGAGTCCAGGAAAATTGGCTGCACATTACGAAATAAATCGTTCACGTACTGATCATGACCAGACATTTGCGATAATTCTGAAAGTGGCGAACCCAAACGCAAAGCACAGGCGCGGAAAACTTCGTATAGTGGCCACACTGAGAATAAAAACAAAGAACACTTAAACGCGCAATTTATCCGTATAGATGTTGTTGTGACGTCATGAACTTATGTAGCTACACATCGCAGAAAAAAAAAAACAAAAAAAAAGGTTTTTATCTGCAACGGCAAACACAAATCTAGCCAGTGTCTTTGCAACGCTAATAATGATCTCGCTTTAAAGCTTTCTGTTGTCAGTATCGGTTGTGGATAAAAAAAAAAAAAACCTTATCCCCCCCCCCCAAAAAAAAAAAAAAAAGAAAAGAAAAAAATGATAAGATGACACCAAACCTCACTAACCATTGTGGCACTATAAGTACAGTGGCTCTATAAGTCAGCTCTAACAGTCCCACCATCCCGGGCGACGAATCGTCACCCTCAAGTGTGACATATACGAGCCAATGTCGGTCACTTCCTGCATCTGCGGCCCTTCAGTAAAGATGAACAGGAAGTCAAAAAGAAACAGCACGTGGTAATAGTAAAAAAAAAAATATGACACAGGCGGGAGGAAGCTAAGGAGGAAGAAAAGAATACAAATGGCTTCCGCAGCCTAATCGCACTTCCGTTTTCATTTCACGTCTGAATAAGGCTGTTCGCACTACTCTCGTCTGCGCTGTCTGGTCGGCACTTCCTGTCCGGCAACGTTTTCACTAAGCTGTTTTTTACCGAAAGCATCGGCAAAGCTATTACAATGGTCGCTTATATAGCGCGCTGCTAGCATGCTTCCAAAGTATATGCCTAAATTGGAAGTGAAAATTTTGTTGCAGGTGCTACAGTTATCAATAATAAAAGTTAATGACAAGTAATCACCGATGACGACTGCTGTATTACAGACTTCTTAGCTGCTACTTCGCCCACCCCCGAAGTATAAGATTCGGGTATCTAAAGTTTTGTTTTGAGCGAGCTTTACAGCCATAAAAAAAAAAAAAAAAAAGAAAAAAAAAAAAAACGCCGGACATCGACGGCCCGTGTTTACGTCAGTCGACATTGCGAGCTGGTGGATATGTTCATCCTTGCGCACATCAATATCACATCAATACTGCTAAAACTATCTTCTTATGACCACCCTATAACTACCATGGGCCAACTGCTTCGTCTCAGCAAGACATGAAAATATGAGAGATGCGGAAACATTATGGTCCGTAGCAGCAGGCAGACGGAGCTATGGAAGCCGTGTTGTCATACTTGGGAAAGTTTGTTATATATATAAAAAAAAAAGAAACAATTATTACACTGAGCCTGAGTGCCAGCCAGGGATTTAGCGGAAAGTTAGGGACAGGGAGCAAAAAATGAAACACACAGAAAGTATGGTCGTCCACCCGTAAGGCGTACTATCAGCAGCAAAAATTTGCGGTGTCTCCTGCGCGTGGCGGAACGACAAAAAACTCCGTTGCCGCGCCATCTGGCGCTGTTGCGCCCGATGACGAGGCTAACGAAACTTTCGTCTGAAGCTCTGAAGCACCCTTTGCGCACGTCTATCCTTTATTCGCTATCAAGCATGCCTCGACGCTTGCTTCCCAGTGCCGCTCAGACTCGCGGAAGCCGCTCAGGCGCTGGGTTACATTCACCGCCAGTCTACTTTGGCAGGCGCGATGGACGGAGTTCGCCGGAGCCTTTCGCACTATGTAACGATGGTGAAATAGCGATTGAGCTGCAGCAACGAGCGCCAAAAGCGGATCCCGGAAAGCAAGCGACGAGGCAATGCTTGATAGCTAAGAAAGGACAGGCGTGCGGAAAGCGTGCTTCAGGCGCATTTTCCGTTAGTCTCGTCATCGGGCGCAATTGCGGCAGATGGCGCAGCAATGAAGTTTTCTTTCGCTCCCCCGCGCGCTGTATATTCCGCAAACTTTTGCTGCTGTTGCTGCTGGCAGTACATGTGAGCGCGTGGCCGCACTCTATCGAAAACCACCGCATCCTACATGGCGGCGCATTGACGCCAGATGGCGCGAAGCACCACCTTCAGGGCCATCTTGAAATGCGCCACTTTGCTTTAGTACATTTCCGTATCGCACGACGTGCCCTCCGAAGAACGCTGCCACACGCTCGAGTGTTCACTTTAAAAGTGGCCGACCCTGTAACAGAGCGGACCGCTTGAGAATGGCCGTCTTGCGAAAAGCGATCGCGTAAATCTAACGCGCACGCGCTTATCTTGGCAGGCAACTTCTTTCCACCATTCACGCCACTGCGCTTCTCGGGAAGAAGATTGCCGCGAGGGCCGGGCTCACCCTCGCCTAGCAAGATGCGACGGAATATGCCACGCTGGTGCAACCGAGCATTTCGCGCCGCGATGAAGCTGCTGTTAAGCAGTGAAGATATTACGTTTTTGCTTCGACTGCAGGGCCCTCCAGCGAGAAAAATTATCGCGCGCGCCTTGCTGCTGCCAATGTCTGGCATATAGCAAAGCACTTCCTCGGTGAAGCTACCTTGGAGCGTACATTCGCAAATTTAGAACTCTCCAGGTTGTGACTCCTAAATTATGTATAGATAGCTTTCCCATATATCCCTTATCGGAGGAGGAGTGCACTGAATCGATGCATTTTCCCACCTTTTCATTGGTTGGCATCTGTAGGCCTACAAAAAGGCTTTAAATGAAGCTATACAAAGGAGAATCGATGTGGTAGGTCTGTACTTGAGAGCAAGGAGCAGACTCGCATGTTTTATCTTAAATTTAAATGGGAGGATATGTACAAGGGCGGGATATATATTGTTACGACGTGGGTTTGACGTCGGAGCGCTCAACAAAAGGTCGAGAGGGCATGGAGCTCAGCTGGTCAACGGCTGCGAGTCCGGCACGTCCTTTTTCCTGTCTTCTTCTACGTGTTTCCTCTTCAGGATTGCTACAATATAACGGATGTGACAGCCAGTGGTGCACGTGTTGCCAGAGAGGGCGCCACTGGACGAAAGACGTGATCGAGGCTGCCGCGGCCAGCGCGGTGCAGGAATGACCGACGGTCTTTGGGAGAGGACTTTGCCGAACCTATTTAGCCTAGGTGTATCATGCATGCTCGAACTGCAGCCCTTACATCAGGAATTGAAATCGAAGGCACGGCATAAACCATCATTCCAGATATCAGCGATGTATGGATTGTTCCACGATACGAAGGTGAAGCGACGCTCAGAAGAACCTGAAAGTCACTAAAGAAGACGCCTTGGCTGCATGTTTGTACCTTACGAAGGGACGGTAAGGCTAGCTTTAAAAGGGCGATTTTTAAGGTGAACGTTTGAGCCCAAGTTGGAGACCTGAGAGGGAGGTGGGGTCCTGTTTTCACTATGAGTTTATTGCCACTTTGCTCATCGAAAAATGAGGCCAGTATAATGAGGAGCCCACCTAGGGTTTACGTGAGGTTGCTCCGGCTACCTCAAGCTTCCTCCGAATAAAGTTTTTACACACACACACACACACACATGGTATTTTCAAAGGAATTCCCAGCAGTGATTTTTGTATCCGCCTCTGAAGACGGGGACTCTAAGTCGGCTGTCTTTCAAAAGCCTCCGCACGGAAAAAATGTGATGGCGGGATCTCGAAACGCGGCGTTCTCAAGGGAGCGGTTATGATTAACGAATATTTCAGCCCCTACGCGCTGTCGAGCCTTACGCACAAGAAGGCAGACGCTTCGCACGCAATGTTATGCTACCACACGGCCAATAATGCACGCGCGCAGCAACGCGTGCGCCCGCTTCGGCAGTCGCGACGGCTGGAGCAACGAGGCCCGTGGCGTTGCGGAGGCGCCTCGCGTGCCCTCGGAAGCCGATGTGATTAAACGGTTCCGACCCGCGCTCGTTTCGGCAAGCCGCGTCGTAGTCGGCGTCGCTCTCTGCCCACGCGGGTCGGCCGACAACTCCGAGGGTCGCCGCGCTTCATCGCCGCCGACGGAGGCGCCAGCAGCCCCCCACCGGGCTCGATCTTCAAGGTTGACGCCGGTCCGTCGCCACTGTAGCGCAAGCGTAGTGGATAGACAACAAAGACAACAAAGGATGATGCAACCAGGGCAGAGAGAGACAGCGGTGCGGAGGTGCCGCCCGATGAGCGTCTGCTCGGCCGCTTTTGTTTCTGTTGAACTCGTCGTCATACGTCTGTTGTCTTTGGATATTTTACTCATTTTCCTTCTATGTATATCCCAAATGCGGCGCACATCTATCATGACGATATCAGATATGCACTGCAGTTGCATGAAGCTTCGTTTCGAAGCAGGTGGTTTTTTTTTTTTTTTTTTTAAGTATTATTATAAAAGGCTTTCTTTCTTTTTTTTTTCTTTTTTTTTTTCAGGCCAGTAGGACCTGTGATTGTGGGGTCGGATATAAAATTCGGTACATGTCTGCAGATTCTTCGCCAGCAACTTGGGTAGCATGCCTGTACCTAAAATTGTCATGCCTTTGGTAATTATTACTGGTTCGTTACATGTCAAAAGTACCACCCATTGTGGGCTCAAGCATGCCGTAGTTCATGAATGTCCGCGGATTAATTTCGGCCACCGTGGGTTTTTTACCAAAATGTCACGGTACACGAGTGATTTGTTAATCCGCTTACGCCCGAATGTAGCCGCCATTGTAGGAACTGGAATCGTGAGCTATTATAATAATAATAATAATAATAATTATTATTATTATTATTATATATATATATATATATATTTTTTTTTTTTTTTGACGAATACAACCGGAAGACGAACATGGAGATCAACACGGTTTTCCGAAGACGCCTTAGTCAGAAGTCTGAGATAGAAAATGCACTCCGCCTTATCGGCAAGCGTGACTCGGCATCTCTGGTGCTTGTCAGATTCGGCGGCGCTGTTCTCAGAGGTTAGTGGTTCGAAGCCTGTGGGAAGCTGAGTACTCTATATCAACACAGTGAGGATATCGGCTGTTTTTTAACGACAACCTAATTCATGAAAACAGGGAGCTTTCCTGGGCGCTACGAATAAGGGCAAACGAACTAGGCCACAGGTATGCGAGAATGAAGAGCGGGAAATTTTCTCCAAAAAAGCGGAGGGGACCTCGGATTACCGGATAAGCACCCGAAACGAAATCAATAAGCTGCACTAAACCCAGGAACCCAGAAATCGGTATCCTTGGTAGCTTCACCTCCATAAAAAACAGGTTGTGTAGCGCTTCGTTGGAGACAGTTTTTGTGCTACTCAGTATTAACGGCGGTAGGATACGAAACCACAGCTTAAATGCGAAAACTCCGATAGACCTTTCTGATGAAATTGCCTTGATAGAAATTAGCATTCCTGAGAACTCACTATGTTTGTGTGCCCTTAATGCATGGGCATCAAACTGTATTGTTGACGTCGCGAAACAAGCGTGGCGGCGGAATAGCTGTTAACATTCGCAACTCCTAAAGCGATCCAAGTTGGATGCCTCGTTCGCGCACTCTGAATCTGTGACTATACGAATAAGTCGCAAGCACATTTCTTTTGTGTTGTCAGTTTATAGGCACAGTTCTTGTAGCGCGTCCTCATTCTCGTTCGAGCTCGATAACGCATAATCGCCACTTGTCCGTCTGTGACCGTCAGAAGGTAGAGGTTGGAATTTTTTTTTCAGAGTGTCTCACCCTGAGCTTTTCGACGCGTGTCCTGGACTATACAAGGACTTGCTCTTTTAAAGCGTCCCTGCTATATATGTCACAAGCAATTTTTCTTTTAGGATGCCGCTGTTTTATTGGCTTTGGAGTCTGCACGACACGCTCTTGAACAGCTGATTAGAGTATTTTATCCCAGGATGGCTGAAAGAAACGCGATTATTTTGGGCCCCAGGTCACTATGGCATATTTCAAAATCACGTGACAGTCTTCCTGGTAAAATCAGCTCTTGTTGCATCTGTTCCCTGTAGCGTCCCTATTCTCATCCTTCTCGGAATGTCTCGTTTTCAACTCTATCAAAACGTAGTCGCCACATGCAACAACTCCTTGCTTCCTACCATTGACCACCAATATCTCATGTATACCCATGGGAGATTTGTGCATGTAAATCACGGCAATGTGAGGTAGCGCTGACTATTGTGCGATGCTGGATCCCCCGCCTAAATCCTCGCTTATGTAGAAGCGGGTTCAGTCCCACAAACCTTTGCGAGGCTTCTGGACTGATCGAAACAATGACTCGTGTGCCAGGATTTATCGCTTGAGAGAAGAATGCGTCTAGAAATCCTCATTTAAAATTTTTTGAGGTTAAAAAACTTTTCTCAGTAGTTTTGTTTCAATTCTACGATCTCGACTCATGCATTTTTCCTCTCTTTATAATATCATTGGTTTACTGCACTAAATTACCCCCTCAGCTTGCATCCAGTTTAGTCAGTACTGTTGCTTCTCACTGAGCCCTGACCAATTCCCCCTTATGCGTATGAGCCATGAGCCAAGGAACAACAAGAGTGGCAGTTAAAGACGCGCGGGTGATCGGCTGCGGCAATATACATGCAAGGTTTCGATTCCTACGAGAAATATTTCGGTCCCAATCCGGTCCGCTAAGACCGATGTTTTCTCCATTGTTATGAAAGTTACGCAAGGTCATCATCATCAACCAGAGTATACTGACTGCAGGGCGAAGGCCTTTCCCATATTCCACCAATTAACTCGGTCCTGTGCCAGCTGCGTCCATTTGACCCCTGCGATCTTAACCTCATCCGCCCACCCGACTTTCTGCCGCTCCCCGCTACTCTTTACTTCGCTTCGAATACAATTTGTTACCCTTAGCAACCACCCGTCTTCCTCCCTTAGCACTACACGTCCTGCCCATGGCCATTTGTTCTTGGTTTCCACTAGAATGCCATTAACTGGAATGATTTCTCTCAACCACTTTGTACGCTTCCTATGTCTAAACATTAGACTGCAGGGTCAAACCAAGGTCAACGCAGGCCCGAAATTGGCAACCGACTTTTGCACTGAGTAAAGTGCTTTCTTCAATAGAAGACATAATTCGAGATGGCTGAATTACGGCGTACTAAATGATATCCAGCATAACTACCCACTCTGTAAACGTTCCCCGAGAGCTAATCTCTACATTCTGAACTTAAAAAGGTAAGAAGTAGGCTCAGTGCGTTCCTGCGTACTTCAAGGCGTCACCACTTTGCGCAGGAATTCAAAAAAAAAAAAAAAAAGCTTCAAACAACAGTTCCAAGAGATGGTCCATTGCCAATAACTTGCGAAAGAAGTCGGACAAGCGTAAAATGTTCGCTGGGGTCTTGCAGTCATCCTGTTCATATGAACAATTCCTTTAACTACTATTTTGCAGCCGCGTCTCACAATATGGAGCAGACTGTTCTAGATACATACGCATTTAACACGTCACAGCGTCAGCATTTCCTACCTAGCGTCTCTTTTGCGACATCATCTCTGGCTTCTGGCCAAGCACTCCTCCTGGCATCGACGGTGTTTCAATGGCTACGCTTAAACGAAACCTGGATGCCCCCTTCGGTATTGTTCTTCTAGTATTGAATGGGTTTATCGACTCGGGAAATATTCCATCTTCTCTAAATAGTGCTCTTGTTAAACCTATTTTCAAGAGTGAACGAATAGATAAAGTTGAGAACTATAGAATTATTTTCTATTTTATCAGCTCCCACCTAAACCCTCGAGAAACACTTGTTGATTACCGTCATCATTCCTTGAACAGCATTCTACCATATCGCCACACCAATATGGCTTTATACCTGGCCGAAGCCCAATGGCTCTTGAGGAATTTTCCGGCGTCCTCATATTGGCTTTGACGATCGATAGCCTAGCAACGTGCACGTTTTTCTTGTACGTTGGCAGAGAGTTCGACTTGGTGAACCGGAGTACCTTCCTTGAAAAGCTTCACGTGTTTAGTTTTCGTAGTTAACTTTACGACCTGCCTGACAATTTTCTTTCGGGTGGCTCCCAACTTTGAAGTGGTACCATAGAGAAAGAGATTGATGGTACAGTGTGGAACTGACTCAGATGGAAAGTCCCACTTCGAAGTGTGGTGCCACAGAGCTTCATTTTGTCTCATCTCATTTTTAATCTGTTAATTTTCTTTCTGGCCGTCAGTAGAAATGTACGATTTTTCAATATGCTGATGACGCATATCAAATACAGGGTAGCAAACGATACCCGCAAAGTAATGTCACAGCCATTGCCAAGTGATTCAAAGCAATCGCACTCGTGTTGAAACGCCTCTAAAACAAAGATTATGTGATTTCGTTCACTCCAGAAGGTCATAATAAATATAATTCCTTTTTTACACTCTGAAAAGCGTTCTACTTGTTATCGCCAGTGCAATATATGAGGAATGTTTGAAATAATTGGGAGTCTATGCTATAGGAATGGTTTGACCTGGTGAACTCATATCGTGCATGTTTGTAGTAAGCTTTATAGTTTACCATGGCTACTGTTCTACATAAAACTTTTCGCTCATTTTTCTGTTCGCAAGATGGCCGTTTTCGCGCCCGCCTACAGCACGGTAGATTGCTCCATAACCATTTTTGGAAACTGCTCTGTGCATCTTCAAAAACGCACTTATGCTATGCTGAACGAGATTTTTGAAGGCAGTTGGATATATTTGCATGGTTCTAGTGATGACGTATCCTTATGTGGCTTCTTTGGTATGCTTTCTTTTCGTCTTCTTTTTGTGCAGACTTATCTTGCACTACTTTTGGAGTAGTGACTTTAAGAAAGTAAGTATCCCATACTGCTAATTAAGAAAATTTTCACGATAGCTTTTACCGCATCACTCTTCGCATTTTGCTAAAAGAATCAGGGCGGTATGTGACTACATCCAAGTCGATTCGGAATCAAACCTCCAGCGATTCGGTAAAGACATATATTACACTGAATATTTCAGCAGTCTAGTATGGCTACCCAAACGGCCTGAATGAAAGTTCTCTCCCTTCTCACTTGTACTTTTCCTTTTTTTTTGTCTTGTATACATTTTGTTGTATTTTGTTGATTTGTGTCTCTTCAATAGTATCTTGAGTTCTATTATTTCATGCTGTATCCGTATTTGTATATATTTTACTATCAGACGGCGCATATAGATGGTTTTATTCTTACGCCAGGTCCGAAAAGCCTCAACTTGTCATGTTGCCTTTGACGGGCCCGCATCTTTGTGAGTTGTATGCGGATTATTATTATTATTATTATTATTATTATTATTATTATTATTATTATTATTATTATTATTATTATTATTATTATTATTATTATTATTATTATTATTATTATTATTATTATTATTATTATTATTATTATTATTATAGCTGTGTCCTGTGCCCTTTTCTGTTTACTAACTGTTCTTGTCCCATAATGCACGGGTCGTAACTTCTCGTTAAGGCGCGCATCGAAGCTGTCGGCCGCGCGTGTTAATACCATTCAAGCCGAATCGTCCACGCACAGGCTCCAGTAATCACAAAAGGCGCTAATGTTCCCAATTATGCTTTAAACGACGACGTGTAAAGCATAACAAGGTTGCCGAACCCTCAGTCACGTATTTAATACGCGCCATGCCGCCAACGCGAACCAGTCAGCCAAAGGTATGGGAAACATCACGGGCGCACACCCCGCTACAACACAGCATACATCTTACCCTGAAAATCGCTCGCATCTCAGGCCGCTATCAGCGAGAGCCGGTCGGTATCGGACATATAATACCGTAGCGTCGATTCGTTTCGACGCGAGCTCTAATGTGGAGCGAACTTGAGGCTAATGATTCTATCGTGCCCAGTATGCAATCTACCGAGGCGAAAGACACGAGTGCTTTTCACCGTGTAGGGCCTCCATACATCGATGATGCGATAAACGCTCTCTCTTTATGCCCGTCTCCTTAGTAAAAGCAAACGCCCGTCGCGACTCAACCACTATACACATAGTGATAAAAGGAATTCGGGGTCAGCGCGCAGCGAAAAAAAAAAAAAAAAAAATGTCCCTCGATCAAAACAAACAGTGCGACACAATAAACGCATATACGGCCGGAAGCCCATTTATCCCAACATCGGCTAGAACAGCGCCATACACGGTTTCTTCCTGTTGGTCGGTGCATTCCCCAAACGACCTCCTACTGACCGCGAAGCATGAATGCGAGGCTTACGGCCGGTCGCGTACAGGTATGCCTCCCTCTCTCGTAAAGTACGTGCAATCACGTTACCACGACGGCTGCACGGTTATAAAGCGAATGTAATAGCTCGTTTTGCTTTCCTCGTCGAACGAAAGAGCGCAATGTTTCTTAGCACTCGAGCGGTACAGTAAAACTCGTTACACGGCGCCTCGACGCAGGATAGTATCCCGCAGTGCAGTGCGCCATACGTCGTTTCAGACCCAACAGAACAAGCAAACAAACAACAGCAAAAAAAAAAAAAAAAAAAAAAAAACAGCCACATGTTCGATGCCTATGAACACGCAGCTCCTACAGGAATTCCCGAGGCACGCACATTCATTTAGACAGCCCCACTCCCTCTTTCGTTTCAGGCGCATACGCCAGTCAGCCTTCTTGCTTTCTTCTCATTTTTGTGCTTTCACAGTTTTCTCATTAGCGCGCGAAAAACGGTGCCCGAGTAATGCCGTGCTCAACGCGGGTGTTTCATTTTTGTGTTTGTTTTTTGTTTTTTCGACGGGTCGCCTTCATTCTTTCTCCATTTCGCTTAGGCATGCACGCTCGAAAACAAGGCTTCGCCTAATTAAAGAGCGCCGGGTGCTTTTCTTTTACTACGCCCTCTCCGCCTGCCATTCTCAAAGAAGCATACGTCTTCAATCTCAAGTATGTTTACAGAGCATACACGACGTATACGGACGGCTCTGATTCTTCCCTTCCACAGAAAGAAAGGAACTTTGTGGTGGTGGTGGCGGTGGGGGGTATTTAATTATGCTAATTGCAACAATGCTATAGCGTAAGAACCTCGTTATGGACTGCCAAGCACGGCCGCACATATCACCCGTGTCTCGCATTAACCACGCACACAATGCACGAGTGCACATCTTTAAAAATGGTTGGGACCTTTCATATTCCGGTGGCAGCAACCGCCGCTTTAAGGGATTTGCTGTACAAAAACATCGTCACGATGAAGCGGCCGCCACAGGATGCTATCGCACAAATGCAAGCCGGCTGCGTAAGCTGTTTGCAACACTGCGAAAGGTAAAGGCGACCAATCGGGAGGGCGCGCACTACTTTAATGTGTACCGATACGTGCCAGTAGACCACGACGTAAAAATGTGGTAGGAACAGAGTGCTTCACTCTGATTGGCCCAGGTCGCCCTTACCTTTAGTGTCGCGTATCGCAAGCTCCTTGGTGGACTCAGTGCGTGAGGTCACACACCATGTGCCATGAAGAGGAAGCTGCAGCTGGCATAGGAGCGTGCCGTGCACTCTATATGCTGTCGCAGTGACGGATGTAGTCAGCGAAGTGTCCCCTTGAATTTCGGCTTCCAATATAGTGTTATCGGTGTCTGGTCCGCGTGCTCCGCGGTTCGCATTTAATTTCATGACGATAGTACATAATGCTACTTTGTATGTGATATATTTATGCAAGCTATAGTTACAAGATGCTCAAATTTGTAAATGACTGATATTACAATTTTTTTGCTTGGGCTGGTGGTGACAGAGGCCTTTCAACGACATAACAACCGTAATTATGAAATTCATGGTGCAGGATAATACGATTTATTCCGATTCATTGCAATACAAGACTTCGGTAGTTAATTTTGCTTCGGAAGGTTTGATTCGTCGCGTGACTCGGTTCATGGGCTAGTATCCCAAGCAAATGCATTAAGTCTTCCTGTTTTCCGTAAAAGGGACGTACCCGCATAATTTCGCCCATCTTTCTGTACGCCGACAGTTGGTGGAAGCCTACCAGTGCGATATATGGCTAAAAAAAAGAACAATCTCAAGGAAAAAAGTGCAACACTGTTGCACACACACGAAAAAAAGAAGAAAACAGAGGCATTGGTTTCATAGACAGTCACGGACGCTTCCCTTGTGCGACACCGGAGAGCCTTGACATTATAACGCCCACGCAAAAATGGCAGCCAACGGTGTCATGTGGGCGCCATAATGGGCCGCGGAATGCGATATGCGCGCTGAACAGCGATTTCTCACAAGGCCCTCTTCGCCGCAACCAGCGGGCTGTCTTCCTCCTCGCTCACTATCCTGCCTCGTTTGTTCCCACCCACCTTTTTTTACCGTTTCTTTCGTTCTTAACGTTTTGCGTTACCTTTATTATTATTTTATCTTTGAGCTCGTGGGCCCATGACTGCACTACGAAGTGAATCCTTCCTGCTGCGCTGCCTCTTCAGTAACGCGTATGTATAATACGCGAAGAATAAAAATGTGCCGTCATTGCAGCGTACGACAGATGGCTGAAAGACGACACTCCTGAAACTGAAAGAAAAATGGCGGCAGTAAACCGATGCAGCTCCCCTAATATGCTGTGAGGGCCTGGCGAGTGTGACGAGAGAAAGCCTGCCTGCACTGCACCGTTTTAGACGCGTATAATGGCACCGTTTATCAATACGGCGTTGGTTGCGTTATTGTGCCGTGTGTTATGCCACTTAGGCTACTAACGCCACATGCGCCAAATGCAAGGTTTAATAAGTCTGCTAGGTGCGATGAGTTAAAAATGTTTCTTGAAATAGTATAACTGGTTTTGCTTAGCTCCTTTCAAGAACGAAGCAAAAGCTGAAATTTCGACGAGAGAATTTTGTCTTATGAGTAGATGGAATGGTGGAATTGGATGTGCCAGTTATAAAATCGTGGAAGATGCTTTTTCTTCCGTTCCGTGAGCTTCGAACATGAGAGTAAAACATGCAGCTAGTGGTGACCGTTTACATCAGCACTGTTCGTACGTAGGTCCATCTTGTTTTGCAATATCGAAGTTTTATGTTAAATGAGTGTGTGCGATACGAAGGCGACATAAAATTATTTCAATGAAGCGCTTTTGGTGACTGCACTATTCTAATTCTTCAGTAACTGGCTTCCTCGTGAACAGTTTCTTTACGGCGCTATCCCATAAAGCTTGCCATTTCTCTGTTTTCGTTGTACTCATTTACAGAAACCTCTGTGCGGTGTCTTTAATTTCTGTATTTTAGCCTCAACTCTCTCACTACCGCTGATTCCTATGTAGCAAAACTGTACTACTTCTCCATGTGTGCCGGTTTTTGTTATATTGTGTATGATACCTCGTATTAGAGGCTCTATTGAATTTTTTGGAGCACAATGAGATGGAGCACAGGTCGGTGTAAATGTTACTGTTTCCAAAGTTGTCCTTCAGTATTTTTCTCTGCAGCAAAATAAATTTAACATTCGGCAACGAGAACTGATCTGCACTTAAGCAACCTTACTATTTTTTCTGCGTTGTCTTTTATTACAGCATTTAATACAAAGTGTTTTCGAACTATCTATGAAAAATTAAGCTTCGATTGAGGAAAACGCAGAAAACTAGAAAGCCTTTCAGGTATGATCTTGATCAGATTCCATTAGAATATGCTGTGGAAGTGAGGAATCGATTTCAAGAATTAGATCTAGAAGACAAAGAGCCCGAAGAGATGTGGACTGATGTTCGTGATATAATACAACAAGTTGCTACTAAGGTAGTTCCAAAGCAAAAGAAATGCAAAAAAGCAAACTGGTTATCTGAAGAGGCTTTGCAAATAGCTGAGGAAAGGAGGATGGCAAAAGGTATGGGGGAAAGAGAAAGATACAAGGTTCTCAATGCGGATTTTCAGAAAATAGCAAGGAGAGATAAGAATGCCTTCCTGAACATACAGTGTCAAGCAGTTGAGGACAACAGCCAATTAAGGAACACAAGAGCTCTGTATAAGACAATCAAAGATATCAAAGGAAGCTTCTGTGCTAAGCTGGGCGTGATAAAGGACAAACGAGGCAAGGACCTCACTGAAGCCTCAGAGATAAAGAAGAGGTGGCAGGAATACACAGAAGAACTGTACAAGAAGGACCCGGATGTGCAAACCCAACATAGGACGGTTGTGATTACTGATCTCGAGCCGGGCATCCTGAAGAGTGAAGTTGAATGGGCTTTAGCCAGCCTTGCTAAGAACAAAGCTAGCGGAATTGATGGTATTCCAGCTGAGTTGCTTCAAAACCTCAACCACGACGCTGTTAACACTCTGCATACATTATGTCAGAAGATTTGGACAACTCTGCAGTGGCCACAGGATTGGAGGAGGTCAGTTTACATCCCCATTCCAAAGAAAGGCAGTGCCAAAGATTGTTCCAACTACCGCACGATCGCGCTTATTTCGCATGCTAGCAAGGTGATGTTAAAAATCCTGCAAGGTAGGCTGCAGCAGTATGTGGATCGGGAGCTTCCGGACGTGCAAGCTGGGTATCGCAAGGGCAGAGGAACTAGAGACCAAATTACCAACCTTCGCTGGATCATGGAAAAAGCAAGAGAGTTCCAGAAACCCATTTACTTCTGCTTTATTGATTATGCTAAAGCGTTTGACTGCGTAGATCACAGCAGATTGTGGCAAGCTCTCCAAGAGATGGGAGTTCCAATTCACCTCATCTGTCTCCTCAGGAACCTTTATGAAGGGCAAGAGGAAACAGTCAGAACTGGGCATGGTCTTACTGATTGGTTTCCGATTGAGAAAGGGGTGAGGCAAGGCTGCATACTGTCGCCCTGCCTATTTAACCTATATGCAGAGTGCATCATGAGGAAGGCCGGTCTGGACGAGTCTTCAGCTGGAGTGAAGATCGCTGGAAAACGTATCAACAACCTTAGATATGCGGATGATACCACTTTAATGGCAGAAAGTGAAGTGGAACTCAAGAGACTTCTGATGCGCGTACAAGAAGAGAGTGAGAAGTTTGGGCTTAAACTGAACATTAAAAAGACGAAGATCATGGCGTCGTGCCCTATGAAGTCCTGGAGCATCAATGGACAAGAAGTGGAAGCCGAGACAGATTTTCTGTTCTTGGGCGCCAAGATTACCTCGGAAGGAGACTGCAGCCATGAAATCAGGAGACGCCTGCTTCTGGGAAAGAGAGCAATGGTTAGCCTTGACCGCCTAGTAAAGAGCAGAGACATTAGTCTGCCAACCAAGATCCGTATAACCCGTGCTATGGTCTTTCCAGTTGTGATGTATGGATGCGAGAGTTGGACTGTGAAAAAGGCTGACCGCCGAAGAATTGACGCGTTTGAATTGTGGTGCTGGCGAAGACTCTTAAGAGTTCCTTGGACTGCCAGAAGATCAAATCAGTCGATATTGTCGACCATAAACCCTGACTGCTCATTGGAGGGTCAAATTCTAAAGTTAAAGCTCAGCTACTTTGGTCATCTGATGAGAAGAGAGGAGTCGCTGGAGAAAGATTTGATGTTGGGAAAGGTTGAGGGTCGCCGGAGAAGGGGTAGGCAGCGAACGCGATGGTGAGATGGCATTCTAGAGGCATTGCAGATGAAGCTATGTGATGTTAAGAAGATAGTGAGAGACCGGAAAGCGTGGCGTGACATGGTCCATAGGGTCACGAAGAGTCGGACACGACCGAACGCCTGAACTGAACTGATGAAAAATCATGTGATTTTTTTTTTTCGTTTGTGACAAGGATTCTTTTTAGTACGTGTTCGTGTTTTTTTTTTCTTTTTTTTTTACGAAATAGTGAGTGTGAAGTTACATACAGGGGGAAAACTACGATACCTAGGTGGTAGTATCCTTCCGTTCTGCCTTGTTCTTTTTTTTTTTTTTTTTTTTTGCTCTGCTCCATTCCTGAGATAACTCCGCGGAATGTGTTTACAAACCTGAGTAAACAGGAACGCGGATGTCTCCAAACTGCATAAAGTTTGAAATACTCGACTGCTAATCGCTGTCCCCGACCTCAAGGATCGAGTAGGTCTCCACTTGACAGCTCAGTCACCATGTTGCCGGGACTCCAGGCTTCGTTGAAACAAATTGCCACCACAAAATGTTACGTTAGTCTTGTCGGCTTCTTTTAAAGCTGAGACGATAGAGTCTTCCACTGTGGTCTGCAGTGGTGGCTGTCAGAACAAGTCAGGGGGCCGCTCGCAAAGCAGCCTCCAGAGAGGCAGGGGTGTAATCTGATACTCTCGGCCAGTTGCGAGCTGCACGTAGTGCATGTAGTTCGAGCATCAAGAGCACACACCGTATTATGTTTCCGTTGCGAGGAAATACACCATTGCGCAAAGGCAACTCGGCCGAGCACTTTGCACCGCGAGCGATGGGCGGGTCTCATGCGCTGCAACGCAGTGCGTCGGATGCGATCCAGGAACTGGCTCATCGGATGCTGCAAACCGGACGCATCGTCGCTTGGCCCAGATTGCAAATGGTGCGCCGCATCCGCACAGCGTTGTGCGAGCCACATGCATGCACGCGCCGCTGCCGTGACACATCCAACCGGCACCCTTACGAGCCCTAGCTGGGTGAACTGTAGGGATGAACGAACTATCTTCGTGTCCGGAGAGGCGTTAACGAGCTTCGCATGGCGAATGCATGCACCAAATCAGAACCACGCGGTAACTATTTCCATCAGTTGGCAAAATAGTGCAGAACGGCATGGTCATCAGGCCGAAAAAAGAATAGAAGAAAGATTCCGCGAGATGTGTCCGCGAGACGTCACAATAGGTTCTGACGTCGACACAATTTTCCCTTTCGGGTAGTTAGGCCCTCATTCTCGCATGCCGATGAGAGGAGTTCATTGGTGCCGACGACGAAGCCAAAGAAAAGAAAGAACGAACGCGAGAGAAAGAACGAAATAGAGAAAAATGGAGAAAGAAAGAACAAAAGAGGCAAAAAAGAACGAAAGAGAGAAGAAAGGAAAGAAAGAGAGGAAGGAATGAAATCAAATTATACTAAGTAAGAAAAAAAAAACAGGCAAGATAGAGGCAAAAGAGAAGAGGTAGACAACAGAAGAGGCAGAGGGGAGAGGTAGTATAGAGAAAGAGGAACAAAGGCTTTCGCTATAAAGCTCTTCAGCGAAGCTAAGTAGAATCCTATAATTTTAGCTTTAGCGACGCTAGGGCATCCTTAAGTTGCGTACGTTGGCAACAGGCCTTTTATGGCGTTATAACACCCATGAGAATGTTCCTCATGATTGGCACCTTCGTGGCATTACCCCAATAACGATTAAAGTGTGCCTTTGTTTGACATGTGCTGACATGCTTGTTATTTAGAAATATGCTGGACGATGCAGAGCCTACTTGTATTCACAGCAAAAGAATTAGATAGAACAACTCGTGTACTTATTTGTAGGAAGAAAATCTTCCTACCGGTTCATGGTAGCTTGCGGAGCCCGCTTCGCGCTCGCTGCTCTGGCGTCTGTGATCACCACCGGCGATTCATAAGTCTGGGAGGAGGTACTATATGTCAAGTGCACAAACATTTTTTAGTAATCAATTCCCCCAAGTCGCTTGCGGCTCATGATAAATTTATTTGCGAACAGACATTCATTATGTTCCATGCTTTTCTAGTTTATAAGGTGTCTGTGTATTAGCCTCGGCGGGATATGCGTAATACATCTCTGCCACAAGTGTGTTACCATCCTTACAACTATGGTGACTCCTTTAGTGTCAACGTGCAACTTACAACAGGTCAGCAACCTGTTTTGTTTCTCATGGTCATTTTATCAGGTTGGGTCGAATCACAATTTTTGTAGGGAATACCATTAATGACCCACTATGCCGCAACAACAAGTGCTTTAGAAAATTTGATAGCAAAACATCGAGGCAGCCGGGAGTTTGGAGCAATTTTGGAGCAGGATGGAGCAGGAAAAGCAGTTTGGAGCAGAATGGAGCAAATGGAGAAGTGCTTCTAACCCTGCACCCATGTCTATGAAACTCCCAAAGAGACAGAGAAACGACTAGAAAAGCGAAGACAGTATCGCTGATAGGAATCACACAAAAGATCTATCCGAAGACGGCGCAGCTATGTGTTCGACGCTAGCATTTGCCGACAGCATGCCCGTCACAGAAACATGCACAAGGTAACAGGCTCTATAGGGGCAACCGTAGCATATCCGCATGCGCCGAGTAAAGGAAAAAGATCCGTGCGGTGAACGATTTTGTGTCATCGGGTCACATGTCTGTGACGCAACCACAGTATAAGGATCCGCAATCGCACACTACTGCATACAAAACGACGAACGACCTTACAGAGCTTAAAAAATATAATAGTAGTGTCATCAAAACCTGATTTCTTCCAAGTCATTTTAATCCAGCACTGTTTTACCTTAGTATATCAAATTAGGCATCGAGCAAAAGGCTGCAGCCCACCGAGCGGACCGACGCCGAGTTGCTGACTACAAACTTACCCCTCCTGTCAACCCTGCGCCCCTTCCTGCAGGGCTTCTCCGAGGCGCGCAGGTCCTCATACCCGAGGCCCTAGCCGTAGCGGCATACACCGTCAACATTGTTGTGATGTAGCGAAACTACACTCCCAAGAGAAGTCTACAGCCCGTTGGACACCACGCAGCTAAATACAGCAATGAGGCTTCACTTAGACCAGTTTCCAGTTATAAGTGCGACACAGGTGTCTACCCGATGATTCCCCACCTTCTGCGGAGGTGCGCCGCCCTGCAGCAGATCAGCGCACAGCAACCTCACCCCAGATGCTCGCACCCTACAGGACTGGATTGTGGCCGGAACTCGGCTCGTGCCAAGGACACGCTTTATGTCTGTGTGCTTTTGCAAGAGCCACCGACACTGCGAACTCTCCTGCCCAATTCCCCCTCCAATACCTAGGACACAGATTCATCCTGATTGCAATAAAGGGATTCGGGCCTCATTTCTACGCGCAGAGGCCCCGTTATTCACTCGCGGAAACCAACTCCGTATCTTTCCGAGCGCGTATGGCGTGCAGTGTTCATCTAAAACGCTGAAAGCTATCTGCCTGCGCCACGCGGCCTTAACTGTCGGCCCGGCAGTGTAACTCAAGTTGTGGAACAAGGCTGCGCCTCACACGAGAGGGCCGGGCGCGTACAGCACGCCTCGTTCATTTGCCTCCACTATGCGTAGCTCAGTTCCTCCTCCACGTGGGTGCATACATAACATACGGGCGCCACCGCGACACTCTATAATTTAAACTCCAGCGGCAGCGTAGAACAGGCGCAGCTCCCGTAAACTTAGTATTCCGGTCACACCGAATCCGAGGCCGCAAACGGACGACAAACATAGTGAGTCGTGAGAGTTTTAACCACATGCGGTAGCACGCCGCTTTAACGATAATTTACTGCGAAGACGGAATGAGTGAGCTCGTCGGAGACAGACCCCGGTAACTCAAAGGTTGGTCTAGTTTTCACAGTGCCGATTTACGCAATGGGAGAAAACGAGCAAGAAAAAATGAAGTGAGGCGGTAGTAAAATCAACGTCGTCAAGAGTTGAAAAACATGTTGACGCTCTTTGGGGGAAGCTGCGAAGGATAAGCGCGCTGGTGAAGAGCGGCTCTTTAATGCCCAAGAAGAGATCACATCTCGGTTTCTTAAGAGCGCAGCGTCGCAAACATTTAATGACAGCCTTTTTTAAACGGTACACAAATTAAAACAAAACAAGCCCAAGAAGTGCAGCTACAGGGACCTTGAAAGTTAACTTAGTAATCCTATAGTAATTATTACTATATCTGACTTGAAATTCGCCCGTTTTCAGAAAACTCGTTAAATACGCACAAGTCATAAATAACACAAAACAGATATCTATAGCTCGAAGCAGCTTTAGAAGCCACCTCGTAACAGCGACCTCGCCTTTGAAAAGCAAATTTAACGTCGATAGGCTATCTCCTGTCAGTAGTAACCAATATCCTAGTTTATTCGAGCAATGCTTTGGTTGGTTTGGTTTAGTTTGGTTTTAGGCGGTTTAACGTTCCAAATGAACTTACGCTATGAGAGACGCCGTAGTGGAAGGCTCTAAAAATTTATACCGTCTGGGGTTCGTTAACGTGCACTCACATCTCACAGCAGACGGGCGCCTTGCTTTTCGCCTCCATCGAAAAACGGCCGCCACGGCCGGGATTCGATGCCGCATTCTTTGGCACAGTAGTCGCGAGCGCCCTAGCCACTGCACCACCGCGGCTGGGCTCGAGTAATTCTTTGTTGCTATGCAAAGCCGTGCTGCTTCCGATGATTCATGGCATTTACTTTTGTCATATCCGTCTTTCTTTGCACGCCAGTGATAGGCGCGATTGATAAGACGCTGTGAGCAGAGCGATCTGCGTGTTTTCCGTTCAGGCCTGTATAATACTAGCAGGAGCGTGCAGCCGCTCATTGGCCTAAGGGAACGATCTGACCATTGGGGGAAACGTTAAAGTAACAGCACTAGTAGTTTATCTAAATAAACAATAAAATAAAATAAATGGTGTGGCTGGCTGCAGCATTTGCTAAGTAACAATTCAAGCGCCCCAGCTGCGGCCGCAAATAAAAGTGAAATAGAAAGGGTAGCGAGAAGTACGAAGAGGAGTGATAGAGCGAAAGGGCAGTTGCGTCGAATAAGGCATAGCATCTCTGAGTACCTGTGATACCTCCCACAAAGAAAGTGTGCTCGGGGGCGTTCGACATAGCTCCGGCCCTTATTATATAGCGCACGCATTTTGCATTTTAACTGCATTTTTGCATAAAACCTGATCCATCGGATTGCTCCTCATTTAAAATCCGCAATATCAAAGCAATATCCGAGCCAAAACTCCGCCTTTACCCCCTAAGATAAACCACACTATGCGGCAACACTTGAGCACACAGTCGCGTTGCCGCGACCTTGTAACACTATGGCTACGCCGTCTATTCGAGGCGCCCGCAGCTGACGCCGCGAAAGATGCGAAGCTATGCGCGCTCAAGTGAGTTCACGCTAAGCGTGATCGAGACTGTACATTGCAGGGCGACTCGACGCGTAGCGGCGGCTGCCACAGTACTTTAAGACTAATTTTTCCTCAGCCTTCCGGTGATTTCTAAAACTGCAGGAGTGATCAGCCACAAATCGCAAGACGCCTCTTTTCCAGTGAAACACGGCCGTTACTAATACGGCTGTAAAGAGCATAGGATGTGTTCTGCACAGGAGATACAATGCAGAGTCAAACAGAACATTTAATCATATATGCGTGCCCGCAGCAAAGGTGCTACAGAGGAATCGTGTACACAGTTTTAACAAGGTGTTAGCGATTGCACTAAGAACCTTTTAGTGGGCATCCTACGCCACCTCGGCGCGTTTTTCTCAACACAAATGAGAACATGTTGAGCAGCAGCTAAGTAAAAATCATCGTTTCATTCTGTAGCCGAGTGCACGGAACTCCTGAGCGTGAGGAAGTATTTCAACGCCTCAAAAGGCAGGAAACATTCCATTAGAGCGTTCGCCTAATGAGTGCCGTATTAGTCCCGGGGTTGAACAGTAATGCCCACATCCGCGTATTAAGACGCCGGAGCCATTGTCTCGCCACTACGCAGTACATGGCGTACAAGGCTGCAAGGCGCGACCTTCGTCACACGCCACGACGCGACTACAGAAAATAAGGATGACGAGGAGGGAGGACCACCCAGCGACGCGCCCAAAATGCATCGCTGCGCAACAACAGTGGTGCACTGTGGCACGCGCTCGCGACCAGCGCAACGTGGCGACAGGGCGAGAACAATAGAACGGCGCAGAGGGCACCGCGTCATTATGTATTCAAACAGCCTGTGACGATAGCGGAGACCCGAAATGAGCGCACCGCTTCTCCAGATATTGCTCGTCCCGTCAGACAACAACGAGCCGAAACAAAATTGAGACAGAAAAATTTCCCCTCGGGGAAGCTCGGAGCTTAGGATCACAACGGCTGAACCAGGTGCATTCTACCGGGGTCGAGGTGTCCGCTACCCGCTATCCCCTCCCCTACGCACATAGACATGATATGACGATGTCACGCGACTTTCAGGTGTTTCCAGGAGGCTCCGGTCGCCACACGAGAAGCAGAGATGCAGGAAGCACTAAATTGAATATAGTACTCCGCCGTCTATCATTGTGGTGCTTTTGAGCTGTCGTCCGAATACCAGCGCGTAGCGGAGCTGAAAGTGGGAAAGACTGTGGGCGACACTGTCTTGTTTGCTAATGCGACGTGTTTCTGAATCAGGCTTCACTACTGCTGTCGCTCGCAAAAAAAAAATAAAAAATAAAAAGCTAATAATAATAATAATACTGGGGGGGGGGGGGGGGGGGGGGGGAGGGAGGGAGTATACGAACTGTGTCTTGTTTTGTTAATTAATTAGCTGCCTTCTCAGTGCTCGTCACGATGCATAGTCGCACGCGCTCATGCTTGGGGTGAAGAGGTATACGCTTTAGTGGTAAAACAACTCGCAGCACAGAGCTATTCGTTGAGAGACGCTTTCGGAGTGGCTGCAGTGAGCGTAGATCTTCGAAGAACAAAAAGCACGGGTGCGCCTCGGATCCTGCTCCATATGAAGCGGTCAGTCAACCGCTGTTTATAGTCCTACCCTGCATGACCCCTGCAGGTTTACACGCATATCACTGTCCCGAAGCTGGCTGGGAAGGTCGTTCGAAACCACGGTCACGTTCGCGCACTTTTCGTGACACGCGTATAACCGGCGCCTTCCAGTAGGCATGGAGGTAAAGTGCTCGTTTAGCAGTTGTGCGGCGCGGGAAGTTTTGTTTGTTGCGCACAGAAAGAGGCTGGGGGGGGGGGGGGGGGGGATCACTTGCACGGCGTTTGAAACTCAAAGCCGAACAGTATACGCGCTATATCCACCGGTTTTCCTTTGCAAAATGGATCCCCACAGCAGCGCTGCTGGTGGTTCAGATGTAAAACAGGCATCCCTTTATAAGCCGACACACATGCAACGCCCGGTGGACTTGCGTGAGGGCGATAAAAGACAGCCTCACCCGTCGAACAGCGTTTCGGGGTTTATGAGACGTCCCTATCTCTCTTCGCGTTGTCGCACGCTTACAGTGTCTTATCCAGCTCTAAGCAAGGATGAAGCGGTAGTTACCGCGGCGTAATCCGATACACCGCAATCATGCGGTGGCGAGCTGGTTTCTTTCCCAAGCTCAAGAACCTCCTACCGAGCTTTTATAAAGACCGCAAGATATGCAGAAAGCAAATTAAAAAAAAAAAAAACATGTTCATCCACCGAGATAATGCTGCCTGACGTAAACTTAGAGCGGCCTGAGGCTATTCAGCTACCAACTGCTATGAGCCTGTTTCTCAGCTAGGCTGCCGTGTATGGCAATGCATTGCGCCTTGTTGGTAGCTCTATAAGCGTCTCTCCAGCTAGCAATTAGTCTGAGCTCGCTTGTTTTGTTCTTGCTTCTTTTTAAAGCCAATTCCTGCATTCCGTTTAGGGGCTGCTTTCACTCGACAGTTTCTAATCAACTATGCTAACTTCATGTTCTCATCGTGGGTGACGTCCTTTTCCCGGTGTCAAAGTGATGGAACGCAGATCCCCCAAATTCTCTTCACTTATGCATCTATCTATAAGCTTCATCAACGAAATTACGTCAAACAACGACTTCCTTGACGTATTGCTTGCATGAATGCCGAACAATGCGCGCCACCGCGCGCGTCCTCATAGCCGAAAGCATATTGACGTCGCTGACGCATTACAAGGAAGCTTCCACGGAGCCAGGAGGACGATGAAGGTAAGCCCTTGTGTCTCAAGAAAGGTTACGAATAGGGGCGCCTGCTTGCTGTCACCGATCAAAGACATTATGTTGCTCTCCGTGGCGTCTGCTGCAAGACAATCGCCTGCGTGTGTACGCGAGACATCATTAAAGCACGTAACGACGTAGGCACGAAAGACGATCAGGCTCAAGTATCGGCGTCGTTGTGGCGCCTAGTCGCATTAAGGCACAGAGTTCTAAGCGCATATTGTCTGTGATGTTGGCTCCGTCAATGTTCAGCCTCGCATTCAAAGCTTACGTTCTTGAAATGTGCCTCTGTACTTTGTTAAAAAGAGGCAACGGCCATCCTGCCCATCTGCTCGTCTTTGTTCTGTAAATGAAGGCATAAATTCAATATAATTTCCCATGTTCAGCCTCTACCGTGTCCATACAGTCCAGAGCAATGACAGCGAGCTCGTTGTTGCGTTTCTTTATTTCACCTTCCTGCACATACTAAAACGCCTGGATGACGTTGACATCTGAACCATTATGCACACGCTTCCCTGCTGAATCGCCGTATCCAGATTTCAACTTGAACATGCGGATTGAATGCACAGCAGCATTTATTTATTTATTCACCCACCATGAACGCCCCCGCGGACATTATGTAACTGGATATACAAAAAAAAAAAAACACTGATAATCAATTAGATCCACGGGGCATATGAGAGATCCTTACTTTTCCACATCACACTGCATGAATATGCTATCACCTATGTAAACAAGCGACAGCGTCATTAATGCTCATTTCTGAATCACTTATTGTGCAGTGGCAGTTTAATCTCAGGTGACGTAGACCCCACAGGATGTTCTGTAGCCGTCGACTTTTCTTACACTCAATGTGTTCGAGATCAATGGGATCATCATATATAGCCATGTGCTCAGAGATGTGCACCATGCTATGCAACATGCCAAAGGAATGACCCTTGAGACAGCGAGGCTTCAAACGGGTGGTGAAAAGGTGTTCGATTCCCATGTTTCCCTTCCACATGAACAGAGTTGCCAGAGTTGGTAGCTACGTCCAACCGGACCATGCCATCTGGTGTCAATACGTCACACAGCCCGCCGGCAAATAGCACGTCCGGCGACTTCCATGAGTAAAGGAAACTAGCGCCGACGCACCATTCAGCCTCCGGCCAGCCAGTTGCTGGTCATGTCACCTGCCAGTACCACCTGTCGGATGCGCTCTCGTGATTTTGCGAGGCTTCAAATGGGAGGTGCAATGATCCCGTTTCGACGGCCTTAGTCATTTTCCGGCATTCAAAATTCACATACGCTGCGAACATGGAGGCGGTGAAAATAAGCTACATTGAAATCGTGACAGACATTGCGATTCTGAGCCAGGACTAAGAGGAAAACGGCATCGCAGAGCCGCGAGTGAAAAATGCAGATGCGCGGACCGCAGTGTCATTTTGAGGAGGCCTTTCATTATCCCTATAGTGAATCTCATATATGTATGCATACACGCTACCATTGGATGTACATTCAAGTAATGCAATGTCGTTGCGACACCTACACACTGTGCTTGGATGGTGGGGCGTACCCATGTCGTTCTCTCTTTCCTCACTTTGGAGTATTGTGCGACGATTTCGTATGCCGTATAAGATATTTCAAAGCGAAAATTCCGCAGTTCGACCTTTGAAGGTCGACAAGCAGAAGACTTAGCGTCCACGTCATCCATTGCTGCTCAGACCACCACATAGTGACAAAATGAAGCAAGGATTTAGCCGGTCGTGATTGGAAGAAGCTGAAGGCAAGAAAGACGCTGTGCAGGGTTTCCGGCTAAATCATCTGATTTCGGCGAAGCAAACTTCGCTTCCCTCGCGGAGCGATCTGGAATCGACACCTCATCCCAATCTGCCAATGAAACAAACAAGTCGCGCTCAAATTCTGCTACTGGAATTCGATTGCTCCAAACAGCGAAGAAAGAAAGCATCCAAATATTCTACTGGCATTCGACATGAAAAACGATTAGAGTTATCGGAACATCTAAGTCGCAGCGCCCTCAGGCCTTCGCCACACGCGCAGACCTGTAACCACCGCCTTGTAACGGAGTGACGCCGTACACAGGGGCATCGTACGGATCAGCGCGGCAGCGGAAATTCCAGACGAGCTTCGAGGTGAAATCATCCGTGACCGAGAAAAATCAACAGATAGTAAGAATAGCAGTAAGCATAACTTCGCGCCTACTGCAGGCACATGATCGAAGATATTTCTTGACTGCCACAGAAGAGTACCGGTAATGAAAACAATATTTATGAAGCACGAAACTTGGGCTTGGGAATGGAGATCAAGGGGAAAAATGTCACCAAGACGACCAAACTTGTAGCAATCTTCGGGAGAAGCAGGTCTCAGGGTATACAGGAGTGGAATGTGTGGAGGACATTTTCCAGAAAAAGCGACTGCAAGGGTGCAAGTTGGATAATCTGAAGAAAGAAAAATGAACGCACTACTCAGAGGGTGAAACGCTCACAACCAGCAAAACAGACCACAAGCGACACTCATCGCAAACGTCCGAGCTACTTTCGCTTTATTTTCATGCCGTTGTTTGTGAGACATTGTATAACTTATATCAACGTTACTGTCTGCTGCTCTATTCATGTTTTTGTTTTTCCCCTTTAAGCTTCAATGTTTAATTTTGTGTTTTGTATTTTTGCAAATATGCATATGCTTTTATCTGTTTTGTTGTAGTTTCTTGTGATTGCGGTTTATTTGTTTACTTCTGATTGCATGCCTGTATCCCCCCTCCCTGTAATACCCTTGAATTGAGGGCCCTTAGGGGTATGTTGTATAAATATAAATAAATAAATACTCTGAACTTCGTTCCGATAGGAAGCAGACGTCCGAATGAACACACAAGTATATGCACCAGTGTCCTAGCTCAAGTATGTAAAGGTTAGAAGAGTCGCCAGAACGAAGCGTCGACACCCATTACCACAGCTCCACGTTAAAAGGCTAATCAGCACGGCTTCCAGCACTTGACTGGCTCGTCGCACACGGAGTCGGCCTTTCCACGAGCGAGCATATGCGAACGCTTTGCGTCGTCAGCAGCGCGGCTGTCATTGTTCTCCGATCGACGCAAGTTTCCTCCTTCCTCGTTTTCGGCGCGAACAACAAACTTGGAAGAGAGAGTCGTTCTTCCCAGCTTCTTTCCGTTTTCCGGCACGAGGCGAGAATCGTTCGCTATCGCAAAATTCTAACTCCTCACTGGAATTTTTGGCGGTGCCAGTTAAATGCGTGCCGGAAGATCGCACGCTCTCTGTCGACGCGCTGACAGTCTGTTCAGGGAAGTTGACTCTAACCCTTTGTCTTCGCGACAATTCAAATAACGCGAATACTTCGCCTCGCAACGCGGTCAAATGCATACAGGAAATCCCCCCGTGGAAACATTTCTGATTCCCTATACACTGATAATTTCCAGTGCGTATGCCGTGACTATAGATACGGGAAGGCACACTAATTCTTTTAGACTGTGACCTCCCGTTTCAAGCAATACTGACCGAGAAGTGACGTTTGAAGACATCACTGTCACCACTTAAGTCATTGTAGTCCTGCCCACAGGCAGTGAATAAATCCGCTATATTATATATATATATATATATATATATATATATATATATATATATATATATACATACACAAGTGAAAAATTGCTTCATACTGTTTCCAAGTTTATTTGTAGTCGACGTTTCGGCAGGAGCCCTGCCTTTCTCAAGACTGAGGGTACAAGATTCATGTACCCTCAGTCTTGAGAAAGGCAGGGCTCCTGCCGAAACGTCGACTACAAATAAACTTGGAAACAGTATAAAGCAATTTTTCACTTGTACATATATATATATATATATATATATATATATATATATATATATATATATATATATATATATATATATATATATATATATATATATATATATATATATATATATATATAGCACAAACTCTGCTCTGTTACCCTATGAAAGATAGACATCTTTGTCTGTTGCACTATGCGTACCTTGTACATGCACGTTCCATACGCAGTAAACATTAATACATTAAAAAAATATTCTGAACGTAGACCGCTAGAGCAACGAACTGTACTGTGGAAGATGACAACCGGAATGTACAAAACTTGGACAAACGAACAGACTCAGACAGGGCGCGCTTCGCTTATACCAGGTGTATTCTGCTCCTACTCTCGTCATCGGAACCAGAATGAGTTATTCCGGCTGGATAGCCATGACTGTCTGTTCACCACGAAACTGTTTTTACCTCAAGACTATGAAAACGAGCAAGTAAAGCCTACAAGTTCTAACCTGCTGTCACATAAGCTTTGAATGCCCTTATTACAACCACTCATCCCTGCGTCTTAACTTCCACCAACTCAGCTAAGGAGCAACGCGTGGCCAGAGACACCCAGCGTAGAAATCTGCAGATATGCACCTCCCACGACATTTACGACCCTATAATTATCTTCTCCGAGATGATGAACGGCCGAGAGCAGCAGCAATCAGTGGTCCGGGATGGAACGCTCTTGAGAGACTGATGTACGAACTTACAGGGCCTATATACAGGGCGAGATAAGGTCCGGCTGAAACCGGAGGATATCTGCTGACCACCCGAGAACAAACGAGGCGCCGTCTTATCTACGACAGGCGTCCATGAGAGAGATCGCACAGAGCTTGCGTCTTACCCGGGCGAAATCGTTCTCGAGTCTTGCCGCCGCAGTCCTGGCCAATCCCCATTCCTCGAGCACTTCATTTTTGCACCCGGACGAGAACCGTCGACCCCGTGATCTAGTAAAAGAAGATCGTTCCCAGCGCCCTGTCAGTTGCAATCTTCGTTGCCCGCCGCCGCCCTGGCGACCAGGCAGCTATAGGGGAGCGTACACATAACGACCTCGTGGCAGATCTTGATCTCGCTACCACAAGGCGCACACAGACCGGCACGAGCAGAATTTTTTGGAGGAGGAGGAGAAGGTTCCTAGGGGCTCCAAAAACGCAACCGCTCGCTGCCCACGAAAAGCGGCGAAGCATTCACTGCCTTGTCCGTGACAGAGCGCATACTGATGCGTTCGCATCGTAGACTCTCACAATGTTGTCGAGATCTCTGCGTATCTGCGTACATAAAACGCGACTGAACAACACAGCCGCGTACTCAAGATAGCCGAGAATTTTCATGCTCGCTTCACTCGCCCCGTACCAGAATTAGGTCGTCATATTTAAAGCGTATCCTTCCTTCAAAAGTGAAGCTTCCTTCGAAAGTGAAGAGCGGCCGGTGCATCAGGCTGCCCTATGGACAGAAAACGCGAAAATAAAAAAAAAAATTAAGAAAATGTCTGGCTTTTCTCTGACGATTCAGAGGCCTGATAAGGATAGGCCTTGCAAGTCGAGCGAGCCGAAACCCCAATCTGTTGGCGTCGTTAAGTGACAAGCGGATAAACGTCCGTTATCAATCCTTGGAGCGTGCACAGACTCAACCAAGAGCCACCCTATTTCCTTCTCTATCGCAGCCTCCCAGGGAAGATTGTCTCTTCTGCTTAGCGGCGGCGACGAAGTTGTTTGCCGGATGGCAAGCACTTTGTCTCCGAGGGAACGCCCCGCAGTTCGACGCGGTGTGGTCTAACACCGCACACAACCTCGCCAATTTGGCAGCGAACGCAAAGATACAAAAGCACGCCTTCGGAGAGGGCTCGAAGCGATGAGGCAAGTCGCCAGCGTTTAGGCCTATTCTTCTCCTTTGCTTCCACGCCGTCCTCTCTGCTGCTACTTCTCTGGTCCTCGGGCGACAATACCAGGCGGCGGAGGATGTTTCTTCTGTTTCGCACATCAGCGCCCGTTCCGTCACCGCCCTCTTGGACACGGTCGAGGTCGTATACGAAGATGAAGAGGGCGAGCAGGTAGGCGATCGAGGGGAAAGAAGGTGAGAGAATAAAAAAAAAAAGGAGGAAGATGGGAAGGCGCACAGATATCCCGGATGTGTTGAGATTTCCATCAGAAACGCCGACGGAAAGAGTCGAGGGAACGTTAAGAAAAAACAAAATGCAAAAAAAAAAGAAAGCTGGCGGCGAATTGCGCATGCTAACTATACGTCAACATTTTACTTTCACGTTATCTACTCTTCTTACTACTCGGCCTCTCTCGATCTTACATCGTTATATACCGTCAAAAGTGAATGGAATGTAACTTTATCAAAAACATTTTATTTATTTGAAACCAAAGCAGAACGCTTGAGATTTATTTGTGCAGCCCGTAGTTAGCGCAACAATCTTGTTCATGCATACACCTTTAATGGATACTTAATATGAGGGGGATGAAATTAACTTTTTCTTGCTACTATTCCCTTCCATTTACTTTTGATAGCACTAGTACCATTACCACTACTTTCTCTTACTCTCAGAGTCAGAGACATAAAAACTGACTGAAAAGCTCTAATCCAACTTGAAACACCTGACCTAAGCAAAAACAAATAATAATAATAATAATAATAATAATAATAATAATAATAATAATAATAATAATAATAATAATAATAATAATAATAATAATAATAATAATAATTAATTAGTTGAGTCTCACCATTTTAGCTGACAGATAATAATAAATAAAAAGAGCTTCGTGACATGCTGATGTATAAAAAGATAGAAGAGTATCAGCCTACTACGGCGCCTAGTGACGTCTTATCCTACAGACGGACACGATTAGTTTAAAGTGCATATCTTGTGCTTCCTCACGATGGAAAGAAAATCCCCTGGGTCACGTACGAGTTGTGAATGCTCGATCTTTCAGATCTATTTAGCTCACCGATTTAGTCAAACGGACCTTTCTCCCAAAGACAGGAGGAATGTAGTCAGGTTTGGCTTACCTGTAAAGAAAAAGAAAAAAAGCAGTAAATACTTATTCAATTCATATTTTATTTTGAAAGCAAATTCCTGCAATAGTTTAATCTGAATTGAAAACCACTGGCCAACAAAGTTCGAAGAAACGTGTTTTTTTTTTTCTTTTTTTTTTTTTCAGATAATATTTCGAGACTCCAAAATGCCCATAGAAACCGCTACTCAGAAAGGATTTAGAAGATGGCTTGATTATGCTGCAGCGAATTCAAAATGCAACAACGCGGAGTTCATTACTTCAACAAGCAACACATCAATGAACACTGCAAGAAAAAGAAACAAAACGTAGAAACCAAAAACGCAAGAGGAAAGTGTGTATGTTTTCGTGTCAAGTACGAGTGAAATCATAACGTATACGCCCAATGGACTGATGTACACGTTGCCTTACACATCGGCCATTTACCATCATTTCAGTGATACGATCGATCAGTACCTGGCCTTATTACCATCCAATTACCACACGCCCGTGATCTTTCGCTCACTACAGCGGCATTTCCTGCTGAAAAGGCCTGTAACGTTGTCGCGGTAAAAAATAAAAAATAAAAGCCCAAATTCTTCTGTGTTGAGGACACTGTAAGCGGCGCCCGCACCGTCCAGCTCCTAGTTTCCCCTCTATTTCTGTTAACAAGCAAGCCGTGCGGGAGCCGAAGAGATAAGCGTCACCAGTGGGGATGAACTCACACTGCCCAGTCGTACCCACGAAGAACAGCCGGCACCCCACTGCACGTGAAAACAGCCAGACTCAAAACGTAACACCCACCTCAGACTGCGACTCATCCCAAGGGCATCATCATCCCTAAGTGCCGCACCCTACGGGAGTCATCTATTCCCGAACGTGGAGAGACCTCTTGCCGTTTCCTGCATCCCTTCGGGGCACTGCCTATGGGGAATGACCCACTGTAGTATTCTCGCTTATCGGTCTGCCAAGAGATTTGTTCGAAACGGTGCGAAAGGTAGCGATCGGATCCTGGCGTCGCGGTGAGCCGTGCATATGGGGAGTGCTTAGGTCCGTCCGCGCCCCACCCCAGCAAAGGGAAGCATCGATAGGCGTCAGACCGTGACGTTACAACCCCCCTCGTGCAAGGGCCCTTATCATGAACAACCAGGCGAGCCGCGTGCGGCTACGCTGCTGTGATGAGGGCTCACCCGGCTTTCCAATCCTGTCGGTGCCAGGTGGCCGAAAGGGGCTGTCATTCTCGCATTATCTCGCATTTAGTTAATTTATATCTCAAAGGAGGACGTCAGGTCAATTCATGATTTGGTGGCCCAAAGAGCGAAGCCCAATAAATCAATTGGGCCTAATATTTGTCTAGCATTTGCAAACTGGTCACACAAAAACAAGGCGGTGAGTATAACACAGACTGGGCCAAAATAGGCTAGCACGTACTGGCGGAATTGTTCGATAATAGCCACCATCTCGGACAAAGTGCTAATGAGGACATGCGGAGCAATATGCGTTTGTCGTTCTATGCAATCAAATCCCTCCGAGCTGCCTTGCACAACGAACACTAGCCGTATGATAGATGATAAGTAGGTTGCTTCCACAGTGCCCGCCCCATTCAGGGCAACACATTACGTGCAAGCAGATCCACACATTACTTAAGAAGGAGCATTTGGATGAATCATCGTGCTGATAAATTATCTTTGCACGTCTAGTGCAGCGACCAGCAAAGTAAAACTTCGTCGAGGAAAACTTAATGCCAAAATCGCTCGAAGGTGCCCCTTGCGACGAGTTAGAGAAATGATGCGGATTATAAGATTTAAAGGGCAAATAATGCACGTTCATCTTATTTAATGAACACACCACGCAACGTTGAGTCGTACACAAAGACAAGTTGCTTATTTTTCTGCCTGTACAGGGCAGCTTGAGAAAATACTTATCTAAAACAAAGAAACACAAGACGAGAAACTTGTAGGCAAACCCCCAGCGGCTCATCGTTCACAACGCATCGCTTGCAGCTGGCCGAAACTCGCCGAAGAGATCCGAACAGCTGTTTTCTATCTCGGTTGAAGCGAGACGAGACACCCTCCCCTCCTCCTCCTTCCGCTTGATGGCGATGTCGGAGACTTCATTGGGGTAAAAGCTGCTTGCTGGTGGCGAATTACTCGACCGCGTTCGCCTGCCTTTGCATAAAGGATATGGATTTTGTTACGAAATAAATGAACGTGATGGCGGCTGATACGAAATTGACATCTCGTGAGGATATAACGGAGCCAAATACTTTTTTCTCACTCTGCGTGCTCGTATTTATTAGAAACCAAAAAAAGGCAAGCGTACTTATAACCTAACACTCTCCGATCGGAAACCTTCGACCACAGGATATTATTCGGTAAGGAATAAGTGAGCAATATTTATATGGTTTATATATAACCGACAGTTTGCGTCAGAACATTGCACGAGAGGGACACTGGGACCAAAGTGAAATTGTGCACGCGCCCATCTAGTCCTGTAGTTCTACCACAGGCAAAATCCCCAAGCGAGTTTTCCTTAAGTGTTCTCGCAAGGCAGGACTATTCGCAAAGGCAGGAAGGACTCTGTAAAGAGTTGTGGGCGCCCGATGTCAGCTTGTGCTTGCATATACTTTATTTTTGTTTGTTTTTTACTCCTCATGTACCACCGGCACGCTCCGAGCAGCGTTCAGATAATATACAAACGCAGTGGTTGAAGAAAGGCGCGGAACCTCAAGGATTATAAATGGCTCCCAAGGGGGCTATTCTGCCAAGCTTTATGTAATTTCCCTAGCGTATTTCGAGGAGACGGGGCCGTACTATCACGACTTGGGGCATCAAGGATGGCAGTGAAAAATGGCAGTGAACAAAAAAAAAATGGAGACGAAATAAGGTTAAATTTAAAGGGAAAAAAGTCGAAAGCTAACAACTTGTACAAGGTACACAAGCTTAAAAACTTTCGCAATAAGACAAGGATACAACAAATATAGCACACTCATAAGTAAACTACGCAAAAAAAAAAAAAAAAAATGGGGGACGCTTAAGTTCCGCCTGTAAGGATATTACTCGACAACGTTATATAATAGCTCCGGTCTGCGGTTACAAAGAGGATATTCGTTCGTTCGCATGCATTTTGAGACTCGCTCAGTCACTAACCCCTGAATTTGTGCCTCTATCTCACAGCTAATTTATAAGCATATAGAGGCGTAAGCCACACTGTGTCGGACTCTCAAGCATAAATACAAAGCCCCGCATCAATCACCCCACACAAACGTGCTTGCGTGGCACAGCCGAGCAAGAATCATGTCAACTGTGTCTGACTCCTGATTGGCCCGCCAGATGGCGACATCGCAGTCCACGTGTTTTGGTGCGAGTAATTCAAACAGTACTTTTACACGGTACCATCGGTGTGATTAGGTCACACACCATATAATGTAAGTGCGAAAGCTCCGATTCACACGGTGAAATATAAACAAGGATTTTTCGCTCAAAGCGCCGACAACTCCAACACCGGACAGCGGGAAACCGCGGCGGCTTGAGAAAACGAGAGGAGTAAAGTGGGCAAGGCAAAAGTGTTTTCTTTTTTACTTTTATTTCGCAAGTGCTCGATTAGACGCGAGTGCTCGCTCAAGGGCAAATTACGCCGCAGGCTGTTTCAAATTGCGCACGCGCGCTTTTAACCAACCACGCGCGCACAGCCCTCGTTTGCATAACTAGTTAGGACACAGCTGGTTCGAAACGCCCGACGGAGTCGGTTTACCCTCCACGGATTCGACTTTCGCCGGAGAAGATTTACGGCCTGTCGGCACTCGTGTTCGGTGCCTACGCTAAAAGCTCGCGCAATTAAGTGCTGCGCATGCCTCTGGAGTGGCAATCTTGAATGCTAGCGCACTTTCGCAAGGCCACAAAGGACGCTTGCTCGGGAGGGAGGGAGAGAGGTGGACAGAAACGATACGGATTAGACTTCGGGGCTGGCAACGGGCACTGAACAGAGGACGGGAAAGACTATTACTTACTCGACTATTCGGCATGCATCTGTGTTGTCACGTGACAGCGCGAGGATGGAATATCACAAGTGGTCATGTAAAAAGAGTTTCAACGGGACACCTATAATCTGGCGCTACAAACATGTGACGTTATGTGGAACCAGATTAGGACTGCATAAAATGACGCGGAAGTTTCAATCGCACACTGAATACTGAACGGTTAATATCGAGTAAATTCGAGACCAAGCTGTGAAGCACCCGGTGATCTAAATTTTTATTTAACTGGTATCGTGTATTCGTGCACATATTTCATCTGCCCGCCACGGTAGCACAGTGACTTTGGCGTTCGGCTCGTGATCCCAAAGACGCTGATTCGGTCCCGACCAAGGCGACCACGTATCGCTGGAGATGACACTCAAAACACGACGGTGTGATGCGCAGTACTGGTGCATGTTAAAGGAGCACACTGGTCTAATCTATTCTGCAGCCCTCCAGTTACGGCGTCCAACATAGGTCACGCATCGCCTCGGGACGTTGAACCCTACTATTCACATTTACTTCGTTTATTCATATGCCTATGTTTAGCTCCGATGGCATTGTTATGACGGGGTGTACATGGTACAAAAGAAGGTCCCTGACAAGCGAACAGAACAACGATTTAAAATATCAAAACAAACAGAAGAAGCGCCAAGAACCATTTCTGCCTATATTATTTGCCTACACTGTTCAGATCCCAGTTTACAAGTGGATAGCGATAAGCGCATTGCCACCCAATCCGTCATGGATAAGATGTTCTTACGCGGCGCGCAGACTCAGTTCCCAAGCGGCATACGACTGTCCCGTAGACAATATAAGGTACTTCCGACAGAAAGGCCAATGGGGGCTGTGTAACTGGAAAAATACCCCCCCCCCCCCCTCCCCACGACCCCTCTCGCCTCTTATTTTTTATGAAGCCCGCAGCTAGGACATTCGGTCCATCCTTGGAAGAATAGTTAGAACGTTGCAACGAAAGACGACTCATCGTTTATTCACCCAAGGTTCCGCGGAGAAAGCGGGCAACAGCGCACCATCATTCATCGCCCCGCTGTCCGTAGCTGCTCAAGCTGTGAGTCGGATAGTGCGCAGTACTACGAATTGCACTACGGCGAAATGGAAAACCAGCGCGACCGGGACGCAAAAGGACACAAGATGACAAGGCCTCCCTGAAACGAATATATTCCGCTCTCAGTCAGAGAAGGCTAAACGTATAGTGTGTTACGCTTTTTTTTTTTTCGAGAATAATAGCGTTTTTACAACATAAAGAGAAAACCTCAAAAGCACAAAGGGGCCCTCATGAAATACACCTGCTGGCCAATCGCCGTGACTGCCGAGTGCTGCAAGTAGAAGTTTACCGATTTTCGAGTGAGGTGCAATTTGTTGGAATACCGCGGGCACGTAAGAGCGTGCCGACGAACAATTGAAGAGCTGCCATCACGTCAGTGTTATGTTTGCTTGGAGCTTTAATTTCTCCATCAATTCACTGAGAAAATGTCGCGCCTAGAGACCAAAGATTCGCAGCGTCAGAAACCGGTTGAACACCACAGCTTGGGAGTTTGCGGCAGACAAAGTATGTGCTGCCAACCCTTTGCCATCGAAATTGCGCTACTATACTACTCAAGTATCAAATAACGAACAGAATCCAAACCTCAAGGTTTCTTTCGTATGTATATCTCACGCAATCTGGCCGCATCACCATATACGTCATCATCACCATCACCATACCATGCGTCACACGTCATCACCATAAGTGCGCTGGAATTATCTTTGTGGATTCAGCGCTAGATAGTAAATAAAGCCAATTCAAGAACAAACATAGGAGAGTAATGAAGATTACCCTTGCATTCTAAACAACCAAGGACGACCACCTGCAACATCTGTGAACAAAAACACACTGAAATTGTTCGCCACGAACGTTTGCGCGTCATGCTTGCACAAAGGGCGGCTCACTTGCCAGCAATCGCTAGGGGAACAGTTATACGCCACCATTGTTCTGCAGACTATTGCTGCCTCCCGTGGTAACTGCGCCATCACTATTCCGTTTACCGTGGGTGGGCATATCATATGACGCGTGCAACCACCAACAGCCGCTGCACCGTTGGTCGCGTTCACCTGAGGCATGCTTCTCTGATCAACCATGGCTGGAAAAGGAGCACATTCTATTGTTGCGCTCTGACGATCCCACGCTTGTGTAATAATCGACGGAGAGCTTCATGTCGAAAGTCTTCCGCACGTGTAGAGAAAGGTCGTTCCCGGTACATTCACGAGTCCACACCGAGATTCTGCCAAAGTATTTCCACGGTGAAATCATGCAACCGTGAAGCGAAGTACTGCTCTTAAAGGACAACTCTAATGATTTTTCAATTATGTTTTTCGTGCTTTTTTAAATATTTTAATGATCGAATGACATTGCCTGAAGTCACCTGTCTACGCCATAATTCCCTCCCCCTTCCTTTTTTTTAATAATACCAACTTGAACTACTTAAAGGAAAGCAAGAAGAGCTAATCGCAACCGAAACTCGGTTCATGACGAGAAATGATGACCCAGTTAAGTAATCGATCGCACCATACATTATCGGCGGAACATTCCAACGCCCGTTGAGTGGCTGAAATCGCGATTGGAAATGACCACGTAGTTCATAAAATGCCTTACACGACCTAACTTTTCGCCCCGCCGGGGTGGCGCAGTGGTTACGGCGCTAGACTACTGTGCCCAAGGAAGCGGGATCGAATCCCGGCCTCGGCGGCTGCGTTTCGATGGAGGCGAAACGGAGTGGCGTCCGTGTAATGTGCGATGTCAGTGCACGTTAAAGAACCCCAGGTGGTCGAAATTTCCGGAGTCCTAGCTCCACTACGGCGTCTCTCATAGACTGAGTCGCTTTGGGACGTTAAACCCCACAAACCAACTAACCAAACCAACTAATCAACCTAACTTTTCCCCACATTTGGTTGCTCGTAATGCAAGCCTGAAACTTCTTGTTGTTCAGTGCAACGACTCAATAAGGAGTCAATAACGAGTCAATAACACGTGACTGCCATTTGTGACATCGCAAACGCAGTGTAGACCAGGGAAATTCTCTGAGCTGGGGGTCTACAGCAGCGGTGTATAGTTTAAAATAGATTTGAGCAGGAAGAAAATATGATAGAATGGATCAGGACGGAGAGAATTCATTAGAATACATGAATGTTTAAAAAAGATACGGAGCTGCACTTTAAGCAGCCATAATCGCGTGCTGGCCTCACCTGATATCACCGCACAGAATAGTGTCTCAGCGTGATCGCACTGTGGGCACGGATGCGCGCTTCCTTCTTGTGCATATTTTGCATTCGACGCGGTCGAGCTGTTGCGAAATCGTCTCAACAAAAGCGGAAGTGCATCCAAGCTTGCACGTGACAGTATAACGACAGGCGACAATCGTTATTTGCTCGTGCGAAAGCCTTTCAGCCTGCAACCCTCGCCGATCGACAATGCATGCAACTATTGTTCAGGGCACTCACAGATCGGCAGTCACGACCAGTTCACATCGTTCCAGGCATCAGTATATTTTTATACGTTCGAAAGTGATCCAGCATTAATAGTAAATAAAGATAGTGACATTTTAGGTCTTAGTCTCATCTTGGTACCTGAGGTTAAGCTCGCTTCGAGCACGAGAAAAGCCGCCAAATGATGACAAAAAAAGAAACCTTACTGAACATACTGGCCTGCTGCCAGTTTTGTCGTGTGTTTAATTCTAGCTTGAAGTAATAATGTCAAAGCAGAATAAAAATAGTCCGGTGCAATAACTGCTTGAAATCCGAATGCTGAAAAATGCGACTAAGAAAGCTTTAGGCTTTCGGAGAGAAGGCGACGTCCACTGCTACTGAAAAGCGACTGCGGTACAGCAGTCGCGTAAAAAGAGCGGTAAGGCTGAGCACCGAAGAAAGGTCGGAATACTCGTTTGTATTGGGGCCGAGAGCACCCAGGCCGGTGTCCTTGCCCGACGTCTGTCGGCATCGATCGTGTGGCCAACGCCGACGTGCCCTGACGCTAAACTTGCCTCCGCGAAGCACGTCGTACGAAAAACCGAAAGTTTTAGCTGCGGTTTTACTGCCCCGACCGGGCGCCCCTTCTGGCAATCTGCCCTCGGTGCACAAGGAGGAAATCACGCATTGAACATTCCTTCCCATCTCCAGGACATCAAATGCCGATCCCGATGTCGATAAAGGGGGGTGAAACGCCGAAGAGCAGCGTGGGCAAACGGGTTTACTCTCGCTATGTCGAGGAATGCCGAGGAGTTCTCGGGCACATAGACCACAACTCCCTCCGCGGTCTGCTGTGGACAGCTGAGAGAAGACATTTCTATACTTCAGCTCACAAGATTTCTGCAGCACTGCGAAAGGCAGAGGAGCCCTTGCAATTGTGCTCTGAAGTGTCTCTCGCCCCTGCGCACTATAATAGAGAATTGTGCTCCTACTGTCACCCCCGCCAATTTGGGGGGCGAGAGGCGCGTAGGAGCGCGATTTCCTATTGTAGTGCACGTGATCCTGATTGAAATGGGGTGCATCTGCCTTTCGCAGTGCTGAAACTTCTTGTGAGACGAAGTATACACATCGTCGAAATGTATCAACGCCGCGTTTCATCCGAGCCTACACCGTACTATAATTCTGATCAGTCGCCCAAATCTGCAGATATGATACGAATATTGTGTGAGAGGAACGATCAAAGTCGAATCATAAGCGCAATTCCGTTCCCATCACGGTCACATCAGCGGCAGGCGGTTTATTCCGATAGCTAACGTCACTCCTGCTTCCGCCATTTCAGCTGTGACCTCAGTGGGCACACCGCAGACTGCGTTACAAAGGACCAAAGAAAGAAAACTCAAAACGCCAAACCGTTGAGCAGTTTGCACTGAGTAGCGTCAAAAATTGTTACTGAAGTATCCTTGCGTGGTTGTACTGCCAATCTAGATCGTTTACCCCACCTGTTGAGATACGCTCTAAAAAATGAAAACGAGGCAAACGAAGAAAACGGGAAGCACTTGGTCAGTTAAGATAATGATAATGCGGATCACCATCCTCGGCACAGCAGTGTCCCGTGCACTGCTACTTCACGCACGAACTGATTCCACGCAGCATATCGCCTATTTTGAATGCTGTCTCGCTCTGTTTCCGGTGGAAGAGGAAAGCGACAGGAGAAACAACCAGAAATCCGAAAAAGAGGCCATGGCTTTCGCGCCGCGGAACAAAAAAGTTGGATTGGGAAAGGGTGTAAGGGCCAGGGTGAAGGAGACGCGTTGCGCAACTTTCACCTCACGATGCCCGATTGCAACGAAGAAGGAAAAGGAAAAGGTGCTGCGTTCGTGGTCCCGCCGCACTCCCGCGTGCAGCCACACTTGCAGGAGCCAACGCGTGCACGATGCGTAACACATGGCGCGGTATCCAAAACTCTCCATAGCAATCGAAATTTATTTTCGTGTCTTAAGCTTTCATCCGGGGAACGTGCTAATGTCGCCACGCTCGCGGCAGAAACCTTTTCTGTTGTTTCACGGCCGCGTATAACCACCGTGCGTATAACGAAAGAAACATTCGTGATGTTCTTGTATAGGATACAACTTTCAAACTAGCAATTGCAGACTATGGGCAGGAATGCGATGCAATTGTATTGCTCCACTGAACAGAAAAGAGAATCATCTTTTAATATTTGACGATACCAATGAAGCCACAGACATTAAAATAAAGCGACGACATGATAGGGGCAAGAAGACAACACAGGACTGCCCTGTGTTGTCTTTTCGCTTCTGTCCTGTCGTTTCCGCGGCTTTGTTTTGCAATGCCCCACCAATTGGCCTACAGCCAAGCTCATCTATGCCAGAGGTATTGGAATTCTCGAGTTTATAATTTAGTCTGATTGTTAGATTTTTATTTAGATAGCACAGATATTTAAAAAGCACAGGTCACCATCTGATTCGCATCGTGGAGACATGTCGGTAGACAGCATATCGATACCTAGCTTCTTATCAACTCTCTTATCTCATCATCATCTTATCTCTATTAGTCGTTGCTTTGTATGCTGTGTACGCTGAGCTGCTTATTTCTGCAGTGTTAATTTTATAAACTGTAGTTGGCAGCACACGCAAAACTCAATTGTTCTCGCGAATGAACCGCACTTGCTCCTGCACGTAACTGATGATGAAAACGGTACCAAAAACACTGATTCATTACCATCAACGCATTGTCGACGTTTGTTCTTGCCGTCTGCAGATGAATTTTCACCGCAAGAAGACTTTCCACTTCTCTATGCGCTATGAGTTTGCAATATTCACCGCGTCCCTAATTTCTGACCCCGAGTAACAAGGCTACACGAGAAAAAAAAAATATAACGAAACCTCAACGTGCTTTCAGCTATATCATCAACGGTTCGAAAGCTGGATGAAAACGAGAAGGTACTGGGACCCTAATGAAAGGAAGTGCACAAAACGGCCAGCTAGATCTTTTGGGCGAATATAATGGTAAAAACGTGTCGCAAGTGTTCGTATACGCATTTCCGCAGCTACTTGAAGAAAGGAGGGGCAAGTCTGTACCGGCGTACCAAAAGCAAAAAGAAAAAATAAATAAATAAATAGAACAGAGCTGAGCATCTCGGATCTTGGGCGGCTGCAACAGCTGGCAGACATCACATGCAAAACAAAAGAATGACGGATGAAGGCAGCGGGAGGGAAAGAGAGGGAGATAAAGAGGCGAAAAAAAAAATCGGCGCGTGCGTGATTTCCTTCCTCGCTAGCCCCGGGTGACGCACAAGCAGTTTCTTTTACCCAAAAAAAAGAAAGCGCGGTAAAGACTAGACGCGTGCGTGGCCTTTACTGTGCGCTCTCAAAATGACACAAACGCTAATAAGCAGCCTTCGCAGCCGATTACGGTACTACGCAGCAGCTTTCGATGGTCCCAAACCACATTCTTCGTGAACGCGCACTCCATGGCCACCTTTAAAAAATAAGAAGAAAATGGAAGGCCACAAAATATGTCCACATAAAATATCTGCTTGTTCCGCTTCGCTTGTTTGTGTGAATGATACAAGCGATAAACATTCATTCTATGCTAGATTATCCGAAAAAAGAAAGTTCGTGGTTAGCTTCGGACTGAAATAATGGGCAGTCAGCTAGGGCTCGGAGGGCCGTATTCGACAATGGTTTCCACGCGCGTAATTACATCATATGAATAAAACTTGTTTTCTCTCTCTCTCTCTCTCTCTCTCTCTCTCTCTCTCTCTCTCTCTCTCTCTCTCTCTCTCTCTCTCTCTCTCTCTCTCTCTCTCTCTCCTACCGCCGTCGTTTAGTCAGGGTGGTGGATGGTGAGGATGTTAGACTGATTATGAAAGGTAGATCATCACTGCCTTGAGGGTTGTCGAAAATATCCTGTTCAAAATCATTCAAACCGGAAGCGAACTAAGAGATATATGCAATCATTTCATTTTCCCAGTGTTTGTAGAACAGTAGGTACGCTTTTCAGCATTCAGCAGGCAGACGTCATTGCATAGAATAAGACCTAAGATGCGGCATCTAGTATCCATTTGTTCCCTTCTCATAAAGTGGAGTGCGCCTTAAAATCCCCACATACGAGGTGTGGCTCTGGAAGTTGTTTTATATGTTCATGCAGCGTAGCTAGGAACTAAGAATCGAGAGATGGTTCTGAATGTTTTCTGTTTTGTTTTTTTTTTTTTTTTTTTTTCTACGGAGAACACGGTATTTTGCGAATATTTCTTTTGCTTTGGGGAAACAGAGCAGTGCCTTTGTTCTCTCATTTTTGTTCTGTTGTTGGTGTTTTTTTTTTTTACTAAGGAGATAGTCCGGTGGGACGAAGCCACGAAAAATATGTTAACCAACAGCGCCAGCTAGCTGCTCGTCATAGAACCCGCCCATGATAACTTGTAAACAAGCCCTGCCCACATCAGCTAGCTGTACACCCTTGGTAACTCAGGGTGGTTAGCCACACAAGGTTAACCATTACCGCCTAGAACAAGGAAAAGTTAAGATGAGGGAAGACAGGACAATGATTAAAGGGAGATAGGAAAGTAAAAGATGGAGGGGAGGATATGACAAGCAAACTGCCGTAGACAGGAAGCGGGGGCGAATGTGGTGCGTTGCCTACAACGAGAGCCCTTAGAAGTCCAAACAATCGGCATCGGTTCAACCACCAGGATCCCCTTGAGAAGAAAGTAGCCGAACGGGTCAGGCTCTTCTAACGATCGCTCAAAACAACCTTATCCGTTACTTTTCCTGCTGATGTCTAACCTATTTCACACACGTTACAAAGGTCAATCTATGAGTCGACAGAGAAGATGCATTTTGTTTTCCTATTTTTTTTTTTAAGTGGTTGCTAAAAATCTCGCCAATTCATTGTTGGGCTTGGTCCTTGGATCTTCTTCATGAATTGAAAATAGAGATCTGTTATATGTACGTAATAACACAGCCGTAACTCTGCGTCCTTAGATGAAAATCTCAGTAGCCTGCGATTTTAATTCAGTTATATCAGAGGATCTACATCCTTTTTTTTTTTTTTTTATTTCCCAGGGGCACAGAGTTCGATCTGAAGACTGCTTTCAGATGCTGCAGCATACTCCATCTTTCCCACAAGTACCAACTTAAAGTCGGTAGCGTCTTCCGGGGAACATTAAATGCATGGCAAATTGGCGATAAGCACAAAAATGTTAAAAGAAAACTTTAATTCACAGCTTTGCTGATATGATATATCCAACTTGCCGGTAAACTCCCGCTTGCGGTTCCCTTTGCCAGCCAGGCTGAGAAGAAACAGCCATGTCGCGTGGAGCAGGCTGTGAATATAAAATACTCGTCATCCGCATTCACAATTGAGTTTTTCTATGAGCCCACTCAGCCCGCTGTAGGCGGGGCTGTATTCACTTCTGAAGAGGCACCGGCGCACATCGCATGTCTGACTGAAAGGCGCTTCCGCAGGAACCGAGTGTGCATCACGCAGCCTGCAATACGTGCTATCCGACCTGGTAAATCCAGAAAAGGTGACAGAGCAAGCAACGCTCTAGGTAAGCTAGAAATAAAAATGTCGGGCTGCAGCACAGGAAAAGGACATGTACCTTGACGGTATCACTCAGCAAGCACAGGCCATCGTGCGCTCCTTGCCAGACCCAAGGGACGTGAACCACAAAATAATGCAAACAGAAAAGGATGCAAGAAAGAAGGCGGGCGAATCGGCGTAAACGGCATTTTCTTCAACCATATCCGGCCGCCTCTTAAGCCTCGCGGGAGGGAGAGAGTGTCCCTAGGCGTGAAGGCACGGTTCGCGTATATACGCATACTTTCGATAGCCAGTCACAGCGAAAAGGAGAGCCCATGCATGTTCGGTTCGACGTCCCGCATAGCTGGCGCAGGGGGGGCTCGGCACCGGTATTTGCATTCTACTGCCGGTGCAACTGCAGTGATTAATGGCGCCGCCACACCGTTCCCTTGTGGCCGACATCCGAGCTGATTTACGGCGACAGTGCCCGAGAGACAGGCCGTGAATGGGTCAGTGTGTATCCATTCGGCGATACAGTGTTTCTCGGGACGCCGGCAAGACAGTCATTTCCTTGCAGCCATTCGGCTCAGGCATTACGCTACGACCACTTGTCCCACCGTTTTAATTTATGGGGCCTTTGGCGACGTGCACAGAACTATATCACAGAGTACGTCTGACCTGCCGCTTCTGTTTTATCGGCGGAGACAGAATGCATTTTTTTTTTTTCAATCGCGAACAAGGGCAAGGAGATTTATGGGTAGCTACGAATTTATATCCGTTATAATCTGCATTCCGCGCACCGCCAAACGTTGGCATGCTAATGGGTGACGCCAGGCACCGCAGTTGAGGCGACGAAGGGGCAATGTCCTTAACTTATACCATTTACGTTCACTAAGCCCACGAGGTAAAACACTACAACTATAGGAAAGAATACCGAGCCATGCACGTGAAAACTGCAAGCATGTGACTTCGGCCTATCTGAGGCACAACATGACAAAGCAAGCTAAAGATACCTGAAGTTATCTCATTCACGTGTACACGTCGAAAACCAAAACAGGACAGCAAGTCCGCTATATGGGAACAGTATACAGTGGCAGCTCTACACACAATTCGCGGGGCAAACGTTTGCTTGTCGAGGAGCTAGGGACAGCGTGCTTGTATACAGTGGTGAAACAAACCTGAGATATCTGCTTGTGAACAAAGGAGCGCTTTTAATCAGCTACATCACCCGGGCCACATCAGTGCGATGCTGAAAACCAAGTCCGTTAGTGATAAACCCAATCCTAATTAATGACCGTAAACACTGCGAACAATGGCCCCAACGTTTGCACCGACAGCACTGTTACTTCATGCTTTGCACTGATACGTTGCTTACATTTAGTTGAAAGGAAAAGAGCGGGCGGGAGAGTTAGAGGGCGGAGCTCCAGGAGCTGGTTATCTCCACGCATTGTCACGGACTTTCTCTTGTTAACATATATCGCTCCACTTGAGCGGGCTTGCAACATCGTCACTTTCACTAACAGCCGTTGGTTCCTACGCATGCCGCTAAGGTGGCTTCGCTGTACCTCCAGGTTCTTACGCAGCTAGATCGCGATTATATCTGTAGGACACCCACAGTGATCCCCACACCACCCCTTCCCTTAAAGAAAAGCTAACGCAATCAGCGTTTTATTCGCAAAACAAAAAAAAAAAAATTAAGCAACACACCCTGACTGCGCAGGTTTCATGCATAACGAGCATGCATGGCGATGGATGTCGCATTTAACAGGACTACCAAGACGGGAAAGGAGTATTACCTTGCTAGATGAAAAAAGAAAAGAAATATGCAACAAATCAGTAACCAAGCGTTGCAGTGGATGTTCGCCACCTGCTGTGGATTTGTGCAGGAACGAGGGCATCAAGGATATTCTGCAAGAAGTGGGACAACCGCAACAAGGGAAGAGGACTTCTTTAAATGGCTAACCGACAACAATAAGAGCAGGAGCCTTCTCCGGTTCCTTACGGAAAATAATTTACACGTTTCTTTTTTTTTTTTATAATATATGCCTTATGGCAAGCTTGCGCAATAAAATAAAAAAGCGTCCATCTTTGACCGCTACGGAGTCCCAACGTGCACGGCGGCCTCTTAACATTGAGTGCATCACAGGCTCGACCCCCGGTCGCGACGGCTGTGCATCACAATAGGTCACACACTGCGAGTGCATTAATGCTCCGCTCAATCCCGAGCTCTACAGAACGGCATCCTTATTGGCCAAAAATGCATCCTCAGATAAGGGCTGCGCTACATTAAGTTACCAATTAAACCTAGCCGAGATTTCAGACAACTTTTCTGGATTGTTTTTTTTTTTTTTTTTTCGAGCACGCTCTGCGCCAGGTAAGGACGGAGCAGCAATGGTTACGTACAGGCTTTGTTCAAATGATACCTTTCGTCGAGCACGGAGCCTATTTGCTGCCGTTTCGGAAGCTTAGATGCGTATTTCTATTTTCCGGCATTGTTCCCTGGTTAAAAGCCACCTACTGCAGCTGCTCCCCACGAGTTACCGTCTCGAGCAGGCCTGTGCTAGCAGCGGCAAGTGCCTAAACTTCCTTCCGCGATATGTCTGGTGCTTAGGCATGCTCGCCACACAGAGAAGAACGCAAGCGCTGCTGACGCCATTAGCAAGAACGAGTGTCTTTCTGGTTTCGTTGCCCCAAGCACGCTACAGCCAGTCCTTCCTCCTAAGAAAACCTGGAGCACCACCGATAGGCTTTTACGCGTAAACAATGCCTGAGCGAAAGTCAGCTCTTGAACAACGCTTGCGCCGCCTGCTCACTTCTTAGATAATCATGCCATCGTTAACTACAGTTGAAAAAAAAAAAATGATGCAGGAAAAGGAAACCATGGCAAAGTATGGTGAGCACGTAAGCTCTCAAGTATACTCAAGTCGAAACGGCGCAACTCGAGGACAACCACGTGCGGATGAAAACAGACTCAACTCCGCCGCACTAGCTGACCACTCACAAGAGCCAAGCGTACGGCTTCGTCCTAATAATAGCCTATGGCCCTGCTTGTGGCTGCGACGACGACGCGGTGCTGTGAGAGCAGGAGTAGAATAACAGGAAAGAGCAGAAGAAATTTAATGTCATCCGGGGCAATAAGCGAAGGAAAACCTAGCTAAGTGAGTGCACTGTTATAGGCTTCGGCATGTCATCCGTGCTTATCCAAGCTAAACCGTTCCTTATTTTTTTTTTTTCGCTCCCGAACTGATGTTTCATTACAATGATGCCTTTCTTTTTCGCATCGTCGTGAGCGAAGACAAAAGAAAAGAACAAACGATTCCAATATGGTTTGTCGAAGAGAGCCGGTGCTCAGCAGCATCCGATTGTCGGCTACTAATGCTGATCACGCTGCCCGTCTTGCGCATCTGTGCACGAAGTGACGAAAAGCGGAGCATGGTTCCTTCCCATGCGTTGTTGCTTCGTACGGTGCAAAGGCGTAACTAGGGAGACTCGCATCGTTTTCACGCTTAAAAGTACGGGGCCAGAATTTTAGAAAAACTGGATAATAATCATAGGTTCGCTAAGCAGAGCGCGCGCACCTCGCTACGCAATCCACGTAGTCACGGGTTGGACGTTTCGAGTTTCTTTCCTAGGAAATTCCGCAGACTCTTTTGCGGTATGCATTGCAGAACGCCATTTTGGGCTTTTTTTTTTGTTTGTTTGTTGGTGTTGATTTTTTTTTTTTTTTTTTGGGGGGGGGGGGAATGTTCTCTACGCACGAACTTTCAGTTTTTATCGACGAAATACATGACGTCATTTCTCTGTCAGTAGAGGCCTAGAGTTTATCTTGGACTTTATTCTTTAAACCAGTAGCTGACGTAACAGTATTTACCCCATAGGTATCGTATTGAGACCCATCTTTGCCGGAGGAAGTTCTACACAGTCATAACAAAACGAAAATGAACGCTGGAGATTAATGGCCGGGCCGTGAGCAAAAAAATGCAAGTGGAACTTAGTTCTAAAAACTTGGTTCTCACATTCTGGTATCAACCTTGTCATAGACCAGAGCGCTGTGCAGCATATGTGGTGCGCGTCGTGAGGCAGCGATGGAACAGCGTGCTTAGCCGTAGCTGAAGCCAGAACATGACAGTTTCGTGCCGTTTAAGTACGGCTTGGCGTTGACTGCTTGTTTTGGTTCCAAAAGCAGTGAGTTTCGGCACTGGGTGTAGAAGCACCGCTTTAATCAAGCGACGGATCAAAGCCGGTATTAAGTCTTACCAGATGGCTCTACGCAAGCCGATAACGCTTAGCTAATGTGCAATGGCGCGTCTGAGTTCGCGGATCACTTCCTCAAAACTCAGAGCCACTGCAGTACCAAATTTGTCTCACTTTTGTCTCACCGCGTATCTGGCTCCAGAGCATTTACTTCTCAGATCCCCTGTAACTGATGCCAAATAGCTACTCGACTGTGACATGCGTGACAGAAATATTGACTTTTTTTTTTTTTTGTTAAGAGCGAATTTCATAACGTGATTCCTGCGCACTTATATCGCTTACTTTTTCAATCAAAATCGAGCAGTCCAAGCCCTACGCCAGTGCCACTTTGAATGCGCCACTTTGCACTCAGGAGGTCAAGACGAACAACAATTGGAAGATAATGTTCTCTGAATTCCTAAGAATACAAAAAAAAAAAAAAGAAAAAACAGAACAGCGGGACTTGCGAGTTTGACTCATGTCCGATAACCTAAGCACAAAAAGGTCACAGATCTGATGTCCAGGTTTGCATTCCGGTTTCTGGTTTCTGGAATTTTAACGTCTCAAAGGACTTAGGATATAAGAGATGCCGTTGTGAAGGGCTTCGAAAATTTCGATCACTTCGAGTTCTTTAAAGTGCATTGACATCGCGCAGCACACGGGCACCTTGCCTCTTCAGTGGGAACGAACGTAATCGCCAATGTACGTAGTGACTTTCATGAAAAAGAAAAACAAATAGCAGTCCTTGCCAAAATTGGTATGGTATAAATTGTATAATGTGATATTTTATAATATTCTATGATATTACATGATTTTATATAATATTATATAACATACTATATATAATATATATAATATATATAATATATAATAATATACATAATATAATAAAATGTATAATATATAATAATATAATATATAATACACTTCATCCTCCTTTCACACCTCAGTCATGCGCCACCTGGCAACGCTAGGTGGCAATATTATATGATATTATATATGGTATGGTATGGAGTGGTATGGCGTGGTATGGTGTGGTATGGTGTGGTGTGGTATTGGACGGCAACCTCGGCTCAGCAGTCGAGAGCCTTAACCACTGAGCCACCGTGGCGGGGCTGGCTAAAACGAATCCGAAGATTTTCCACTGCGGCAGTTCTCGCAGCCTGCGGTGCAGCTTGTAGAAGTAAAAACCAATGCGCTTCTCTCCCACCTTATCTCCTATTCTCCCTCAGTCTACCCTTATTTTTATGCCATTTTATATATATACGAAAAACACTCCACTAAGTCTTGCTTCTGCCTCACTTCCGTTCGGCGCGGCGGTCTTCCGCTTCTGAGAGGCCAATATCCGGCTACAGGCAGCACGATTCCAGGAACACTTTTCCGAGAAGCCACGTCTATACGGCGGCAGTCGGACGCCACGCGACGTCGTCTCCGGCAATCGTCTCCCACTCCTCGGGCTATTGCTCCCGTCAAGGGCAATAAAGAGCGCCTTAATACGGCTCGTGTCTTCGTCGTGGACTCCGTGCAGCCTCCTTGATAGGATGCCTAAAAGAATCGTCGCGAAGCCGAAATGGACGCAATAAACCTTGCGCATAAGAATACATTGCTGAAGAGGGGACCCTTAATGCCTCTGATAATCGCCTATCGAGGCCGCTATATCAAGTACGCTGACCACAAAAAGCCGTGCCTGAATGTTGTTATCTATAGGAAAGGCACTTCCGGGACATAAAGTGCCGGATCCCGTGTTGCTGGGACATTCCAACAGGTGACAGTAAAACGCTTACGCGGGCAGAACGACGACACACGGCAAGCGAGAACGGAGAGGGAAGGAAAATAAGCATAATGTTAAATCAGGCGGAGCTGGAACTAGCGCTTATCAGGTTTTTATTCCGATGTTTTCCCTCTTCCAGACGTATCGTGAATAGGATAAGCGAACCAAGTCAAAAGCTCTTCGAGTCCGTTCTTAGCGCTTCGCGAGAGCTTTACGACTTAGTAAGATGAGAAACACACTACCAATCACTATGTTTGGCAGCCATGGCCCACGCTGCACGCTAATGTCGTAAAGACCGGTAACTTTACGTCACGAACAGTGGCCCGCGCATATCTTAAAATTTTTGCATTCCGGTGTGCCCGAACAGTGAGTTCGCGTCTGTTTCACTGCATTACTTTAACACACATGAAGATCGTGCTGCGTTGCCTTTGGCTGCCTTTCCATCCTAGCAGCAAGTTAAGTTTGACTGAACGATCCCTTCAGGAATTTCTGAAAAAAACTCTTTAATGCTTGTTGCTACTCTGCTACAATGCCTCCGATTATGCGCTTAAAAGCAGAATAGCAGGCCTGATAAAATGAAATTTGGCATGGGAAAGTATAAGAATCGCATTTTTCGAAAATACGTATACCCTTTCATTGTGGCCGCTCTTGGGCTGATTCCACTGTTTCCTCCAGCCTGTCACCGACGGGCTTTTATTAGGAGACAATTGACATGTAATGCTTTAAAACGTTCGCCGCTTCACTACACGCTATTACGCTGCCTCATCAAGGCGCTGGGAATATAGTTATACTCAGCTGAACACAATTCAGGCAAGGCTCAATCCGTAACCCACGCATTCTGAACTCATCGACGCAATAATATACATATACGCACGATACTCTCAAGCGAGACTATTACAGTCTAGCTTTCTAGGTTACTCAGAAGAGCAAGCCGCTCAGACCTCGCCTTCTTACTTTTTCCATGAAATAAAGAAAGGGGGCGCGTGAGTAGACGTGGCTTGAGCAATGTTTAAGAGCATCTGTACCTTCGAGACGACGACCACCCCCCTCTTCTACACTAACGCAGCATCGCGCACACAGCCGCCAGCATCGTGCCGGCGAATCAGACATGCAAGCTTCCTACGCACACGAGATTATGCGGGAAGTGAGCGGATGCGGTCTGGAGAAAACCGCCAGCGGGGTTATGAATGAAACAAGACGCACACCGCGGGAGGGGGGGTGTGCGCGTATAGTAAAAGTGTGGCCAATGTCGGTACGCCGACCCGTACACACGCACCGCAGCGGTTGAGCATGTTTGTGCCGAGGGAAATCTTTGAGGTCACATCGCGAGAGAGGAAAGCACGCGTTGCGCAAGTGACTCAAGCGTTCAGACACGACTGCATGACGACGCTGCAGTTTCGAATCCGCGAATCGCGAGCGTTCTTCACTACAATATGCCGACCACGATCGATTTCAGCGGAAGCTAAGAGGTACAAGCATCAGCACATTCGCAGCAGTGATCCGCAGGTGTTCCTCAAGGCGGCTAGCCTATACACAGGTATACTATAGAGTGAACAAGCCCACTTCCGGACAGGATAATTAAATTATTGTCATTGCCTCTTCTTCCACTGCTGTGTCGAAGGAGTCCGCTGAAGATCGTAATTCTGACGGCACGGAGCGCAGTGCGGTTAACGGGAGATAATTTCGTCTTGACTAGACACGGCGATGAGGATCTGAGCAGAAATGTCGATGCCCGCGGTGGCGGCAACTTATGACGTACGCTCGCTCACTACGAACGACGGTGATGCCACTGTCAAGATATGTATCAGGGAACATGACAGGGAACATGGTTCTATTTGGTTTATAGGTTCAACGCCGCAATGTTGCTCAGGATGTTAGAGACACCGTAGAGTAGGACTGGAAATTTTAACCAACGGGGGTTCTTTAACGTGCGCTGACATCGCACAGCACACGGGTACCTTGCTTTTCGGCTCCATCGAAAAGCGGCCGCCGCGGCAAGGATTTCATCCCGAGTTCTTGGGCCAAGTTAGTCGACCGACTTAACCACTGAGCTACGCGGCATATCTATGGCAATATTGCTTTAAAGGGGGCTAGTTGGTTGTTCATAATAATAATAATAATAGGCACTCCTATTATTACTATGATGATATGTTTGAGATAAAATGAACAACCACGGCTCAGTTGGTAGAGCGACTGCCCCGGAATGGCGGTGGTGCCGGGTTCGATCCCCGGACCAGGACGAATTTTTCTTTAACTACGAAGTTTCTGAGAAAGCTGTATAGCCTTCCTCTGTAGCAGTATGACTGCGCTTGGGTGGACGTCAATGAGTAATTACTCCCTTATTAGAAATCTACCCCCGGGGGGGGGGGGGGGGAGGGGGGGATATTTGACCAACCCTTTAACTTTGTTTGGTATGTTCCACTTCGCTCAGCTTTTGTATATAAATTTGATAAGCATATTTAGCTTCGTACTCGGCCTTGATCTTGGTCATGTTCATAGCAATCATGGCTGCTCATAGCAAGTGTTAGTATAATCATGTATAGAAAAGCTAGACTAAGTTGTCGCCTAATGAACAGTCGATTAGCCGAGCGGAAATCTGAATCTGGAAATCGGCGAAAGCAATTGTGCTGCGCTAGAACTGTTTTCATACAATTAAGGTGCTCATATAACTGGCGACAACAAATTCCGCATAACATTCTGCGTTCTGCTGCGTATTTGGATTGGAAAACATTTATTGTCAGCAATGAGCGATTTGCTGCGTAGATCCAGAATTCAAATCAAGATTATGCACTAAAGGTTGCAGGAAAGCTTTCACGACAGATCTGCACTTGGTCAAGGACGAGGAACACTTTTTTCATATGTGATAAAATAAAGCTTCGGCCTGCTTACTGCGCTAAGCAGCACAGCAGACGCTGCACAGTTACGTAGGCGCAGAATACGTCAAACTGGAGCCTCGAAGGGAAAATAGCGGCGCAAAACGGGTAAAACAAAAATAGAGATGGAAGTGAAACCAGGAATTTACGCACACAGAGTCTGCGGTGTAAATAAAGGTGCGGGAACGGCGTTCCGGAATGACGACGATATAAGGACAAAAAAAACAAAAAGGGGTGCTTATTTTTTTCTCGACGCTATACGTCACTTCCTCTATGCGCGAGCGTTTTCAGGCCTTCGTGACGTCGCAGCCGCCGCCGCACGACCTTGCTCGCAAGGCGAGAGAACGCGTCCGCACGCAGCCGTGTAGGGAGAAACGGTCTGTGGTGAAAGGGAACGGGAGATCCGCGTCATCGCGCTGTCCTTCGCGAGCGCAAGCTCGCCGCTTCACCCTTCCGCCACGGGCGTGAGATCCCTCCTTCTGGTCGCTCAGCCGGCTGTTGCTTCATTTCCGTACAGAAACGCATAGCACAGCCGCCTCGCCCGTTCATCGCCAAGCATTCAGGGATGGCATGAAGGATGATTATACGATGGAAAATCAGCCAAGCATAGCAGTTAGTACAAAGCGCTCGGCAAGGACCACGAACCACAAATGGTTGCGCCAAAATGCATGAAGAACCGGAGGTATAATTACGAGCTAGATTTTCAGAAGCATTCATGGCACTGGTCAAGACAATAAGACCAGGAATTCCCGCAGCTATTTCATGATCACTGACGCAACCAGACTCGTGCTTCAGCATGGACCCACGATAGCATCCAATTTATACCCAAACCGGCCAAAGCTCTCATCCTTCAAACATATACGCCTATAGTTTTAACGAATTGTGTCGGAAAGCTCTTTGAACATGTCATTCTCAATCGCCTGCAATCGTTCAAGCTTTCCCTTACACATTTAATCCGGCTTCCGCCCGAACCCCGAAGCACAGGACGGGCTGGTCGCTCTTGTTGTGTAGTGTTTACAGAAAGCTCCGCACAGCCACTACGCGCGCTGTACTGGGCCTGTAAATAAACAAAGCATTTGATACGATAAGCCATGATCATATCCTCGCGATTTGTACGAGTTGCGGCATGCGCATAACCCAATAGGTTCGGCTCTTCCTTCAGAGATGCACGGCACAACTCCTCCTTGGGGACATCGCCTCCCAGGATTTCGCTGCGCTTCAACGGGAAACTTTGCAAGGGGCGGTGTATACTGCAATGCGAACCTAGCCCCACTGGCAAAGGCACGGCTGCTGTCGTCGTGCATCTTCATGCACCGGCTGATATCGTTACCAAGCGAAAAGGGGCTGCGGCTTTGTCAAGCTGTATATTGCATCTTTTTCTGCGCCTCCTCTGTCTGTAACTTCACAAGGCATAAATAAATGAATTTGAATGCTCCACTCAGTAGTGTACGGACTGTGGCCAGCGATTACTGCGACCTCATTCTTAGAATCAGCATCTTTCATAATTCCTCCGTGCACGCTGGGTAAGAAAACATACATCATGACACAACTCCAGTGCGACATGAGCGCCACCCGCCATCAGGGGAAGCGGGAAGCTCGAGCGAGCGATTACACTAACAAGAACCAAAACCGCTCCGACATCCTCTTTGTCGACGCGTCAGGGCACAAAAAACTATAGGACTCTACACAGCAGTTGCTCCAGGCACAAAGGTCGCTACCGCCACACTCTGAGCGCATTCATTGATATAGGCGGAGAGAGCCTCAGCCTACATAGCACTTGAGCTGGACTACTCCATGATTGGCGAGAAAATCACCAACATCTGTACAGGTTCTCAGGCTGCGTACGATCATTACCTACGGGTGAAAGAGAAAGGTCTAGCTAGAAACCGCCTCTTGTCAGTCGGTCACAGGCGCCAACATGCATTAAAGTGCAATGCCTTCCTAGAGAGCCGCATAACCATGCGAGAGCCATGCCGAATGTATACCGTCTTATAATTACACGTTTCACATGTACACCCAAAACAATGGGCTCTTGCATACACAAGGATAGGTGGCGAGCTTTAGGACCATAACCTTTTTGGACTTCCAGTCATTAGTGCTGGGACGCACGGATATCTGTCCTCCACGGCTTAGCAGGTATCAGATAGTACACCGGAAACAACGCCGCAACAAGCCCCTCAGGAACAAGAAACGCAGTCGATAATTGGCAAGAAAGCCATTAACAAGAGTCATCAAGTAAAACGCTCCGAAGGTCAAAATCAAGAAGAATGATCGTCCGGAAATCATTAGACTTATTAATGAAGTCGGAGAGTCGGGCGGTAATCACATTCCCTATGCTACCTCAGCTTCACTTTACTTTTATTTTCTTGCAGCTCGATATGTTCCCGAGACTAAGCGAAGCTCAGAGCTGAGACACTCTGAGGTCACGACTATATATATGACGTCCAATATAAAAGCTAGCCCTACGACAACGCGATAAGAAAGTGCAAATGACAAAGGGAAAAAAAATATGCACGAAACACGCTAAGAGCCTGGAAATCGGGCTAGACATCTGTGCCTGTTTCGCAAGCGCCTATAACAGGCTTCCAAAACGCGCGCTGGGAGCCAGCGATTCATGCGCGAAGTTAGCATGTAAACACAGAGCGCGCTCCCAACGCGGAGAGATCTGCAAGACGCTAGAGGCACTGTCACACTAGGCCGACGGTCGGAAGATTTCAGTCCAGCGACGGTCAGCGGAAGCGATTTTCGCACTGTGGGCGCATCTGTCACACCACCGAAGCACCGATCGACCGACCAGTGATCGTCGTCCAATCAGAGAAATATATTAGGTAAGTATGTTTCTCTACATGGCCCGACGAGCGCGTCGGCTCCGATGACCTCCGGCGCTGCATGGTTATACAAAAACAAAATGCACACACAAGAGAATTAAACCAAGATGTTAACACAGATGATGCGCTTGGTTTAATTCTATTGTGCGTGTATTGTGTTTGTGTATAACCATGCAGCGCCGGAGGTCGTCGGAGTCGTATAGCCAACTAGCCCGCTCGCAAGTACTGCTGAGCACATCGGCGTCGCGTCGGCGAGATGGCAGTCGTCGGCCCATCCGTGTGTCACACACTGCCTATAATACCGCGCAGACCACACGCCGACAGCATCCAATAATTCCATCCCGACGGTATTTCAATGTTGTGCCGCATGCGGGATGGCATATGATTCGCCTTGCTGCTAGAGTAGACGGTGCTGGAAAGAACGCCTCAGTTTTAAAAGACATCGCTCGCTGTTTTTTTTTTGTTTTTTTGTTTTTTTGTGCGTATACCTTTCCGCCTTACCGAGTTGCTACTTGAAGACTGTCACTGCGCGTCGCTGCAATAACAGCACGTTATCAGCGCTTCAGTTATGGAGGTTAATTAATGCCTCTGTGCCGGACATATACGAGCCAAGCTCGGTGCAAGCTCCGATTTCGACCCGATATATTACAAGCTGCAAGGATAACGGTTTACGCTAATAATGGATAAAAGTACAAGTTCACACTGTCGTGTGTGCAACTAGAGTTTAAGATTTCCATTACATAAGTCGCGGCTAAGCAGTTTAGTGACAGCAGACGCCGAAGGAGCTGGCTGAAACACACTTCGACCATTTAAGCCTTTCATGAGTGCCCTGAGTAGACGAACAGATATTCGCCTACCTGTATGTAGTTTAAGCGGCCAGCTAAACAGCCCGCAGGCGCATGTGCGCACGCATGCGTCTGAATTTTACATCGGTATGACTTGGCGTTATGGAGAGTTACGCAGCTTGCACGTAACAATTCTCTTTTCCGCAGTCTGCAGAGTGACCTTGCAACAGTTCATCTCTCACTACTCGCATATTCGCTTCAATATTGTCTATAATAGTGGCGAAGCATGGTCAACGTTAATGGCTGCACCCTTACAGCTGCGGCTAAAGCTCAGTATCATTCAGCGACATTCGTTCACTCACTAAGATGTTTTGTTGTCAAAAAACAAGGCGGATTTAATGGCACAAAAGGACTCCAAAGATAACGACAGAGCCATACACGCGAAAATTAAAAGATTGAAACGCAGCGCAAAGCAGCATGCCGGATGCCAGGCGCCCCCCCCCCCCCCCCTTTTTTTTTTCTTTTTTTTATTCCTATCGTCAGGCGGGTGCTGCCGAGAACTCGGCGCCATGGTATGTTCCGCGCCCAACAGCTAGAGAGCCCTAACGTCGTCCGGCTATTAATTGACAAAAAGGAAAGCGCGTGTATGAAGTACTGCGAGAAATGGAGCGGTGGAAAATGGCGCCAAAGGAAATGGATTACGAGGTCTGCCCGCTTTGCGCGTGGCATACATGTCGCACGTTTGCTCGGAGGAAACTACTCTACGTCCCGTCATTACTCACAACGTTGCGCGTAGGCACCGGCATTCGTGACAAATAGCCCGCCAAACTGCCCCCCCCCCCCCCCTTCTTTCCCCGCCTTTTAAGCTCCCACTTCGGCCCCCTCTGTTTACACAACCGCAGTTCCTTGCTTTGTTGAGGTACACCGAGTGATTCTGTCAGAGGAATGCAGCGTGCTTCCGTGTAGTTCCAAAAACTATACAAGCACCCTGGCGCCGAAGGTTGCGCTCTTAAGTCGAACCACCAATAACATCAGGCCTAGACTCCAGCCCACAATCAAAACTTCAGTAGTAACCTCCGTAACTGCGTACTGCTTTCAGTATCACACTTATATATACGAGATAAAACCGTTAAACACAGGAATCTTTGGACTTACAATCAAGAGAAAAAGAAAACAGACACGGAAACGCTAGACTCAGCCTCTCGGCCAACCGTGCCATCATACTAATCCGGTGCATCGCGAATAGGAAGAGAAAGTCTTCTGCCGATAAGTGCAATGCTCAAATCGCTCCTAGATCCGGCCTCGCATCAGATATACACAAGTGACAAACCGGAGCGCAACTAATGTAGCGGCAAAGCCACCGTCGATCACATCATCTCAGAGTGCCCGGGAGATCCCCCCCTCTCTCTCAAAATCGCTTCAAAGGCTTGATCACACGGGGGGACTTGCGGCTCAGCTCCGATTTGGAAACCCGAATAAAGCTCCTGACAAGAGCCCAAGAAGTCACCGCCAGTCTGCACTGACGGCCATCTAGCAAGATAAACAAATCAACAATTTAAGCCTATAAAAGTGTTCCAACCCAAAGAACGGATATCGGCTTTCAGTGGATTTGTACTCATACGTTGTAGTTACACAAAAACATGGAAGGAAAGTTCAGAGGAGTATAGGTGTTCCTTTGCGTGCGCTGCTACGGTTTTCCACGCCTGTGTATGTCTAAACATAACTCCTTACTTCCATTCTCATCGATCGAGTCCTTCGAAAGACTCTTGCGTGGAGGCGGTAATTGCCGGCCACGCGGTGTCCAAGGCCATAAACCCTTCGCCCTACGACGCCTACACGTCTTCAAAAAAAGGAAACACGATCACCGGCACCCACGTACGCTTGGCCGATCGCCGCGACACGGCCAGCACAGTGCACTCCCGTTTTGTCGCTCTAAGGTGCGTGAAAGAAGAAAGCCAGCCGCGTGAGACGAGGCGACCAAGTAATATTGATATTTGCCCTGCGTACAGCCAGCATTACAAGATATATGGCCGACCGGACGAATGGCCAGTTCAGTTCAGTCGTTCAGTCGTGTCCGACTATTCGTGACCCTATGGACCATATCACGCCACGCTTTCCGGTCATTATTATGTAGGCTAGAATATGCTTGCAACGTACGTTTACGCTACTGAATCCCAGAAAAGGCATGTGATTTGTTCAAGATTTCCGATGTAGAGGAACTTAATTAACTTGCATTTCACTGTGTCAGAATTTAGCATAGTGTAGGACAGCGCGTTTCTGCCCCCCGTTTTTATAAGTTCCCGGCTGCAATTCACGTGAAAAATTGGGTACAGCCTGCGTTCTTCGCCAACAGGCCACCGCATATCGATGGAATGTTCAAAGCCATGAATTGTTAAGCGCCAATGGTGGCGGTTTCCTGGTTAGAAGTGATGAGCTCCGTTCACAAGACGCATTAACTTGAGTACCAAAAATATAATCTGTAGGCACTAGTCTTAATTACAGGAACAGCATTGGTCTCCCGATTCTCGTGACAAATTGTTTCGTGCACATCTTGAATTGCTCTTCGCTCTCGGACTTCCGATGTTACAAAAACGCTGATGCACCTCTTTCTCCGTGCGACGAGTTTCACGGAACAGGTCGGTGCTATATATACAAGCAGCCAATCTGCCACTATTCCTCCGCGTGTCTCGTTTGCATCCCTGAATATAATCACGCTCAGATCCATGTTTTTTCCTCTTATGCGCACTTTAAGGAGAAGTTTTCAGATTTCAGTTCTGAGAATGGCTATGCTGAAAATGGCTACTCTGTTATGCTATCAGAGTACTTTAGTATAGATATGCTGTGAAACCCTAATGGTAAAAAAATAGTGCTTCAAACGGCCTTGATATCGTAATTACATCACCGACTTGACTCTCGAAAGGCTGTGAAACACTGCTGGACCTTTTTGTAACAAACTTTGACACCAAGAACATTTGCGAGGGTCTTTCATCGTGCGGCTTCAGTAACAACCTTCCAGTATTCGTTATGCTAGAAAAACGAAGTTCTGAACGTCGCAAGAAACTGGAGTCAATACTGCTGCAGGTTTAGACAGCTTCAAAAGAGAATTACTGATGTCGAACTTCCAATGGCGGAAATAAAAATTCCAATGGTGGATACGAGAGTTCATCAACGAATTCCTCCAAATATATAAACGACAGTTTCAAATTAAAACCTTCAGGCATGACAGAAATATCAGTAATTCTTGGATAACTCCTCAGTTAGCAAAGTACGGGGAATGCTGCGGACGAAATGACCGCGAATTATGCTTCCGCGAATACATGCGGCACGGGTCCTTTTCAGCCTTTTCCCGTGGTGCCGCATTCCAGCAGCAGCAGCAGGAGCCGCACGTCGTCATGGCGACATGAGGACGAGGTGGTTCGTCGCGAGTTGGTACCGATGCATTTTCGCGAGACGGAAGCGACTTCCGCAGGAGCCAGTACCGGCACAAATAGGGGCCCCTCGCGCACGTGTACGAACACCACGGGTGAGTTATGGCCGACGCAGTTGTCACCCGCGAAAAGTCGGCCGCAACAAAGGCGGCTTCCGAATGGGCGTCGACGATGTGGACGCGAAGCTTTTTATTCAGGCGTTGCCGGTGGAGAAGACGACAACGTTCCCCCCTACTCGCTTCGAGTGTTCGGACGGACTGACATTACGGCTCTGCGCGACGGACACGACGAAGCTGCCAGTTCGCAATGGAACGGTGAACGGGGACGGAAAGGGCTGACCTTGTGCCACGACAGATCAGGAGACACACGCCTCGATGTTCGGCGACTGACAGCCGGGACATCCTCCCTGACGCTAACGACGGAGCACAGCGCACATGCGGAAAGGAATGATCAGTTCAAATACATTTTGAACTCCGAATTTACGGAGGCGCTCAAGCGTCTTCTCGCGTAGGGATTAATTTTTGTCCTCCTTTTCGAAGCACTTGGGCTACGTGTCCGGTGCACTATAGTACGCTGCACACTTGTTGCGTGTGCCTCGAATGACCTCAACACAGCTTACGGTCACTAATTTACTTTGCCCTTTAGATTATTCGATATATTTTCGTGGTCTCGTGTACCACAAAAAGTGTTTGCGAAATCTCATTCCAGACATCGGATTTTCTTCTCGAGCTACTTCAAGGACATGTTACACACAACGCTATAGCTCAAAAAACAACAGTCAACAATAAGTCTTCATTGGGACAAATTTGGCTCTATTCAACTTTCCACGTTTTCCGAAGTTCTTCGTCTACTTCTGGCGCTCGAGACGTCAAAAAATTTCAAATCCCTCTTAACATCGCGTACTGTTTTACCAAACCGGCGTCACCTTGGCAGGAAGGAGTGGAGGACGCGAGTCGCAGGCTGTCTTGTTGCATAAGTACGCATGGCATCTAACTCCTCAGACCACGCAAAACCCGTCGCACATCGCGTACGCATAGTCACCTCACTCGAGAGCGTTTAACGTTCAGCACGAAATAATAAAACCCGCAGCGCCGAAGTAGGGCGCATTTAGGCGGAGACAGAGTCAACGGCGCGGCAGCTTAGTGCGCCTCGCGAAGCTAATAATACGGCCGCGCTGGCGTCGCCGCTGCTGCAGCTGCTAATGGCTTCCCGGCGTCATCCCCCCCTCGGAGGCTTATGACGCCTGGTCCGTCACCTCCACACACTTCCGCCCTGAGCACGCAGCGACACGGCGGCGACACGGACGTGACGGATGCTTCCTCTGCGGGCGCCAACTACAGGTCGCATCCTTCCATCCACGCCCTCGCACGTCTCTCCCCTCGGCCGATATGTGCCGTCGCGCCCAGAGTGGACGCCGAGCGTCAAGCCTTCCAGCCGCGCCTCCATCCTCTGGATGTATGCGCATGGAGTGAAGTTTGAGTGCACCAAGAAACGACGGGAGCTATTCCGCGCCAAGACCTAAACAGGATAACGGGTCCTACTGAGAAAAGGTCGCTGATATAGCGATATAGGAACTCGAACGGCACACTGCACATTGCGATTTGCCGAGCACCCGGCCATGACACTGGACATCAGTCGCCTTGGGAAAGTTTTAAAGGGAACCATAAGACATCTATGTGCTACATGCACCAGTGCACTGCATGGTTGCAAACCACGGAGCTGGAATAATATGCTAGATTCTTCCCCGAGATACAAAAATAACAAACATGCTCCGCGGACCAGGCGCGTCCTCGATTTGGACCAGAGGACACGGTCACGTTTGGTTGTGAGGCATACTACGCCCAGAGAAGGAAAGAGACAGAAGAAAGCCAGGGGGACCCATCTGTACGTGATTGTCGTGACTTCAACGCTGACGAATACCGGGGCCTACCAGACTATCACCTTCTTGCTGCGTTCCAAAGAACGGGATCCGGAGAAAGAGAAAATAGATGACATATATCTATGAATATAACCACTACTGCAGTACATAAACAACAGCAAACATATTCCAGACGCCCATCGAGAAACATCACGACTGCAGTGAGGACGCGAAGACACCACAGCCCACTACTGGAGAGCGACACAGTAAGAAGGGGGAAAAGAGGACTTGTATCACGGAGGCAACGCCCGTAGAGATGAGGCAGAACGAGCGAAAGTGAGGGCTAGCTAGACGACGCGACAAAGAGAAAAAACGGTAACAGGAAAACGTGGAACCAACCAAACGTCAAAAGGGTATACAATAGAAGGCTGGCTGTCTCAGAAACAAAAGAACGTGGGGAGGGAGCGCCTCGTCGTGCATCGCAGAAAAAAAAGGCGCAATAACGGATAAGAATCACCCACCAGTAGCAGCAGCAGCAGCAGCAGAATATTCTAGGCTATAGTGTAGCAGGTAGCACATGGTTGATGTAGCCGCAGATGGAAACGCAATGATCAGCACTGCAGTGCGATTTGTTAGTCAAGTTTGGGGCGACGTCGAGGCGGGGCTGTGCCGAAACATCCTTTTTCACTTTTCCGCAAGGCTGTTGGTAACTATACTAGAACCTGCTGGGAGTGTTGGAAGGTGTAACTGGGAACTCTTTGATGAAGATATAGCTCGCTCCTCACATTTATAATCTTCGTTTTAAAAATGTCTAAAGTAGTTGTATCACCAAACAGTTGGGCAGGCAGCAGAGTGAGGTCAGTGAAAAAACGTCGTTTATTTACCCGAAATCAAGAAAAGGTGATGGGTATAGGCAGGGAATGCGATAGGGAGTAGGGGTAAACGATGGTCCCTGGGGTCAAGGGAACGAATTCAAAGATATGTGTAGCAGGGAGTCGTAGAGAGTCAGGTGGGCATATGGTATTGGAAAATTTCCGGGATAAACCTTATGCGGCACTAGTAAGGGCGGGCTAATGCAATAAAATAGGCACCTTTGTCATCCTGGAAGTGTTTTGTCCTGTAGTGGACGGAGGTATACAATCGGACACAACTCCAGAACGCCGCGGTGAATGCCCTTCAAAGAAGGCTCTCCAGCCAATGACGTCGACCGGTTCCCATGACATCGCGGTTAATCCCATTTCGCGAAGGTGCCTGCAAACCACCCGCGATTTCACTCAAGGGTGTTAACCGTGACGCTTGAGAACTTGTTCACATCATGGAATGGAAGGCATCCTTTAAGGGCATCCATAGCTGCGTTCTTGAGTTGCATCCGGCTGTATAGCTCCGTCCACTATGGGACAAAATATAGCCTACATGACAAGAACGTTTCTTTATTCATATCCTATTTCCGATCTTGATATATGGTATATATTCTATCCGCTCTTGTTGCTGGCGCATTCAATTTCACCCGGAAATTTCCTCAACACTGGTGAAAAATTTTGAACCGAAAAGGGCGCACAAAGAAGAAAGAGTTGTAATTAAGTCAGCGCTTGCATCTGTACTATTCCTTCGCTGTGCGCTGTTTCATGACAAAAAGAATTTATGTTCCGTTACCCAGCTGTTTTTATTAGTTTAGAAGATTTACTTCATGATTACGTAAAGAAATGAATAAAAATTACATTTGCAAAACTCATCATTGCACATTCCTGCTGAAGTGACGCTGTGCAAGAAAAGAATAAAACAAAAAAAAAAGGCTAAAAGTACTTATCTGTTGCGCTTGTTTCGGTTGCTTTGCGCGAATTTATTGCTGCAAGAAAGTAACCAGATTTATGCGACAAAAACATTTTTGTATGTTTATTTTTAATTTTAGCGTTTCTCTCCGCCGCAGTGGTGCAGTAATCAATTAAAATCAAACCTGCCTACGCAGCGTTAAGAAGTCCCCTATATTCTGAATGTCACCGATGCGAGTATGCGCATCGTTCACCCCAACCAAGCGGCCACCAAGCACTGTGCCCCACTATTCTTAAAACACTCTAAATAACGAATAGGCTAAGCCCCATCCATCTCAGCCGGGCTCCGCAAAAAACGGTAGGCTGATCTGTGGCTTTCGGTTATTAGCCCGTGCGCTGTACGTCGACGGGTGCGCCCCACCATAATTACGGCGGAAAATGCGCACACAGCTCCAGCCAAAATGTTTATCTCCTGCTACACGCTTTAAGCGCGCTAAAGAAAAGAAAGAACTGGCATTAAGATTCGCCATAAAGGAATGGTGCGCTATCTCATTCGTCCACTAACTCGCCAAGCCCCGAAAATCGGCGTCTCCCGTCGCGTCGTTTCGCCCAAAACAAATTCATTTCATCTCGCCTTTCTACATTCGGCCCCGTGACCAGGCATGCCCAGCCACTAGTACCTGCAAGGAAATACCTGCCTTCCCTCCCCCTTAATCGGCAAGGCACGAGAGAGGAGGAGAGGCTGGACTTCCTCGTGTCTCCCTTCCTGAAAATCGGCCAACCGTCTCGTTTCTGTCTGCGTTGTCCGTGCGCCCATCTGGTGGCCGCGCAGGAGCATTGTAGAGACTCTAGTGCCAAGAATTCCGTCACGGCTGGACAAACCGTCGCACCGTTAAGATCTCCCTGCATGCTGTTTTTAAGCTGACTGCGTCTGAGCACACTGAGCGACCATCCGCTCACGCCGGCATACCGAGTGCGCTCGCTATTGTAAAGCCTCTGCACTGTTGCTTATAGTAACATGTAGCATTTTTATACAATAGCGAGAGAGCCCTTTGCCCTTCAGTGGGTGCAGTTAAGCTGACAATGATGACACATGCAGTTCGTCAGAGTGTGCAACCCTGCCACGTAAGGACCAAGCCTAGTGTTCGCTGATCGCTGATCGCTGAATCAAATATACATAAGAGCTTGACGTAAATGAGATGGAGCCGACACTTACAGATATAAACTTCTGAAAAGACATCCCAGACCTGTCGAAAAAGCACGACACCGTTCTCAGTAACACGTGCGATTCCAGAAACGGCGACAAGAACACGTTTGAGCGCGTTAGCTTCAATTGCACCTCACGTCCAGTCGTCTGACATCAGACCGACGCCTGGTGGCTTGTTAGGAAGAGGAGACCGGAATTGGGAGATGCGCATGGTGGAGTAATTTGCGTTTCCGCTCCGCGCTCACCGCCAAGGTCGCAGAGCTTCGCGAAAGAAGAGGCGACAGTTACTTTAGGAGGCCTACATGTCGGGCGATGTGTAGGCTTCCTAGTCTACTCCGGTTTGCGGGCCCCCTAGAGGCGGACCCAGGCGTCAGCGTCCAGATGAGAGGGGGGGGAGGGGGGGATTCGGTGACGATTTTCAAGAGCTGTCAACATGAGCAGCACATTTAAGATGGGAATCCAACGCAGTGGGAGCCTCGTATCCCGCCTCAGACGCGCCGCTCACAATCCAACTGATCTGTTAAAGCGGGGCTTTATATCTATGTCGCTCCCGGCAACATGCGCATCACGGTCCTCTTCATGACCTTTGGCAGGTGGGTGGCATGACCGAGTACTGATTTCTCTGGACTAGACCCATTAAGCGAAAACCTGTGCGTGTCTTAATTTTCGCTGCGTGACTGCCTATATTCTATCTGGCAGACACAGAAACTCGTACATAAAAATGAATGCATGTCGAGATATTTGATGCCAAATTGTGGCAACAAGATTTTCGCACGTAAGCAGTCTGTTCCGAACTTTTTCGTGTTTTTGCTTTAATATCAACGGCTAGCTAGAAACATCATTCGGTGCTCTTCAGCAACCTTCTTCCGTTATACATCGGTCCGCGCAGAACAAGCACTTTTCTTAACCTGCTGCCTGCTCGTCCCAGTAAATTCCTCTCATTCATATCACTGCCCCTCCAAAATGTTGCTGTCACCTGATGTTGCCGTCGTGTGATGTCACTACCGTGTCAAATTATTGCCACTTGGAGGATCTGTCTCTTGGAATCGCTGTCACCTGAAGCTAATACTGGCGTCCGTGTGCTGTGCGATGTCAGCGCACGTTAAAGATCCCCAGGTGGTCGAAATTACTCCGTAGCCCTCCACTACAGCTCCCCTTTCTCTCTTTCCACTTTCACTCCCACCTTCCTCCCTTCCCTTACGGCGCGGTTCAGGTGTCCACAGAGCAAGTGTGACAGATACTGCACCTTTCCCTTCCTGTGAACCAACCAACCTGAAGCTAATGGCGATGTCGGACACTGCCACAGGCGGTTATTGCCACTTGTCGCAACAGGCGCATATAAAACCATCTGTTCAACCGTTGCAAGCAGCTCGCAGCTGCCGCCTTCAGTTCCATGAAATCTGGTTCTTTACCTACGCTGCGCCACAGTGCTTCTCTGCGCCCGGTGGGACCACCCTTTTTTTCTGCGCCAGTGTGGAAGCGAGCGATGACTCAGTGCAAGACTCGGAGCCAACGACGTCACGCCGCCGCCGCCGCGACAGGTCGGAGCGGCTCTCTCCGCCACTGCGCTCTACTGCGCTCAACTTCACTGGGCGCCGCGCAGGGCAGGAAAAGGCCATTGCGTCACTGTTTGGGTGGACGCGGCGGCGACGGCGTGCCGCTGAACCGCTACGCTTTCGCCGACGCCCGTCGCGGTCGCCGACGTCGAGTCGAGGCTATTTTCCGTTAAAGTAAGAAATATTTGCCACTAACGCGCACTGCACCGTGCGAAACCCTACGACTACAAAAGAAAGCTCCCCCGGGTGCGTCGTGATGAGTGTCCAGGTTACTATTACATCCCTCTCTTTGGAATCTACTGCAGCCTAGAGTGGGAGCTATACTGGGCTGTCTACTCATCAACGCAATGCAAGCAGCGACTCTACTGATACTTGTCACAACGGCTGCGCGAATAAGATACTGGCTGCTTCGGTACCGGCAGCCATGGAAAAAAAGTACGGATGTAAGCTTATTATAAAGGTATAAATTCGGTATCCGGTGATGCGATGCACGACTGTCTAAATCGGCACCAATGAATCGCTCAGATTCATCAGTACTGGGGTTGTTTTTCTTAAGTTGCGTTGCACGCCGTGAGGAGCTATAATAAACAGCTATTGTTATTTCAAATGTAGCCTCCGCCTACCTGCTTTACGCCCAGGGCCGTGCGACCCCATCTGGCGACCAACGTGGGGTCCCGAGAGGCGGCTTCTGTGATGCATTACACCGAGGATGAAGCAAACCTTGCAAACAAGGCCTCATTTGTTTGGCATAAACTGCAGCAGTACCTTCTCAGTGGTGAAAATGCCTTAAATCATGTTTCGATATCATCCGATTGCTGTTGGTTAAATATCGATTCAATGGTGAATGGCGTATGCCCATATAGGGCATGCACCCTGAACGCGGACACATTTGCTAACGACAGTATGAGGCATTAAAGGCTGTCGCATTAAAATATAGCAATGTGTCGAAAGACGCGGAACATTTTATTTCTTTCAACGAGGGCAGTAAAAAAAAATGCTTTCGCTATGTGTAGAGAAATGAAACGCGACGCCTGCTTTAGGCAGGTACGAGCTGAGCGGATAACCTACCGTGACTGCCGGACCGCCCCAAAGAACTCATAACAAGCGAGAGACACGGGTAGCCCGGAAAACAGCTGTGGACGCGACCTTGGTTCCCACGGACGGTCGCTATCTCGCCGAAGCGACTGGGACGCAGTAGTGACCGCAACAGCATCACGTTCGTTTGGCGTCTCTCGTAGCCTGAGTCGCGTTGGGACGTTAAACACTACAAACCAAACCAAATCACGTGCGTTTGTCGTCGCTCAGCCCAGTGTTCATTTTACAACATGTCGGCAGCTTGAGAGCGGCACTAGTGCGTTGTGAGACACCAACCCAGATTGTCAACACTCATGCAGTTCATAGGTAAAGAAATAGCACCTAGTAGAGACACAAATCAATGAAATAAGAAAAAAAGAGAGGGAAACTAATTAAGTCGGACACATTTAAGAGAAAATAAAGACAGAAGACGTATAGAGAAGAGAACGAGCATAAGAACAAAGGACAGAGGTGAGTCGCTCGACCTTTGACCTTGGCCGGGTCCGTCGCCGGTTCGGCCTAGTGGGCACGCGGTGCCAGCTCCGAGAGGAGGAGAAGAAGAACAAAGGCTAAGAAAGAGGAAGAGGAGGAGAGAAAAAGATGAAGAAAACGGAATCAATGAAAAGAAAAAGGGCCGAAGAGTGCGTACGGAGGAGGAGGTAACTACAGCATTCTTCTACGACGGGGATGCAGGGGGTAAGACAACAGCAAGCACAGCTGAAAGGCTGCTGCAAGAGGAACAACTGCAACTGCAAGACTGCTACTGCAAGAAGAAAAACTCGATTAAACGAAATCGCGTAATAAAAGAAACGCTGCTTCAGTGGGCGTCTTTTAGCGCGTTGTCTACATGTTTGTGGCATTCCAGCCGGAAATTCGAAGCTGACGCGGTCCTCGCGATGATCGAAACCTGGGCCTCCGTAATTTACAGTATATATAGATCAGTGTAACGCGTGTACTCTTAGCTCTCCATGATCGCAAAGACTGTGCACCGCATTTCCAGAATGAGCATATTTTGGCAAAGATATGTATTTTAGGATAAGATTCGCACGACGCACATTGGTTGCGCTACATGCCACGACACACCTTGAACACTGCAAGGGAGCACCGCACATTTGCACTTGATCGTTTGACGGTAAGAAAGGCGGTGCGCTGTTACGGTATGAATTTATCTGATACGCGAAGCTCCGCGCGGTGAAAATCACTGCTTTAATCTTGGCAGGTGCAAAGAACAAGCTCATGCGCGAACTGCGCTGCAATATTTTTTGAAGCACTTCCGCGGTAGTCAGTTTTTACAACACGTGCTAACATGAATCGCCTGGCTCTTAAGCCTCGAAAGCAATCGCATAAAACAGTACGATTTTACCTCACGAGCACACGAAATGTATTAGCCGCAAGCGAAACCCAGTCCAGCCCTGTAGAATTTACTAAAGCTTACACTCCACAAGGCAGACATGTTCGGATCAGCGACCAGAAATGAAAAGGAGAGATGCGGGGATATGTTCGCATACTCCACGTTTCTCCAGCACCTCTCCGGCACAAGTAATAAAATACTGCGAAAGTGCTGTTCGGATAACTTCACACATCCCACACGATTCGCGCTAGTATATGTTGCCTTCTCAATGTGGAATCCGACGGCCCCCCCCCCCCCCCCCCCCCCCCCACACACACACACACACACACACACACACACACACACACACACACACACACACACACACACACACACACACACACACACACACACACACACACACACACACACACACACACACACACACACACACACAAATCAAGGCATTCCAACGCTCTATATACGGCGGCGCACACAGTGATGGGAATTCACCGCATCCGCACAAGCGCTGCTTGTTCTGTGCTGCGCTAAGAGTCCCGCCGCACGACCATACAACAGGTGGGGACGGTAAGGCAGTAATGTTTACACGCTCTTTCCTCTGCAGTGTTATCGAAGCCAGGTTCATAAAAAGACGACTCCTACACTTCATAGCATTCTCATGCGTTTTGTAGACTGCCTCTCTATGTACCCTTTTATATCCACTCACCCCCTTCCCCCAGTGCAGGGTAGCAAAGTGGTTTCTTTTACCGGCTAACCTCCCTGCCTTTCCTCCTCATCTTCCTCCTCCTACTTCTCCCTATGTAGTCAGTAATCAAACAACACAGGCATAGATAAAAGCGAACGAACCACGACGGTAAGACACGGCTTTATTTATTATTATTAATGCCGTTTCTTCCGCAGAAGGCGTGAATACTGTCATTTCCATTGAAGAGAACCACAAACTTTCATCTTAATACCGCGCAAACGGAACGCATAACATCGCAATATTTTCATATCGTTAGAAAAGGCATCGTGAAGCAGCTGGATCCTTCAAGAAGTGTTCGAACTCCTGACAAGAAACACATCCGCAGAGGAGGAGAGAAATACGGTTTGCACAAGAATGAAAACATGGAAAACACGCAGCGCCCGTGTTCGCGGCATTGCACGGAACTAATGGCACGTGTGTGTGCGCACGCTATAATGGTTGCCCGGCGATGTTTTCAACGCGGCTGCGCCAGATATACTGGTGCAGTGCTACACAAATACGCCAGGCGTGTCACACTAATGGCATCGCAACGGTGCTGGCATGCGCGGACCAAGCATTCCTACCGGCATGGGGTCCGGCTACCAGTGAGTGCGTTGCGTAGTAACCTCGCACGTACAGCAACGTCGTCATAGACGGAACGGCGGGAAAGACAGTGGCAAAGTGTAAAGAAAGAAATTACAAAATGCGACGAAGCGTCAGTGACCGTGTGCGGAAGGAGGGGCCTCAACACTGCCCACCAAGCTTCGCTGAAAAAAAGAAAAAAAAAAGGAGGCAAAACAAACTTAGCACAGGAGAGAGCAAGAGAGAAAACGAGAGTCGCTCACGTTGGTCCGTCTGAGCCAGGGGAAGAAATATACGAAGTGACAGAGACAGCATTACTCCCTTCTCTATAGTTCGGGGCTGAAGCCGATCTAGAGACCTAACAAGAGACTCAGCTCAAGTTGGTTTGCTTACGTCCTCTCTATATATATATGTATATATCTCTCACTTTCATATTGTCTGTAAAGCATGCTAGAGTGCTAGGACAATCGTGTTTGCCGAGGGAATGTAACGAGGGACAAGCGGGAACAAATGCGTTATCAAAATACAAGGCCCAATACGAGGGGAAGAATGTACACATTGCACACATCATAGCAGCCCAGCTGAATGACTTCACCGGCCTCTCCTTAGACCCCCTCCCCTCCCCCTTTATTCCTCCATTTCGTTTTCTTTCCCTTACGCTTGGAAGGCCTCATATGGGTCCTGCAACGAATTTAGTCGCAGACGGCGGGAGAAACCGAGAGTGGATTGGCTCATCCAGGCAAGCGGCTCTACTGGTCTGTGTTCAGATGCTGACAGTGGCGTGACGCAACGCAGGGAGCAGGCGAGCGTACAGATACAATCAGACGTTACCTGATTGCGTGGGAAAGTACACACGCGGAGATGGAGAACACGCAGCCGTAGTATGTTTACATTATCTGCACAAAATATTTGCACCGGGGCGACCTTCCTGTTGACATTAAGTGAATCATCCCTAATGCGAACCAAACGGCTTTCTTTATATTCGTGTTTTACTGATTAAAACTTTCAGGTTTCGTTCAGAAGACCATATTTGGGCATCTGATGCCCACGTAAAGAAACAGTGAGCGTATTTACAGCATCGCATGCGCCCACCGCCAATGCAAGGAGACAGAGCCATGGGATGGTCGTGTGTCTTACGGAGTCGCTGATGGTTGTAATCAGACTACATCCTACACCACAGTGGGACTTTGGAAAAGTGATCCATTGAGTAGCGGTGTGAATTAACTATCCGTGCTAATTATGCGAAGGAACGAACGAGAAAGAAGCTACACATACAGCGCTGAACTCACTCCAGACATTTAGTCAAGAAAATGCAAAGAGAAACACTGTGCTCCAACCGCACGTCAAAGATTGAAAAAACAAGAAATATACAGTGCATAGCAAATGCACACTTTACGGGAAACAGAAATTAAAAAAAAAAGGTTACAGCAGGACGGCCTCATAATTAGATGCATGCGCAGTTGCTTGCGCAATGATTCTTTGCCTTTAGACTAAACGTAAGTCCCGAGTTCAGCGCTATGTGTGCCGCTTTTTCCTGGTTCGTCCCATCTTCTGCGCTACAGTTACTTCGGTTATATGTCCGTACCTACTAACATAGCTCACCAGTATTCTCAAGTGTAGCAATCTGCGTGGTATATATAAAACCGACATCCAACAAATGTTACGGCACTTTCGAGAGGCTGTTAATTCCTGCGCAATGTTTGTACTCGCATGCCCATACAAAATAAGAAAAGTGGTCAAACCCGCTTTGTCATAAGTACCGTTTTGAAGTGCTTATTTTTTGCAGCTGCGAGGTTCGCGCCTACATAAGAACTCTGCTCTCACGGATCCAAGTGAACGCCGCTCTATTGAAGGAGTGCTGCGTATATCGTTTGCTTTTCTTTTTTCCATACAAGCAAGTGCAAGAAAGTGTTCATGCAAGCAAAGTCGAGTAGCTTTTTGTGGCCTGATCAATGCAGAAACTGCGCTAAGACAGCAAAAAGAGAATAAATGGCCGGAGGTCAGTCAGCGCTCTGCCTACCTCAGCCGTTTCTTCGCCGAGAAAAAAGAAATGCTGCTTTTTCAGTTCTCGAAGACACACTCTCCTTCGAAACCGGTGCAAGATCTCAAAAATCACCCACCGAATATCACAATTGGAGCGACGTGCCCAACTGGTGCGATAGTACCGAGCTCGGCTCTGTTCACCAGGGACCTGTTCGAAAACACGGAAGCCAACTTCTGTGGCAAAAAAAGAAAAAGATAAGCATTTGCCATTGGGACCGCTGAATACGAGACAAACGCCGAGTACGGTCGCACCGAGAGCGCTTCAAAAGACACGGAACCGACCTTCAAAAGCAAGCGACAATAACCCAAAGGACACTTCTCGTTCAAGTGCAATGCGCGCAACCGGTGCGTCGTCTGCTCAACCTTTTTTCGCATGCAGACGATAACAGCGACCGATTAGGAGGATCACCTCTCCTTGCACGACGTGTAGGTTGTCACGTCCGCCGTTTCTAAAGAAAAGTCACGACTAAAAATTGATAGTACGAAAGGACAAGGTGTCGACATCTGTACTGCAACGCCGAATATAGCTTCCGTTAATTTCTTTCCCGGAGGACTTTTCGAAGTTCCTAGAATTATGCGCCACCCATCTCCGGCGTGCCCAGGTGCGAAATCTATACTCAACCTCTCTACACAACCTACTCGCTATTTATTTCGACGGCATTTATTTGCGCAATATAACATTGATATGAAAAGCCAGAAAGTATATGTCTTATTTTCGGTTAAATAACCTTCGAATCAGGCTATAACAAAAAGAGAAGTAAATAATAATGTCCGCCTTACTTTAAACCTCCCCTGCATACACCACGCAAAAGTATCTCCTGCAGTTTTTAAAACAAGTTTGTAAACCGTCCAAGAAAATCACCTGATTATATATGTCCAGAGAAGACAAAAAGATAACCGAAAGCCGTGCTGAGAGGAGCAGGCTACGGCGATGGCACGGTTGGTGAAACCGTTGATGTACGATAGAAAGCAGAGCGCTTATCACGGGCTTCACACCAAGTGATCTTCCAACATCCATTCTCTTTTTGTCATCTCCCCCTTATTCTTGCGCTTTACCTTCCCTACACTGCGTTTTTGTTTTTTCCTGCCTCGTCTGATGATCCACTACCGATTTTCGCTTTCAGCTTCTACAAACACAAGGGGAGCGAAGGTTCTCTGCGTTTCGTTGTTTCGCTTCACTTATATCCTCATATCATTTAGATAACGATTTCTCGTTTCGCGAAAGCTAGTCCTTTCTTTTCACCCCGTTTCATTTTTTAGTGGTTTCTCATTTCTGGGAGAAAATGATCTCGCGAGGGCGCCTTTCCATCGCTCCATTTATTTCCATACACGGAGTTATTGAAGGTTAGAACAATGGGAGGTTCTGAAGCAGCAAGCCAGCTCGACTGCGCCGCGCAGGGAGCGCATCACTCGCCCTTTGCGGCGAAAATGATAGTGGACACTTTTCCGTCAGCCATATCTCGCGTGGTTCGATCGCAGTTTCTGTAAAACTCGCAAAGACTTTCAGGCAGACAGTAGGCTCCGCCATTTCGAAGTGAAATCGATATTGATTATCCATACTTAAGTAGCACTCAAAGGCCGCTGCAGTTCACTACGCCGCAGCGACAAATATACCGGAAGTACAGCTACACTAAGAACAAACGCATGCGGCAGTAATGAATGGTCACAAAATCAACAAAATATACCGCCCTAAAAGAGCCTATCGGGCTAGTTAGTATAGTTAGTAGTTTGTCTCGGACATAACAACGAGACATAAGACGGACGTGGGGACGATGCGCCACTCACAGCTAAATTAAGACGATCGCACGTTAATATGATCTGACTTAAGAAGCGCAGCGAACGCCCCATAAGCACCAAGACAGGTTTTATTTACGTACCGATGCGGACAAAAGTAAACGGAGCACGCAATTTCCTTCTAAAATTTTTCACGCGTTAATTGTATAACTGAAACTTGCAGTCGTGGTATGTGCGAACCAGTAGTATACTCCAGTACCCTTTCACTTGGACAGATATTATTGTCTTATTTCCAGTGCAGCAGAAGGTGTAATTTTAATTTGAGCGGAAAGCGTGCTCCGTTTACTTATGTCCGCAACTGTACGCACCGCCGATGCGCTAGAAAGCGAGCTAGATAAAAATGTTTGACTTAGGCTATCACTTCCAACTATTCCCACCTGGTAAACGAAAGTACATTTGCTCTCCTGGTGGGCCAAGCTCTTGCATAATCCTTCACGCCTTTGTCTGCACAGTTGCTTGTGTGGTGCCACTAACCCATAGTGAACGCCACTGCAGATGTAAAGAACCAACGACGCAAATGATGCGACCGCGCCCGCACAGTCTTTGAGCGTCCAGTTTTTCAGAGACGTTTACCGCGTTGGCACACCAACCCAGTGTAACAACACCCAGAAACGCACACGTTCACGGAGATGTCACGACTCAAGTTTCACGATCATCGATTCCCCCATCCTTTTCCAATTCACCTGCGTATGCATATACATGTACGTAAGCACAGTATACCCACGACGGGGATCTGCCCGTGCACCCATCGGCGCACGGTAAAAGTTTTCCACTCCTTCGATCAAGAGCAGAGAGGGACCAGCAGTGTGTTCCCGCAAAAGTTCGCAGCACTAGGCGAAAGTCATCGCATCCTCATCTTCTCGCCAGCCCTCCTTCCGCGCGTCCCAGGAATGCGCCCTCCCCACCGCTTATCTCGCGCCTAGTATGGAGGCCCCAGTAGGGAAGCCGTGCCAAACGGACCAACGACGCCAGCGCAAGAACCACGGACATCGCAACGGCAAACACGGCGAACGCGTGTAGTTCCCTCGCTGCTTGTCGCTCCCAGGCATCTCAAAAACTTCCGCTCGACCGCCTCGGGGGACACGCGGCGGCGGTGTTTGACGAGCTCGCGCATGCCACATCAAACGCGGCGCGTGCGCGCGCGCGCTCCCGAGCCCCCCACCGCGGGCACGGAGCGCCGCGAAGCAGGGCAGAGACGTCGCCGGGGCGATGCTGATAAGACCAGCTCGAGAAGTGGTGGCCCCTATAAACAGGTGTGCTCGCGAGCTGCGTAGACCGAATGCTATACCGCGTGCAGTACAAGTAGTAGTAGTAGTAGTAGTAGTAGTAGTAATAGTAGTAGTAGTAGTAGTAGTAGTAGTAGTACAGTACAAGTAGTAGTAGTAGTAGTAGTAGTAGTAGTAGTACAGTACAAGTAGTAGTAGTAATAGTAGTAGTAGTAGTAGTAGTAGTAGTAGTAGTAGTAGTAGTAGTAGTAGTAGTAGTACAGTACAAGTAGTAGTAGTAGTAGTAGTAATAGTAGTAGTAGTAGTAGTAGTAGTAGTAGTAGTAGTACAGTACAAGTAGTAGTAGTAATAGTAGTAGTAGTAGTAGTAGTAGTAGTAGTAGTAGTAGTAGTAGTAGTAGTAGTACAAGTAGTAGTAGTAGTAGTAGTAGTAGTAATAGTAGTAGTAGTAGTAGTAGTAGTAGTAGTAGTAGTAGTAGTAGTAGTAGTAGTAGTAGTACAGTACAAGTAGTAGTAGTAGTAGTAGTAGTAGTAGTAGTAGTAGTAGTACAGTACAAGTAGTAGTAGTAGTAGCTTTTCTCCTTGTTTTAGTTTCCGAGTCGCAAAGGCTGGCTACCTAGACAATTTTGCAGACCAGCTCCAATAAATGCAAAGGGAACGTGCAAAGAGGTCTGGGAACCTATAGTGAAAAGATATACACCTCTCCCTTGTTGACGATCGCCGGCCCTCAAATCGGTGGTAAATATAATTTTCTATTCGATAATTATTTTTACTGGCCTCGTCTGACCACTGTGCCTTGTCACCGTTTCGGTGTCGCGAGAGGGAAAACTCAGACCCGGCCCCTGACAAAGACGACACTTCCGCTGAGACTTCGTTTGCAGCGCGTTTCCTGACATATATATTATCTCCTGAGCCAAAAAAGGTCAAACGTGCGCCTCGTATATATCCCCGGGGTGCTTAGCGCGCTCGGAACTTAAGCGCGTCTAGACGGACCAACGGACAGGCTATCAGGCGGCCATTTTTCGCCGACTATTCCGGGTTTTCCGGTGGCACGAGCCAGTGCAAAAACGCTTGCGCGCGTTACAGGCAATTTCTCTGCGCCGCCTTGCGACAGAAAACAAAAAAATAAACATTCCGCGCCGGGCTGCGACCCGTCTCAAGCGCAAACTTCTGTCCTTGGAATGTGGGTGGAAGAATGCTGCCGAGTCCGTGGCTTTGAGATGTGCACTTCCGGCACATGCTACAAAAAGAAAGAAAGAAAGAAAGAAAGAAAGAAAGAAAGAAAGAAAGAAAGAAAGAAAGAAAGAAAGAAAGAAAGAAAGAAAGAAAGAAAGAAAGAAAGAAAGAAAGAAAGAAAGAAAGAAAGAAAGAAAGAAAGGAGATTGAAGCCGGCTGTCATGAAAGACAAGGCGTCTTAATCTTTCAAAGTGAGCCCAGGCGAGGACTGGCGGGTGGCGTAGGCCACGGCCAAGGCGCCTTTGCTGAGCCTTGTTACTGAGCCGTCTCCGTGCAGACCGCGGGTAGCCGGAGCGCTGCTCAACTCGCCCGCCTAACAGAAGACAAAATGAAGAAAACGAAAGGCACGAAGGCAAAGAAGCCAAAAAAGCTTCTCTAGTCGCACGGCTTCGAAAATACTAGACATTTAGATATGCATGCAATAAAGCAATCTATCTGGCTCACTATACGATATATAGTACAGATATACTATTCCAGCTATCTTACGTCAAACTCGCCAACGCTGAAAATGTCGAGAACAGCTAGAAACTACAGAAGAGCCGAGGATGTCTGTGCCAAGAACTGACTTCGGAGCTTCAACTTGTGCGGCACAGGTTGCCCAGGACTGACACGCGTGCGCACACGAAGAAAGAAAAGAGTGCCAAAGCAGGCTCGTTAAATAACCTCAAGTAATCGAAGTTGAAATACGTAGCCCATTGTCTCGGATTCGTAAGAAATCAACATCAATTAATCATCTTTAGAAGTAGTATAGTATAGTGGTTATTTATTGTATGTACAAAAGGAAAGAAAAGATGTTTGCCAGCCCCGGTATTTGCTATCTTATATCTGAAGCACCTGAACTGGGGCGGCGGAAATAACAAATTTAATATAGTTAGCGCTAGCCAGCGTCGCACCATATCCATTAAGATTTTTTTATTATTCTGCATTGTCGTTGCATTGCTGGTTGGTTTGTGGAGTTTAACGTCCCAAAGCGACTCAGGCTATGAGAGACGCCGTAGTGGAGGACTCCAGAAATTTCGACCACCTGTGGTTCTTTAACATCGCACAGCACACGGGCGCCGTGCTTTTCGCCTCCATCGAAAAGCGACCGCCGAGGCCGGGATTCGATCCCGCGTCCTTGGGAACAGTAGTCGAGCGCCGTAACCACTGCGCCACCCCGGCGTCGTTCTCCCTGATGCGCTCTTGATATTGACTCGCACTACAGGGTTCTCTACCCGAGATTTGGTTCGGTTTCTATTTAGCGTCCCAAAGCGACGCAGGCTATGAGAGACGCCTAGAGGAGGGCTCCGGAAATTTCCACCACATGGGGTTTTTTTAACGTGCACTGACATCACACTGTACGAGGGACCGGGATCCGATCCCAAGGCCTTGGGTTCCCCAGTCGGACGCCGTAACCATGCGCTCAGGCACTGCGGCAGGGCCACCTGAGACTGTGTGTACAGTTCAATTTGGTTTAGGTATAGAACGTCCTCAAGCAACTCATGGCTATGATGGACGCCGCAAGGGAGGTTTTCAGATAATTTGACCACCTGGGGTATTTGCGTTTCACCTCCATCGAAACGCGGCCACCGAGTCCCGGAACGCACCCAGGTCTCCCAGCCCAGTAGTCGAGCGCCCTAATCACCATGGTTACGCGTTCGTTCGCCCGCATCCGGCCCCAAATTGCTTGCGCTGCAGGGGGGACGAAAATGACATTTTCGAAATTCTAATAGCTGATATAGATAATACGTGATACAGGGCTACAAGCCTGTCAAAAGGAGCTTAACAGTGGTATAGTTAAATGTTCACGATTAAATATGTCACCCGTGGTAACAATAGTTCCTGCTACCTCCATGGGGCTGATCGGGGGCACACAGGAAGATCGCGCGGAGTGCGCGTGGAATCGCCTGTCGCCGCTTTGCTTGGCTTCAGCTGCTGTTTCTGCCTCTTGTGCCTGAACGCCTCGCCCCGGCCCTTGACTTCTCGACTGCCGTCTCAGGTCGCCGAAAGTACCTGTGATAATATTATTTGACCAGTCTGCAGGCTACTCCGTCTTACCCGCATTCTTTGGTACTGCACCGCTGATAATGCTATGCCGAAGAAAGCTCTATTATAATAAAACAGTATTTTTTTTTAATTGCTGACAGCCTTTATGAAATACCCTAAATAGTATTTTGCACACCACTCTCTTAAGTTCGTTTTTCATGCGCTTTTTACGTTGAACTTTTCACCTTTACCGTTTGTGGGTCAAACACTTCGAAATGAAGCCACGTCTCTTACCTCGTGCTTTCCCCCTTATTTCGCGCCTCGCATTTTACCTTGCTTACCCTTTGTAACAACGCTCTCTCCTCAACAAAGCCTTATCTTGGTCCACTAAGACATTGTGAATCGATCGTTCAAAGAATGTACGCAATCTGAAGCTTGCCTTGCTACGCCACTAGCAAGGAGATGTGGTGCGGGGTGAGTGAAACGATTCCGCTGTTGCTCTGCATTCCGCGAGTGCATGACGCGCCACCGGGAGGAAGAGGCATCCAGGTGAAAGCGTGGCGGCGGTAGCACTGCAGGTAGGCTGCAGCTCAGTCCTGCCTTCCTCCGTGCTTTCACGAGATGACGGGCTGACGCGCCGCCTCCGCGGCAGGACGTCGCGCTATTCCGGGCTCGTAACGGTGCGCGACATGCCAAGGGATTCCGCGCGATGCGCGCGCTGACGATTCGCACTTGCGCGTAGTTGCACACTCACGACTACGACGTCACCGTTGAACGCCAGGCGGCAGCCGGTTTTCTGTTTTCTGCTTGAGATGTGCCTTTGGAACAATGTCGCGCAGCGCCGAGGGACCAGTGTGAAGCAGTGCGGTTTGCCAATCCACGGCCGGACTTGAGCGGCGGAAATGAGATTTTGCGCGCGTGCTATCGGAAGCACACGCTCACTGGACGCATGTTTTTGGAAAGCGACGTGTTGTATTAGTTCCTCAAGACTAAGTCGTGCGATATTGTTGCCAGCGGATGGAGCATACTTGTTTTCTCATACCTTGACACATTTCAGGCCGCTCGATTACGCGACGGCGCCGACGGAAATCCGCATTCGCGTTCTGTAAACTTTTTTCTGTCGGTAGCGCAATACCTCAGGCACGGTAGATATCACTGTGCTTTAGACTATTATAACCATAAGTACTCTGCGGTGTGCTGGCGGCTGTTCGCAATATGTTTGATAAGGGCGCCTAGATTAAAACAGTCACGTGGGCGGCAGAGAAAAAACAAAACACTAGTTGGTTGGTTTGGTTGGTTTATAGGGTGAAAAAACGTCCCAAAGCGGCTCAGGCTGTGATGGGTGCCGTAAATTTCGGCTCTCTGGGGTTCTTTAATGTGCACCGAAATCACAGTAAAATCACACGCGCCCTGATTTGCTGATACTGCGATCAATCCATCATACTTTTCGCCGTACTCTGTCTATATATACAAGCACAGCAAACCTACGAAATCTTACAAACCCGATAGAGCCCAATCTGTATACTTAAGAAGCTTGCATGCGCCCGCCAGGCGCCTCCAGCGGCGGCGCTGAATGCCGGCGACTAGTTTGAGTGCCGAGTGAAATAACTCCGTGCAATAGCAGACGATTTTTAGTGGCTATGCCAATCTGCCTGTCGTTTCTTATAGAACAGGTCGCCCGCCTGTCTTTAGGCAAGTTTTTTTTTTTCTTTTTTTTTTTTTTCAAGAAAGGAACTTCGCTATTAAGCTTTACGAATCCGGTCACGTTCACGGTGTAAAGGAACGTTTGACGGGAGCGAAGTGCCGCCCGGTGTATCATGCAGACGTGCGTCTCTGCGCTCTTGAAATCAGTCAAATTACCAGGAAGGATTGTTAGTTTGTTCGCCTTAGACAGGTTTTAAACAGCTGTCACCGACGAAACGCCTGGCCAAAGCAACGAGCAGTTGCAAGGTAGGCGAAAAGCAGTCACCCTCAAGCATGAAGGCTATATCGACTCCATTCAAACTCTGGATCGTTCGCGAATACCTCCAAGTTAAGTTCTTCGTAAGTTTGATTAGCAGCCAAAAGGTATCGTTCCTATATGACACTGAATTTTTCGGTTTGGTTGACGGCCCAGGGCTATGCGAGTTGCCGTAGAGGAGGCCTCGGGAAATCTTGACCACCTGGGGTTATTTATCGTGCACTGACATCGCACAGCACACCAGCAGCACAGCGCACAGCACTGATTCTTTTTTTTTTTTTTTTGAAAGTAACAAAACACGCATGTGCCTTAACAGTCAAGTCCAGAAGGTCGCCGGGTGGCTCGTAAAGGAAAGATGTCGAAAAGGTCGCCTTCAAAATCGACAGCATGCCTATATGGGTTAATACAAATTCAAAAATAAAGTACAAATCCAGACTGCGAGGTAAACCGGTTTCAAGGGTGGTTTCGCCGGAGCTTCGACCCCCGTGCGCTGTGATAGACCTTTGCACTTCACGCTAGTTAAACAGGAACCTGTCTCATTTCGTTTTCAAAAACTCACGCGAGTGTTGCATGTATGGGAGTGAGACCTTTTGCTTGGAAAGCAAGTCTTTAAAAAAGAATTCCTGAGAAATTTTCGCAAATCGCCAATTGTTTGTTTTTTCGCCACGTTATAACGCAAGAATTGGAAGAGAAAAAAAGCGAGGACCTCTGTCGCAATTAATTTACCCATAACAGTGGCGGCGAACGCCTTATTCCAACGTCGGGTCGGGAAATTCCGTTAATGCTAATGCAGCCAGCAGCGCAACGCAGATATTTTTTTGTATTTTTTCCCAGTTTCACAAATGCCCGAAATAATATTACCACCCTACCATAAAAGACTACTCTGCTTATACATATACACTTATTCGGAGAATTCGCGACCCAGTCTCACAATGGACGCGAGCGCAGAAGTGGCGCGAACGCATTTTAATCATAACACAATTTAACAGCAAACTCTCCAGCGTATATGAGAGCTGCGAGTGTGCCGAGACGAGCGAAAAACCCAGACTGGTCACAGGTGTCATGATGACAGCCCATAACTCATCATAAACGTGACGTCAAGTGTGAAATGAAAGTGTCTAAGACATATGACACGTAATGCGAATTATAGATCGCCGCACGTATCAAATGATTTAACTTTAAAAATGATTGATTTCGCTTGCAGAAAAACGTCAGGTTTTCGTCGCTGTTCAAACCCATAATCTTTGGTCTGCGAGTCAGAGACAAGGTCGCACAGGATGGCACGCCTTGGGAACCAGCGGGGTCTATATGCATGTCGTGCGGTCTTTCATGCAAAAACCGAATGAAAAAAAAAAATGATAAAAACATTTGCATGGCTTACGTCTATAAGCATGTCGTGCGGTCTTTCATGCAAAGCGATGATTTACAGCCATATGCAAATGAGAGTGTGCGTTATTACATGGTATCAGGGCCTGCTATCGCGTCACATTCTTGAGGTGCAGCTTAAAATTTCATCTTTTTTATCTACTGTGGGCATCGGAACTGGGGGTAAGGTGATACGAAAAGCAATTCGCACGCAATGCCCATGCTCACACAAACTGGTGATGCCGAAGTTGTGCTCGGCGGCTTGACAAGATTAGTGCCTGAAAAATTTTGGGCATCTAAACTCCTATTTTCGAATTACCTGTCAGCCCTGCACAACCCTGACGGAGGAAGATGAAGAAAGAAAAGAAGAATGCGGGCAAGTGGTGCAAAATTTTGTTTAACACAATTATTTCCTATCAGCCAAGTACATGAATAATTGACTCCATACGTTCTGCTGAACCACAAGAACAAGAAGCCGAGATCGGTCCAAGCAATAGAGAGTCCTACCTTTTTTTTTCTTTTTTTCTCGTTTTATTTTCTTTCTTTCTTTCTTTTCTTTTTTTTTTTTTTTTTTTTTTTGCAATAGCCTGATAGCTGGTTTGTTGTTATCTAAATTACTTGTGACAAACACGATGTCGGCACCGCCTTGCGGACACATGTCATCATTAGCTGAGGTGAACAAAACTATAGCTACACCAATAGAAAAAACAGGCAGAACACTCGGAAAGAAAGAAAACAAGAACAATTAAAGAAAAACTATCGGAGCTTGTGTCAATGGTGTGGCAAATCTCCCAAGGACAAGAGGCGTTCTAAGCGCAACGCGCAGAAGCCCATATGAGACACTTAAGCACCGATCGACAACCTCCGCATTTAAAGTGTCCCTGCTTACCAGTCTTTTTCTTTTTTTTTTTTTCCTCCCTTAAGTTTCCTCCTTACAGCTCCATCGCGATCACACCACCCGCTACGGCGACGACGGAGCAAAAGACAGCAAGATTAGGTCTGTCCACATCTCGCCGGCAGCCATCGCCGTCGTGGATTTTCCGGCGTTCGTAAAAGTACCATTATTAGCGAAAACTTAGGCAACGCGCAAATGGAGCGGCAACGCGGGAGAGCCTTCGGCGGTAATAGAAAACGCGCGGCGCTGTGCCTTTGATGACGTCATGAACCACCGGTGAAAATCTCCAGCCGCGCAAAAGCCTGCGCAAGGATATCTAAATATTCCCAGGAAAATAACTAGGATGTTTAGTGCATATTATACGTCGGCAAAAGAATTGCAGAGGTTTTGTAAGTCCACGTTACTCAAGCTCTCGCTAGATTTTCCCCATTTAGCTCCATGCGGGCCTTGTGCAATTGGGATGGTGAGACGCGTACGCTTGTAGAGTGAACAAGATAATTACCGCGAGCTACACAAAGGACTGTTCACTAGACGCATTCAGCTCGAAATGTTCATATGATATCTGCGATCGGATATACGTATAGAGAGCAGGCATATTGCAACATCAAAAAATACCGAATGATTCTTACACGGATCATAAAAGGAAACATATACAAACTAAGAAAAAAAAATTGATATCGCGGTCACAATTTTTCCACTGTGTACTAGGGGATGATTGGTGAGGCTTCCTTTATAAAGAACTCAGAAGCTGGTCTTCCCTAACGACCCAGTTTTCTGCAGCTTACACCATTTTACCGACTTCAGCTATAGACCGGGCCTTGTTAAAGAGTTGCGATTAACTAAATATCTCTCCATCTCCTATGAGCCTATATACAAAGTAACACAGGCTAGTAAAGCAAGAAAAATAGGAAACCACTGCTTCAAAACAGCAAATAAAGCACATGAAAAAAAAATCTGTGCAACAGCCCAACTTGTGATATACACTGCCAGCAAACAATGTAAGGTCACAACCAGCATAAATAACGCCCCTTTAAAAAGGAGCGCGCACCACATGATTTACACGTGCTGAACCCCAAAGCATATTTTTTCCCCTGCACACGTACGCCCACGTGGCAGACCGTTGTGATATTGATCGGGGCTAAAACAACAGCCTATCGCTTTCTTTATTTTCTTCTTTCCCATTTGTTTCGACCGCAAGGTCGGCCTACACGTGCTTGTTGCTTTGAGCGACCTATAGGGTAGCATTGTAGCACGCTGCCTCTGTGGACGCAGTGAAATAGCTCGCTTTCATTTTGTTTTGTTGTTATTGCAAACAGCCAAGCTCAATCGCGGCATCATGTGGGCCGATGCTGCGATAAATAACTCGCCTCGTCGCCAGCGCGCACTTAGTTCGAAGCTGCGTAGATGAAAGTTAAGAACTGAGCTTTTCCCCCTGCCCAAGACTGTGGGGCCCAGAGCACGCGGCTACAAGTAGAATGTTCTAGAAAGTATCATTTAGGAGGCTGGGAAGACTTATTCAGGTCGACGCAGTTAGCGTGCGTTCAAAATCTAATCTAGTGATCCAGCAGTTTCGCTGGCTTGTCGACAAAAGGTCGAAGGGCTGGCGGCAAACAGCGTCCGAGACATTCGTCACAAGGCTCTCCAGTCAGGTGCAAGCGCGTCAGCTAGTCTCTGACGAGAACGCCGCGCTCAGATATAGTTAAAACTGAGAGGACACTTCTCTTCTAATGTATAACGTCTTCAGTTATACATTAGACATATACATATACTAAACTCAGTCTTCTAATGTATAACGCCACAGCGTTAACTGAACAATTTAGCATGGTGGTGACGTACTAGCGTAGACGTATGCCGGTTTGCCGGACACATATACCCAGGCGCAGTGGCCACAGCTTGACGCCAATGCGCATGCGCAGGAGGCATCTGGCAAACCGGAATCTTTCGACGCTAGTATACGCCTCAGCTACGCTATATGTAGAACGAGAGGAAGAATACGGTTACACGGTATGAAAGAGCACTGAACAAGGGTAGAGGGGGGCAGCCTGAGTTCGCAGGTCGAGCCAACGTTTCGACGAGTGCACTTGTCTTCGTCTGGGCCGTCAGCCATTAGCGACATGTAGCACGGTCACTAATGGCTGCCGGATCCCCTTCCGTACCCATTTTCGCGTACATGTACTTTCCAATTCGCTTATAACTCATCTCTTAATTTGTGCCACAGTTAACTCACAGATACTCATTAGCGTACTGGCGCATAGCATACCAAAGTACATAAATTCATAGCCCCGCTTTTACTAAGCCGCACGAATCTGCCTGCGCCTCGCGGCATGTTTGAGCAGCAAGTCAACCTCTGAATCAAAGGGTCATAGAACACTGGGTTACGATCCCACCTTCTCATCTCAAAGGCGAAGTTGGCATCGCCTGCTATACTCGGCTATGTCATGTGATCTCGTGACATCACACAATCCAGCGACCACTCAGTGCACGACCATGTTAGGCACCCTAACCATGTCACCTTCCAGCCACCGCCTGTAAGATGCATCCCCGCGATATTTCGCTCACAACGCCGACAACGCCAGATTTTTCTAGAGAAGAGGCCTTTAACGCTATCGCGTTAAGAGAACCCTTGCGAGCAGCCACCCCTTTGATTTTCGTTTTTTTTTTTTTTTTCAAGTGCAACGTTAGCGTGCAGGCGAAAGTGAGGCTTTAAGACTAAATCTGCGCACAAGCATATATCTGGGCCACTAGTTTCTTTTATACTCCAGCAAATGATCGTTGTATACGTGCATGCATATATGATAAAAACTAACAATACATATAAAGTAGGTCTCAGCGCACCCATTGTCTCACAAAGGCGCGCAGCGCTCGTTTTTGAATACTCGCAATGTCACTCTGCCCGCCGGTTCTCATATTTTTCAGAATATCACTCTCGCCTCGGTTCCCGATGTTAAAAAAAAAAAAAAAAAAAAAAAAAAGAAATAATAAGCCGGACCGAGGAAGCAGATCCGTGCATTCATATGCCGCCCTGCAATTCAGAGGGAGGCCAAAGCGCCTCGCACACGCAGCATCTGCAGAAAGCGTCGGGGTGGCGGAACAGATTATATCCCTCCCTGCAGACGGACGGACGGGCGCTAAAGAGCGAAGAAAGAACAAAAAGGAGAAACCAGGCCGAAGACACAGAGAGCGACGCTTTTCCTCTCGAAATGTTGCAGTGTTGCACCGGCGCTTTTCACGGTAGCGTGGCCTCTTCTATACCCCTGAGGTGTGAGCCGAGAACGTCAGAAAATGGAGCGAAATGTGCAGCCACTCCTTTTTAAATTCTCTCATCTCGTCTAAACTTATTTTCCTTTTCATTCTTCTGTCTTTCACAACAAAGTGAGGAAGGTAAGAACAACACAAAGGCGTCGCCTTCGCGTGCGCGCACATACACGGTGTCTTCCGCATTTCACCAGAGAAAAAAAAGAAACTGAAGTAACTAAAAGGAGTGACACGCGCTCGCAGTCACTCGACGGGACAACTTCAGTTGTCTCCTTCAGGCATGTCTTGGTGCGATCCTCCCTTCCTTGAACGGCTACAGCAGGTGAAGCGCGACAACGCGCGGTGGCGCCAAAAAGACAGGAACAAACAACAGGTCTCTATACCTACAGGCAGGTACACAATAGAGCTAGTCGCTTTGTCTAAAACAAAACGCCGTCAAGAGTACAAAGGCAAGAGGCACGCCGCACTTCGGGGTGTTCACTTCTTTCCTCGCATTTATTTGGTTGCTGTTGTGCAAGCTCTACACGCCTAACAAAATGTATTTCTCTACATTGCAGTATCGTGTTCCAGAGAAACGTGTCGCACCACAGTAACCACGTAGAGATAAGTATCCACAACCTTTTCTGCTGGCTTCACTGGGCCGTCGCACATCGCTTCTTCGTTGCGCCGACTTCAGCTCCATTCACATTTCATGAGTACGGAAGCATTGCCCTTCTATCAGCGGCCGAGTATCGCCCGCCCTTCCAGTTTCCTTTTCAGCAGGGCATCTCATCCAATGTTCCTTCGTCACTTCACTAACAAAGCAAAATAGGACAAGTGAGCACAGGAGCATCAAGGCTGTTCCTTCAATTGTCTTCCGCAGAGTGCACAGTGTGGTAGTCATTTTGATTCTTTCTTTTCTCTCTCTCTCTCTTTCTCTCTCTCTCTCTGTCTTTCAGCTCTCCTGAAAGGATACCTTTCACGCCTCCGTGTACCTTGGAGAAACTGTCGCCGGCACAGGGGGGCAGATAAAGGAAAGGAGACAACGGAAGTCTTGAAACGTTCGGTGAATTTTTGAAGCGCGGCTCAAGAGTTTCCTGGTTCCGCGTATTTGTACATTTTTTTTTTCTTGCTTCCTGGTTTTCGGTCCGTGTAGAAATAAAGCTAAGACGTAACAAGGCGAATTTCTAGATATAGCTGCGAAGACAAGAGCCGTGAGGCTCTAGTCTTTCGTGGATATCCCGAGTAATTCCAGCTATTATATCCAATAGATCGAAACCCAAGATAGCACAGGAAGACAGTATTCTCAGCTAAAACCAAAAGACGGGTAAGCGGAAGAAAGGTCAGACGCTGTTGTTGGCCTGACCGCTGCTCCGACTACACAGAATGATACCGCTCAAAAAGAAAGGAACAGATGCCCCTCAAAAAATGTGAACCACTTTTCACTTGCAACAGCTTGCATTGTCACTCCAACATGCATTAACGGATTATTTACGACGCCTTGAGCATTGGTCGACGTCATTAGCTGGGTACGGGCTCTCTGAGGGAATAAAAACTGCTTTTTTATTGAGTTATATCCAACATAGCGTTTTTCTGTGTCAGATCTGATCCACAAAGAGCTCAAGGGTGTGCAGTGGGGCGAACTAAGCTAGGGAAGTGGACTGAGCCGTCGAATGAGGTTGGGTGAGTGAGGTGGATTGAGCAAATTTGAGTGAGTGAGTGAGGTGGATTGAGCAAATTAGAGTGAGTGAGTGAGTGAGGTGGATTAAGCAAATTAGAGTGAGTGAGTGAGTGAGTGAGGTGGATTGAGCAAATTGGAGTGAGCGAATGAGGCGGCCTGAGCTAACTGGAGAGAGCGAGTGAGCGAGCGAGGTGGACTGAGCAAATTGAAGTGAGTGAGTGAGTGAGTGAGTGAATAAGGAGTGATCGATATTGAGTGAATGAATGAATGAGGAAGTGACCGAGATGGAGTAAATTAATGAATAAGCAGGAGTGAACAAGACTTAGCGAATGAATGAACGAGGAGGAGTGACTGAGATGGAGTGAATGAATTAATAATGTGTTTTGTTTTGTGGGGTTGAACGTCCAAAAGCAACTCAGGCTATGCGAGACGTCGTAGTGGAGGACTCCGGAAATTTCGACCACTTGGAGTTTTTTAACGTGCACTGACATCGCACAGCACACGGGAGCCTTGCTTTTCGCCTCCATCCAAAAGCGGCCGCAGCGGCGGAATTGGATTCCGCACCCTTAGACAAAGTAGTCGAGCGCCCTAACGATTGCATCCCCACGGCGGGGTGAAAGAATGAATAAGGAAGAGTGACAGATGTGGAGTGAGTGAATGAATGAGGCCTGGCTGAGATGAAGTAAAGAAAGTAAAGTGAAATAAATTAAAGTAAAGTAAAGTAAAGCGGAAATTTGGGCGAGTTGGTACATATTTATTTCACTCACAGCGCGCCAAGACAGGACTAAACGGAGAATGAAACACAAACAAGCGCTTTTTGTGTTTTATTCTCCGTTTAGTCCTGTCTTGGCGCGCTGTGAATGAAATGAATAAAGTAAAGTAAAGCAAATAAAAGTAAAGTGAAGGGATACGTGAGTGTGAGTGAGTGAACGGGATGTCGTTAGTGAACTAGCTGGTGCGAGCGTGACAGAGTGGGTGAATGAATCGAATTGATTTGAACCCTAGACAGGGTTTTACGGAGAAAAGTGCTCTCAAAACGTATAGATAGGCGGAAGCCACACATGCTGCGCTGTTGTTCAACTGCCACTGCTCCGGCCACATTCCTAACACATTCATATGTATGATATATGTTTAGCGTCGTTATGCGATGTTATGCGACTTCTGGCCTCCAAAGAGCTGTAATGATGAAATGATATAGAGTAAGATTGAGCCCGTGAACAAGGTGGAAAGAATGAGTAAGCTGCAGTGAACGAATAAGAGAAGTGGAGTGAATGAGTGCGCTTGTAGAGCAAGAGTCAGGAGTACGTTTTTGTTACCTCCAGTGAGTGAGTGACGTCTGCATGTACGGGATTGATTGATTGATTGATTGATTGATTGATTGATTGATTGATTGATTGATTGATTGATTGATTGATTGATTGATTGATTGATTGCACAGTGAGGCGAATGTCCGCGATGAAATATTGGCGGAATACTTAAGCTCCACCTTTAAGGTGGCTCTCTTTTGCAGTCTTCCCTTGCGGATCCCGTGCGCGTACCACGCTACTCCGTCAATCATTCATCCCTTAGTTTGTGCTGTTAAAATTCAGCTCTTAGGCACCCGTTGCTAGATCGCATCGTAATCGCCACATGTGCAACACGCCACCTTACAGCCATGGCAGTCAGTAGTGAAACAGCTCTTGCTATGGCTAACAAATAGTTGAATGGAGAGATTGAAATCGCCTCCCAGCGGTTAGAGGGAGGGGAGAGGACGAGAGACGACTCGTGGCTTAGACTGTTAGTTTGGGGTTAACGTAGGAACGCGCCTGAATGGCCTAGGTGTATGCGTGAGTGACTCCGAGTGCAAGGGTTCCCGTGGGTTCGATTTCCATCATCCTTCCATTTCAATGGACAAGTCTGAGTCGGCAGCACCTACCAACCCTGCTATGTCACGTCACGTAACCCGCCGGCCAATCAGCTGATAGCTACCACCTACCAGAGCCAAACTCGTGCTTTTTTGCTCACAGTGCCAAAGCCGGATTTTCAGGAGTATGGGGCGTTTAATACTATCGCGCTGAAAACGAGCACGTTCGAAGTGATAAATTGCGAGCGTGCACTGTACCACGCAAGGAGCAGTCTAGCAGCTGCCTAAACACGAAACCAACCACGACCGAAACATACGCCAGAGGTTACATGGTTCAAAGGTTAAAACTACCGCTAACACAAGGCAGCCTGCGGAACCGCGGTTGCTGGCGTTGCACACGAAGATTTGTGATCCCACGCAAAACACGCTCTTACGCAAGAAATACACGATGACTCAGCGTAGCCCAGTGCGTACGTACACGTTGTGCGGTATGCAAACACAGACCGGCACCGACAAGGACGCAAAAACTAGAAAAGAAAAGCAACGCTCTCGCGTTGGCGACAGAAGCGTGACCGAGTATACACACGACAAGCCGTCTCTACGGCGGCTGGATGTGCCGCGTGCCTTTGAAAGACAAGCAACGCGCTGCTCGCCACGTGCCATTCCTGGAAGCGGAGGCCTGGTGTACGCTCCGCCAGCTTTTTCCTCGATCTCCTCCTTCAAGCCACCTTTTCTTCACACCGTAAAATAAAAATCTTTCATCACTTACACGCTTGCCCACTGACACAGTTCATGCAGGAAATGCGAAGATGGAGATATGCCGTATCAGATAAGGCATTCGTAACAACTCACAATGTCAATATTTCACCTCGCGGGAAGTGGAAAAGTGAGCAGTTTTATCGTTGCAAACCAAGGATAAAGAAACCTGCGCCTGCCGCCTCCGTATTTTTGAGTTGCCGAAATACCACTGTACTTTACAATTATCAGGAGCCTGGGCGGTGCAGAGTTCAAATACAGTCACTAAATACAAATCTAGAACAAAAAAAAAACAAATGCGTGAAAAAATTAAAAGACCGACAATCCAGAAAGTTATGGAGATATGTTAGCGCTTAAAACTTACTAAGCAGTAGCAACACCTACTAAGCAGTAGCGAAGTCTCGCATATAAAAACTTTACACAGAAATAGTTGTTCCAACCCACTGCCCTTTCGGGAATCGCGAAGTAACGCAAGTTATCCATACGCGGAAAATGTTCCGCCCGTGCTGGAGGATGGTGACAGATGGAGCGCAAAGCGCGGTCCGCGCATTCGATAACCAGTGGGCGCCTGGTCGCGGCCAGCCGACAGCTGCGTTGGATGGGACCGCGCATGTACCGTTCCGAACACTCAGCATACCCAGTGCTGTGGCTTTGCGGGACCGCCGGTCGATATGGTAGGAGAGCACGCAGTAGTTGTGGTTTCAGGCGAACATGTATACCGTGTTTGTTCGCCTATACTGCGCTTCTTCCTATGTTCGTAAAAGAAACTGGGACATGTTTTATTGCGATAGCAATACTGCGCCAGGTTTCGAGCCATCGCGTGGTTCCGGCGGAGGCCATGCTTGACCTTGAACAGCAGAGGAGGAGGAGGAGAAGAAGAAGAAGAAGAAGAAGAAGAAGAAGAAGAAGAAGAAGAAGAAGAAGAAGAAGAAGAAGAAGAAGAAGAAGAAGAAGAAGAAGAAGAAGAAGAAGAAGAAGAAGAAGAAAAACAAAAAGAAAAACAAAAAGAAAAAGAAAAAGAAAAAGAAAAAGAAGAAGAAAAAGAAGAAGAAAAAGAAGAAGAAGAAGAAGAAGAAAAAGAAAAAGAAAAAGAAAAAGAAAAAGAAAAAGAAAAAGAAAAAGAAAAAGAAAAAGAAAAAGAAAAAGAAAAAGAAGAAGAAGAAGAAGAAGAAGAAGAAGAAGAAGACTGGTAACTTACGCTCTCGCGTCATACTCCTAAAGGATGAGCTTAAGTGTCCCCAATAATGTAGCACCTTACACTGATAGGACATGATAGAGGAATAATGTAGCAGGCAAAAGAAGCTTCCACCGTTGCTATCGCAATTCAACTAGCGTTAACCAGAGTTAAACCACAACTACATTTTATGTGCTTATTTAATGTTTACTGCTCTCCACTCCGAGCACTATCCTAACAAAGCGCCGTAAAATCAGTACCATGATTCATGAATAACTACTTTGGTATTCTTGCTAGCCTGTCGCGTTGCATACTCGCACCCCCCTTGACGACTTTTCCTTGCACTAACTTGCGATATTCTGTGCCTTTAGTCTCCGCAGATGCAAGCGTTGTTGAAACCACTGACCTTCAGATCGATTTATTTTCACCCTGTGCCACTAACCACAACATCGCCTCAAAGGTAGCTTGTTATGTTTACCTGTGCTATAAACGGTTCAGAAGTATAAAATGTAAACGATGCAAAATGTCAATTAGAAATGACTGTCTTAAAGATCTTGCAAGCAATAGTCTTGTCTGCTTTCATAGTTGAACGGATAAGCAGCCGCCATACCGTGAGGCAGCATGCAAGAAAGTGCTGCCAATTTAATGCATTCCTGCGAATAGTGCCAGTCGCTTTGGAGGCGTTGTAAAAGCTCTTCGAGAGATCGCCTGAAAGCTCCAATCCATTTTATGTTACCTTTTCAAAAAAAAAAAAATCAAGAAAAAAAAAACACGAATAAGCTCAGTCGCTCTGACCTCTAAAGGATTTCCTTTCGTATGTTTACCCAAAAGAAAACATAAACGAAATAAATGAAACATGTCCTCAGCCATTGTCCAATAGAAATGCGTAAGACGAGAAAAATCGTGACACGGCACGTTGAAAGCCTAATACACTATAACACAAGCAATTGACGAGAATTCGCACCTCACGACAGCGTTCAACAAGAATGAAAAAGCACGAAAGCACAAGAGCACATCTTTTTGTTTTCAACGCACGCATAGTGCATTTCCTTCCGTTCCTTCTGCCGCTCGCAACGCAACTACGCAAGCGCATACACTTAGTTTTCCGCGACGTTATGGCTCTTCCGGGCGGAAGAGAGCGCTCCATGGTTGGTCATTCGGCAAAAGTACAAGAAAACACTACCCCCCCCCCCCCCCCCCCGTTTCCACAAAAAAAAATGAAAAGAAAAATGCAACACAGACAACATGGCCCGAATCTTCGGCCCATTCTGCACAATACCCATAATAGGACGGGACGTTAAAACGCATCGTTAAGCGCGAACCACATAACGCTTTGCTGGCCGTCCGCATTTTCGCCGCCTTTCTCAGTGTCTCACCCGCCTCTCTCTCTCTCTTCGACACGGAAGGAGGAAAAGGAGCGGTAGTAAGAAAGAATCGCACGCTAGGGGCGTAATAGGTGCCGAGCGTTCGCCGCCACACGCAAGCTTCGTGAATACGGGAGCACAAGTATACACACAAACACGCAACTTCAGCGTCGCCGACAGCCGGGCGCATCTCTGCGAACATGTTTTCGCTTTGCTTTCTGCATGACCGCTGCCATTAAACCACGAGACGCGTGATATGCGGGTTTCGGGTTATAGCGTACTCCTCGATATAGCGGTGAGCGAGCCGCGCGGCGGCGGAGCAAATGGCCGACGCTCTCGGTGCTGTTGCTGCGCAGCGTGTTGTCTCGGAGCGGGTCATTCGGCAAGTCGTGACTTCGCGGTTAGCGGATCGCACTCGACTCCGCAATTCTCTCCTCACGCCGGCCACCCCCCCCCCCCCCCCCCCCACACACACACACACAGTCCCGTCGGAAGGCAGTTACGTAAGTGCGGGGCAAGATAAGACCAATATGTTGTTTTTTGCGTATTTTATCCTAGACACATATACGTGTTTGTTTTTCCTTCTCTGTCCCTCTTCGGCGGTTCTGCCAAGGTTCCTGTTAACCGGAATCAATAGGTCAAGCTTTGCCTTGTTTTTGGAGTCACCCTTAGCCTTTTCTTTATTTAGCAACACCGCCGATGCACTCAACAAAGATAATTAGTACGCAAGAGTAAAGTTTTATGGATGAGATGTTCCGAACGTAACACAAGCCGAGATAGATCGATAGATAGATGGATTTATTGAAAGGAAAGGCAGAGAACACAAGCCAAGCATTTAGGTATAACTGCGAATACGACGCCGAAGCCTTTATCGTTGGTTGGAGGTCGTGTGGTGTAAGCAGCGGCATTTCTTTTCTTTTTTATTTTTCCATGTTTATTGAGCAGCCACTTTGCTGTTCTGCATAAGGCAAGAAGCGCACACCGTAAGTGCATGCTAGAGTTTGCATAATCTTGTTGCATACTAGCAGCATATGTGTATAGTACATGCATGCACGAGCAATACGCACTATCGGCTGTTGTCGACCCGACGCGCGTTTTCCGCAACGGAAGCTGGAGCGTTCTCTCGCTCCCCGAAGTGCATACAAAAATAAAAATGCAAAGTGCGTACACGGTGTACACGATTTTCAGTCGGCAACGAGAGAGCTCCAGACAGCTACAACAGTCAAGGTGGCAGCTGAAGCGTATAGGAACGCAACTGGTACAGTGCCAAGTTCGCGCGTTTCAGACAGCGGGGCTTCTGAATAAACTCACACAGCTTTTCTTTTTTTCTGTGCAAAGGAGCACGAATAGTGTGCTGAGTGTGTCGGGCGTTTTTGTTTCACGCGAAGAGGAGGTCGGTTAAGTAGGACTTGTACGAAAGCATTTTCTCCTTCATAGTAACGTTGCTCACCACCCTTTCCATTGAAGGCGCAGCACCTGAACAACGCGATGGCACCTAACCGCAAAGAGACGTTCGAGATCTTAGCATCACGGAGAACTCTCTGCTGTAGTGCAGAGCAAATTACTCTTAGTGCCTGTTCGTGCTGTATGTTCGGCAAGAAGGCCCCGGAGAGCCGTGCTTGCGGTACATAAGTTCAGGTATACGTTCATTAACATGCAAACGCGAATAAACCACTTTCATGTCCCCAACCCGCCTCCACTCCTTCCCAAAGAAAAGAAAAAAACGACATGACGAGGAATAATTATATAACCTCCAGTACCAGCCACCAGTTTATCCAACCCTCTCCTCCTCACCCCAACACCTCAGTCATGACCCCCCATAGGTAAGTCGTTTTCCTCCTCACATGAATACCTGGCCAAATAAGCAGATATAACTCAAAGCACGCGCCTTTCTGTACCCAAAAGATAGAACATGGTGGCTAATTGTAGTCCGTTCATCGTTTGACCGTACACCATATTACGGCCCGGGATGCACAAATGTATGTGTTCCTTTACTCAAAGTAGGCCGCGAGCGCGTTGATTAACACGCATCTACGCCACTTCCTTCCGCCAGCACCAGAAGCAGGTCATAGGGTAATAGTAAGAAACTCTGAAGCAGGTAAGTGCCAAGCGATGCTGCCCGAAAAGCAACACATGCTCCACCCCAGCTGCCGTGAATGGGACTCCCGGGCACGGTGGCGGCAGGCGTGACCCATTGTCCCGCTGGCCACCATTGTTTGCTGCTGCCGGAGGCATCATTTAAGAGAGGGAGTGCCCCCACCACCCGTGCTTTGGAGCCGGCACGCGCGCGCAAACAGCTCCGTGCCACACGCCCTCCTTTTGTCTTAAGACCGTCGTTTGTCACTGTCGTCTTCGCCGGGGGTGCGGACGATTATCGCCGCTGTCGCGTGTGCTGAGGCCATTCCTTCCGGCAGTTCTTATTAATGCAGAAGCATTAGCGCCCGCAACCTTGGATTTCGTCAGGGTGGCTCTGAAGCCTTCAAACAATCGCTGTAATCAAAACGCGACATTAGTGGGTTTCAAACCCATGGGCCAAAGTAGAAATGCGCTTGTTGGCCACTGTTTTACACCAGTGCGCAATCTCGGTAGCAGCTTTTTTCACGTGCCAAGCTGCAAGTCCTTCGTGTTGCACTTCGGATGAGAGCTCTTTATTGCTATACCAGTTGTGAAACCTCTCATATGGCCCATGCGTCTAAATACGGCAGTCCGAGCTAGTCGTTTAAGTATTATGGCGACGCCCGTGGTCATTAAAGGGAACTGTGTCCAAGCTACTAACACTGAGATTGTTGATAGACGCACAGCTGCCTGGCGATAAAATATTGTTGAAAATATACAATATCAAAAATTCATAGACGTCACAGCCGTATAGGTCAGATTGCTGTAAAGGGACCCGGGAGGTCGGCAAGTTGCGTAAGCTATAAAAGCCCCTTTGGGCGGGTGAAGCCACTCTCTCCCAATGATTTATACTATGTACACTCACGTAATTACGGAATAACACCCTATATGTGCGCTAAACTCCGGTACGCCAGCGTACAAGCTGCGTACCCTTCTGACCTTATAAAAGCAGACGCAGCTGGGCCTCTGCTCGGGGCTCTCATAATTTGTGGCTAACAATGTTTTGTATACGGAATTGAAGATTCTATCTCTTACCCTGAAATTTCGCCTTCTGATAGCCCAAATACTTTTAAAGTTATGAGTTTCGGGGCAGCATGCATCTTGGCAGATTTTTTTTTTTTCTCAAGCAGGAATTATTTTCAACCAACTGGTCTGGGTTTAACCCTCCTCCGATGTGTTTAGCCCAATATTTAATTGAGCAGTTAAATGTTTGAATACACAAAACGGTCACAGTGCAGACCATTGAGTATTGTTTGTTTTCGAGTTAGTGGGTTGTTTAACCTTTCTCTACTGAACATCTACCTTCGTGTCAATGTGCAGCCCCTGAATTCTGTTTCAGAGTACCATTAAATCGATTCCTCACATTACTTTCGAAGATATCTTTCCTCGATATGTCAAGGTAATGCCATCTCCTTTGTCAAACAGAATATTGTACGATTACATAATTACGTTTCACGCCCATTATGTAATAGTGACCGACTCCTTTAATGCAAAAACTGGACAGGGGTAGAAATTTTCCCGCCCCTTAAACGGTATTTTTGGGTCAACCTTCCAGATTTAATTATTCTTGCGTCGTCGCTCTCCTCGCCAATGCCGGAAAACTACTAGACGCAGTTCCGCAGGCAAGAACTGCGCTTTCGTCGACCAGTGAAAGTCCGCTTCGCCCCCGAACAATTTAATCGAACTTACCATTGAAAATGTTTGTACTCCTGCGCTTGTAGATATTGGTAGTGCTGTGTCGGTTATTGACGTTAGACTGTGCCGCTTGTTACGAAAAGTTGTTCTGCCATATTCTGGGGTTTCCTTCCGCACCGCCACTGCTCAGCACATCGAACCGCTCGGTACCTGCACGGCTCGAGTCACCATTCAGGACGTTCTCAACGTCATCAGTTTTATTGTTCTCCGTGACTGCTCTCATGACATTATTATAGGATGGGACTTCTGTCGCAATCGCGCCGTAATTCATTGCGCTCGTGCCGAAGTAGAGCTTTCTCCGATGGATCCCCGCTTAACAGTTCTTCCCATTTACATTTCATAAATGCCCTAATTAACATTGAATATTCCAGTTGAAGTTTTCAGAGCACGAGCAGAAAATCACGCAAGTGTAAAATTTGCCTGAGCTACAGATGGCCTGCGGTCAAATACAGCACAACCGTCGGAACAAATTTTTTATCGCTCAACAGGCACATTTTTCAGCGCAAATATTTTTCCAGGATAAACATCGCTCAAACACTAACAGTTTTCTTTATTGGCATTTCAGAAAACAAAAACGTCCCATCGGTGTTGTCTGCTGTTGCGTTTCGCCCCCATGGCTTTTGTACCTCGAGAAGTCATCTGCGCGCGCGCCAAGTGCCGGTCCTCACCGTGTCCAGACGCTGCGCGTATGCACATTGCAAAGAGAAACATAGAATGAGGAGCGAAGACCTGTCCTATCGCAAGCAAGTGATGGCAGTGTTCATGCTGACGAACGAAGCATGCGGATATTGTCCCGTGAACATATTCGCTCAGTCGTTTGTAGATGCAATACGCGACCACCGCCTGGCTTCCAAACCTGCTTGTAACGTATAACTGTCGCTTGCGGAACTGCCTTGCGCTTTAGTATATTTTGTTCCATGCCTCAACGACCACGCATGCAACCTTTTTCGATATGGACTGAAATGAGTCAATAACAGTTCCGAAGTTAACCGCAGAGTCGCGTTTACAATTCACCTACCGCTTCTAAAGAAAGTTACTTCAAGGACAGGCAAGTGCAGCTTTTCGCTGAAACGGTACGTTGGCGTACAAATCCGTACTCTTGAATAGCGTTTTATTGCGATAACAATACAACGCCAGGTGTCAGCCCGTCGCGTAGTCCCGAGAAGGGCCACGCTTGACCTTGAACAGCCGCGAAAACAAAGCAGAAAAAGAAGACTAAGAAGACGAAGAAGAAGACGACGAAGAAGCAGAAGACGAAGAAGGCGAAGAACGCTTGGTCACCCGCAGCTAATGCTTTCGCTCCACATTCAATTCAGCAGCATTGAACCCTTCTCATTTATATGTGGGCTGGTAGCTTACGCTCTCGCGCCATACTCTTAAAGGATGAGCTTAAGTGTCCCCAATAATGTAGCACCTTACGCTGATAGGGAGTGATAGGGGAATAATGTAGCAGGCAAAAGAAGCTTCCGCCGTTGCTATCGCAATTCAACTAGGGTTAACCAGAACTAAACTACAACTAATTTTTGTTGTTGTTATCAAGTGGCAGTCTGAATGAAGTTTTCTGATCGCTGTTTTTGATCACACTTTATGTACATGGCGCGCATGAGCCAAAAAATGCTTTCGCCTTACAAAATTGTAGGAACAATTACGATACTCCCCAGAGCAGCCCCAGCTTTCTCTTTAGGTAATAATAAGAAACTTTATGGTACTATATATATATATATATATATATATATATATATATATATATATATATATATATATATATATATATATATATATATATATATATATATATAGTGAAAAAAAAAAAAGCTTCATACTGATTGTAGTTTTATTTGGAGTCGACGTTTCGGCAGGAGCCCTGCCTTTCTCAAGAACGAGGGTACATGGTTCTTGTTTGTCTTCCTATAGTGTTGGCAACTCAACAGGTGATACAAACACGGACGACAGAATATGGGCCCATACAGGCGAACCAGCTGCACACGCACAACACACGGAGAGCAGGGTAGGCACAAAGGGCCAATCCGTCTACCCAAGGCGCACATATATATATATATATATATATCGAAGTGTTCAGCACGCCTGGCTGCGTTATCAATAGTTTCTTGATGACAGGAATAAATCGAATGGGCCCCGGAACTCTGAGTGGTTACGTCTCATGCCTATGGGCGGTGTACGACACCTGTGTCCACACTTAACTCGCATGTGCCAACAAAACCAGCTAGAAAATTAGATTCCCTAGAAGATGTTACGACAAACCTGCCCAGACAGCGTTACAACGCACTGCGTTCCTGTTATAGCGGACTTCATCACGCGTGATGCGGAGATAAGAGGCATGTTTAAGCGAAGGAAGGAAGGAAGAGAGAAAGAAAGAAATGAAAAGGAGGCGATACAAAGCACGACCGCTCAGGTCACGACGTCTGAATCACGACCGGATAAATCAAGGCAGACGCTTGCTCGCGCGGCCCCTTTCCTTTCCTGCCAGTTTAGACCGCTCTCGCCTTTGTTGTGGTACCCTTATTTTATGTTTACTGTAGTTTTTGTTCGTTCGCTGTATATTTCCTGCGCACGCGCATGAACATGGCTGCATCGGCGAGTTTGCGTAGTACTGCAAGCAACGGAATAGCAGATGCCCCTACATTACTATTTCGAACACGCTGCAGCAACGGCGCTCCATAAAACAACGTCATCTCATCTCGCCAGCCAAGGTGGGTAATAACTTCGAGATGGGGAGGTCGCACCGCACCACACAAGGGCAGCAACATTTTTTTTTTCTTTGCGTGAGAATCGCTTTGTTTTTTGTTGCCCAATGTACGAGAGGTCGTCCATTTTCCGTGGGGAAGCGAAGAATAGGGCAGCACGAATGAGACCAGATCAATGGGTCGATGCAGTAAGGCCTGACCCTCTGGAACAAACGATCATAATTTGTTTTGTTTCGGTTGCGAAATCGTATCGCGCGTTTGCCTGTATCGCCGCGCGTGTTTTAGGCTTCTTTTTTTTTTTCAGTCGACTCGAGTCGTTCGCGTGGCAGTGCCTTAAGAAATGACGACGTTGGCTTAATAGGCTCGACTGGTCAAGCACACATATTAGCACTGCAGCATGGCACCAAAATCCAAAGCTGAGCTATGATATAACGCAGCTGGGGGTTTCTTTTATGCAGATTTCTTTTCTTATTGACTTTTTTTTTTTTTTTTTTGCACATGTGCCAGCCTGGCTATCCATTCATTTATTTCTTTTCCTCAAATATCCACAGGCGACAACACGGATGGGCTGACAAAAGGGTAATAACTTGGATAGGCTTCGTTTGGCAGTTTTGAAGTTATCGAAATTGACGGTGGTCGTCACTTCGGACGGAAGGCCATTCCAGGCACGATCTACTCTGAGAAAAAAGGAATGACGATATGGTTCGGTACAAGTTAGCTAAGGATAGGTGTCATGAGCGTGTGTTAACAGCCGCTTCGCGGTGAACATGCCTTTAGTGACAGCCAAAATAAAAAAAAAAAAAGAAAAAGTCGCACATAGCGACATAAACATTAACGTTGCTTCCTACTAGCCGAGCAAGACTCGCTCTTTGCGCGGCCATCGAAGCCCGATAGCAAGACGCGACTGTCGGGGACACCATTTATCGAGTCTTGAGTCAATGAGCCCGTCAATCAGGCACAAGCAGCTGCCGAGCTGCCATCAAACACTGTTCCGCCGTCTTGTCGTCGTCTATATATACTGCGAGCGAAGAGGAGTGGATGACGTAGGCGAAATCGGCCCGACACGGCAGCAGACGACACGCCTGATCAACGCAGACGGCTTCACCTTGACCCCGTCCGCTTTCTCCGATGTCATGAGCCTCAGATCTTCTATGCGGCACACACGCGTCGCCACATATGCATATATGAACGGGGCAGGAGGAAGGAGGCCGGCGTGGCTAAAGCCTAATTCCATGCGTGACGCCATCGCAGCCGCCATCATCGCAATATTTTGCAGGCCGACGAGAGCGTGCAGCCGCCAGCTCGGTCGCTTCTCCTTGCCTACGTATAAAGAAAAGTCCAGCCAGCGGCCGTGACAGCCACACGCACGGCGAGGGCAGCGGAGGAACAGGTGCGCGCGCTAGCCAGACCCATCTCGGCGGCGATGTGTTCGTCGCAATCGCCACCTTTTCGGCCTCGCTCCAGGCGCAGGTCGGCTTGTAGTGAGCGCTGTGACATGGCGGTGACACGTGACAACGACACTAGCTCAAGAAGCAGCGCCGGAGGAAGGACTCTGTTACTATACCTGACTAAACGGCTTTTATTTATTTTTTACACACGCATACATTTGCACTAGACTGGAAAATTCAAAGGGCTGTCACAAGACGGGAAATTTTTTTTACTGGAAGAAATTAAGAGCATTTTTTTTTTCTTTGACAGCTAAAAAAAAATCAGTTGTTCTGGAACAAATCGAAGAGGGTCGAGCGCAAAGTTTGGTGCGTCTGTCATGGAACGACCCGGACGGCAATCCTTCGTACGGTCGCCATCTTGGCTGGATTGCGGCGCCGCTTATAGTTGGTGAAAATGCCAATATACGTGGAGACAGCCTGACCTTCTCCTCCTCACGGTGTGCACTGCTGAGAGGAAAAGAGACGGACGAAGGGAAGGCACTCGGTATCGATCGCGACTCGGCAAGGCTCGATGACCACGCTTTTGCCGACGTCGTCGGTCGGACGAACTGGAAGGTGCCCACGGGGCGGGGCCACGCCATGCGGTCAGTGCTGCCCCTGCACTGCATGACCTGTACGCACTAGCTAGAGGCGCAACTTCACTCCCGGGTAGCGCCAGGCCGTGATATTTCATTTGACATGTATGCTGGTTAGAAATTTCGCACGTTTGTGGGTGGGGCTTTTGTGTTCTGTTGGTTACTAATCCTTGTTTGTTTGTTTACTTTATTATTAGGTACGACAAGGTAGGCATACGTTCATAGGAGCCGCCGGCTACGGTTCGCCGCTTTGCGTGGAAACAAACATATAGATACTACCTATAGTTGCATGTTCTCAGCAGGACGCAGGAAAAGACATCGCTCGTTACATGGAACGCCGTGCCAACAAAGTCACGATGCAGGTGTCGCTTCATTCGTTATTGTGCACTACAGTTTTCCATCCTCAACTGTCTGGCTTCGAACAGTGCAGCGCCTAAATTATATGCACGAGCGCTCGCTAAACGCTCCAATTATAAGAAGAGAAATTCCAGCGAGCCCCGCGCGTACTGCATCACCGCGCGTGCTATCTGACGCACCTCGCCGGCCATGATTACAACGCACTTAAGTATACAAAAGTGTTTTCACTCAATGAGATCAGAGGTGAACGAACAAAAAATACTCCCTAACTAATCCCCAATTAATGAGATTTTAAGCCTCTGTGGGAATCAAACATGCCCTAAAGCGCAATACACGACGCACCGTGTATATAGTTGAGAGGGAGCGGGGTCGCTTGGGAAAGGCCAGTTATGGCGGTATTAATTTAGTCCGCACATAAGCACCATAAAGTCCAAAAAAACAGAGAAAAAAATGATTCCGGAAGAGACAATGACGGCGCACACGCGGGGGTGTCCCCTCCACGTGACACACGGTGCGGAGGAATCCCGTTATTATGGATGATGCCCTTGCGGGGACGCCGGAAAAAAAAAACAAAAGAAAGCGGAAACGACTCTCAGCAGAGGGCCAGCTGCGAAGGGCGCCAACGCTGAAGCGGGAGAATGCGGTCGCACGCGGCGCGGAATGACGACAACCTGTTGATTGTCAAAACGCCCGCAGCGGGCGCCAAATGGTTCTCGATGGAGTCACGGCACAGGGGGCTTTGATTGGCGTTGGACGGGAACGCAGTCGGACTAAGTAATACGCACATTGCTGCGCACGTGATGAAGAACTGACAAAGAGATCAAAACTGCCGGCCTGCTTGAGTCGGCCAGTGTTTTTCCCCTTTTGTAATCAAAATAAGCCCACGAAACGCAGTACCCAAGCGGCTGACGTCGGCCAGCTGAAGCTATAGTGTGCTTAGCGGAAGATATATAAGGCTTTCATTTGACTCTGAATATTGTTTTTTCTTCTCTGTATTTCTGCCGCAGTTCAACAAAAACTAATTGTTATCAAATATAACGAGGCAATTCCGGTGTTGTTTGTAAACTTGCAACCAGACATCAGATAAATTTGGAATTTAACGAAACGAGGCTAAAGGCAACGAAAAAATTAGTGGAGATAAGCTTAACACATTAATTAGCCAAACATTATTTGCATATTGGTAGTAGTTGGCGGCCCTGATGTTTAAAGCAACAGTCCCGTTTTGGCGAATGGCAGGCGACTGACCGATGGGGTGAGATAATAGAGGCACAAATTAAAGGATCATCGATTGAGAAAGTTTGCAAGATGCATGTACGCAAACGGGGGTTCGCAAAGTGAGACGTTAAAGCTGCCAGATACCTAATGGTGGAGATTTCCCATCAACTTTTTTCTTTTTTTCTACGACAGTAGGTAGGATGTTAAGGTGGGCAGTACACGTGGCGATAATTCTGGCTCCATTCCAACGTGGTACGCAAGCTGTCAAAACAGGTCTGTCCACAACCAAGAGCAGATGGCAGCTGCCGCTGAGCTCGCCACCGCTCACGGCAATGTCACGTGACTAGCGCCAGCATACCGGCAACCTCTGCCATGTCACGACTCTTATGCCGTTATCGACTCCGGCGACAAATAAGAGCTTGGCCGTATTACATGACGTTATCAGCCTATCGACCAATCAGCATTCAGTAACGGTAAATTACCTTGTGACGTCATCAACCTATCGGCCAATCGAGGAGCTTCGTTTGCACCAGCGGGTTTTCTTGCTCATATAAACTAATGATACTGCATTATTGCCTGGTATTTTTGCGAACAGTTCATACCTGCTGCCTGGCCGTTTTGCAGCAGTAAGCTGCGAAGCGGCCTTTTCTTGATGTTATAGGAAATGTGTCCGCTATGCAGTACGTGTTCGGTCACCAGACCATGCAGTATGCTCACCGGTACGGTTCTCTTTATGTTCAGTAAAACGAAAAGAACACTCGAATTTCACTCTCCGCCAAAAAAAAAAAAAAAAAAAAAAAGAGGCAGCGTCGGTTTCATCGCCACAAGAAACCGCGTGCGACGTTACAACTAGCCTCTGGCAAGCACCGAATGCGAGTAGGAGCCGCTGCATGCGTCAAGACTGAAGTGAAAGGAAAAATAAAATCAAACGGGGAGAAAAGCCAGAGAGTCGTGGGCGACCCCTGGACGAAATAGACAGCCAGTGAAACCGGAACGCAACAGTCCCGCGGCGCGAAAGCAGTCCGTCTCCAAAACTAGCGCAGTTACCGCCATGAACTCGAGCGCCACCCGGCCTTAGTAAATTTCAACGGCCACATTCGCCTTCTCTGAAGACTTTCGCAGGTGCTAATACGCGAATGTCGATGGGTATACTTGATCCTGGGAGCAAACCAAAGTCAATAAATGAGTCACATTCAATGCCAGCAGTTCTTTGTGTCGACTACACCTACACGTCCTTGGTCCTCAGTACACCGAAGTTCCGCTTTCAAGTCATGTACCGCATTAAAACGAACCAGCACGCATGATTTGAAAAAGAAACGCACGGAACACGAACGCCTGGCAGACCTCTCGAAAGCTGGGCTGACAAGTCGGTCCAGTATACGCAGACACCTTCAAGCTCCCAATCAACTCATTTTTCTGAAATTGTTCTTTTCTCCCTCTATTACAATTCATCGCATCGCCTCGAATTCGTGCACCGAGTCTCGCAATCCTCTTGGAGTTCACATCACATACGCACTTCGCAGTGCAATGCCAGCGAGCCGCTTAGCTTGCGCAGTGCTGTACAATGCCAACGCCTGCGGCAAGGTCGCCACGGGACGAGGCTTTCGTCATGGGGCAAAATGTGCGAATCAGTACCGGGAAAGTCCTCTGCTCTGCGCCGATCGATGTAACACAACCACTCAGAGACCTTATCTCAAAAAGTTGCGAGTCTCGGAGCGGGCACGGCAAGGTCGAGTAGTGCCGTCCAAATAAGGTCATCATATTTGGGAAAAAGACAAGCCCGCACTGCAGGCGATAAGGACGGAAGACGATGGATGTATCAGATAATCGGCTGTCCCCGCTGCTAAAGCTCCATGAGGCCCTGGTTTAGTGATAACACGAGTCGTTCGCCACACTCATCGCGCACATGAAAGGCAAATCACAGCTGTCACTTAACGTCAACAGAGTGCTGCGCGAGGATGCATCCACGCCTTGCAGAGAAAGCAGCCGACGCGACATTTAAGGAGTGGCATCCTTGATGAATGCGCATCCAGCCAGTCAACGTCCTTTCTTGATGCTATGACCGGCAAGCACATATGCTCGTGGTTGCTTAACATGATGTGCGAAAGCACCTGCGTATGCATGCGCGCAAGATGCACTATTACGAATACAGTACAGCGCTCATTAATAGCGCAGGGATAATTGAATCGCCCTCCAGAAGTTCAAACGCGGATTCAAGGAATGGTAATAAATGTACACGACCAGAGCTAAAATTTGTCAGTTCCCACAGATAATTGAACAACCTCGCCTCCTTCCTCCCGAAAAAAGTTCTGTGCGTCATTTTGCGTGCTACTCACTAAGTGGCTTTCACTCTGATTTCTGTAAAGCCGCGGGGCCAAGGTAACACGGAGTCGAACTTAAAATTCGCCACTGCAACGGATCGACTTGAAGTCGCATACGACCACGGTCAACACTCACCCTTTCGTGTAGCGATCGCAAGTCGTTTGTGATGATCTGGGGGCGTGGCGGAGGCGGCTCTTCGTCCGAGTCGCACTGCTCGAGCTCGGCGTCGATCTCCTGCTCAAACTGCACCAGCAGGGGCGCGAGCATGCCGAGCCGTGCTCCACGGCGAGCAACTTCCAACAGGCACAGTATGAAGCTGCGCTCATTCTTGCGCATCACCAGGTCCTCGGTCTCGAAGAGCAAGCACTCCTTGATGTTCAGTGAGCGGCAAAAGGCGATGAAGTTCGAGACATTGTCTCGCGCCTGGAAGGTGCCGCGCTGGACATCCGAGCGGTACACAACATCGCGGTCGGGCAACTTGAGCGAGGCCAGCCGGCCTTCGGCTCTAGCCGCTTCGAGCACTTTGTTGGCGTGTCTGCACAGGATAATGCCGTCGTCCAGCGAGTCCAGGAAATTCTCCGGCGTCAGCTTGAGCCCGTACAGCGTATTCATCCATTCGGCCAAGTCTTCTTTCATGGCCCACAGGTACTCCTCGCTGGATTTGAACGGCCGCAGCGGCCGGATCTCAAGCCGAACGGCTCCGAGATCGTACGCCGTCGAGCACATGGCTTCTGTTTTTGATGCTGCTGGCCGGCTGGCCCGCCCGCCTCAGCGCGAAGTTAAGGCACAGACACACAAGCGCGCGCACTCGTACTAACGTTGAACACAAAACAGCACCACACGCACGGGGAGGTCACTCCCCCTCCGCAAAGCGCCGGCTCTCACTTCTTTGCAACCCGCCGGTCGTCGTGTTGTCGTTGCGTGGGTAAATGCCGTAGTATACGAACACTACGCGCGCGCACTTCTCCGCTACACCGCCCCGTCCATCTCACTCGTACCGCAGCCGGTCGGCTTTTCACTCTCGACGCTCCAATGCAGCCCAGACAGCACACGCGCTCGCAACGCGCTGCTGCGGCAATGGGTCACGTGATAAGCTCGCGGCGGTGGCTGCGCTGGCGCCATCTGTCGCTCGGTAGCTCAGACGCCAACTCCCGTCACGGCAGCAGAACATCGTACAGCCACTCCATCTCTTTCGTGCTGACTGCTCGCAGAATGCAAACTAGGGAGTGGACGGCTTCGTTTCTTCGTTTTGTGAATTCACGAGTGTGTGTTTCCATTGGCGTCCTACGTAGGGTGCTGAAAAATTGAGGCCGAGGCCGAGCTTTGCGGAGAATACTGGTCAAGTGCGTTTTTGCAAACGTGTCCGTGCTCCCCACACCTACCTACTTCTTCATCTCTTATTTTTCGTAGCAGGCATCGGAAAGCCTTACCCCTTCACTGTCGCTCCAGATTCAACACCCGCCTACGCGAAGATCACTTGCCGCAATCCTGTGTTTGCGCAGAGGTCGATATATACGAGGCAGCGTTCGCAGCGGAACCTTGTTCGCGGGCTGAAGGACTGGCGAAAATTTTCACACTACTTCTACACAGATGAAGACTGAATACCGACGTAGCTGCCCCATCTCTGACTGTGACCTCTTGCTCCCTGCCGCAGAAACGACAAGTTGGTCATGCCATGCTTTCTTTTCCCACATCAGTAAAGCGCAACAAAATCCTCTGCTTCAAATATGCGTCGCGTTGAAGGGACGTCATGAAGCGACACTAAACCTCTGTGAAGAGGTGTACGGCCAGGAGGTTTCCCTTGGTGGTGAAGCTAAGATAAGCGTGCGCTGGTAGTGTTCATGCCACATTGCTGACCTAACTTCATTTCCATGGCTTTTCGGTGACCTGCTGCGAAACGAATTTTACCGAAGTAGCGATAGGCCCCGCTCTCTAGAAAATCCGCCGTCGGCGTTATCGCCGTTGTGAGCGAAACACCACGAGCATGACACTGACAGGAGGTAGTTAACAGGTGACGTGACCGTGCACTGGCTCCTTGTCTCGAGGCAACATGACATGGCCGAATTCGTTGACATTGGATGGATGCCAACTCGGGCGGGCTTCGCCTTTGAAGCGGGAGGGTAAACAAACGGCGAAAACAATCGGCCCAACATTGGCACTGTTTTGACAAAGCAACGGTCCGCTTTGGGGCCGAATATTGCCAACACTACCAATATTGGGCCAATGGTTCCTGCTTCCTGATCCGAATGCAGCCTTCCGGGACACTTCAATCTCACGCTGCGCATAGGGCAAGCAGGCACGTTATGTTGAGTGGTCTCTCACACAATGGGGTATCTTACGAATGCATCCTAATTAGTACGTGTGGGATAATATAGTGGCTCAAATGAAAAGATTAATGATTAAGTGGGTAGCAAAATGAATGCACGCGAAACAGGATCAACAAGGCAAGGCGGCAAACGGGACCTATTAACGCTGCCGACTTCATAGCTTTAAATGGGGAGCTTAAGTTCATCATTTATTTCTCTGCGGGTCTGTCTTTATATAACGTGACGGCATTAAACTACCAGGGCCATCGTCGACAATAACGCGTTGGAGGACGGAGAGCGGGCACAAATGGATTCATACGTTTATGCTTTCCTACACCTAATAGCAAGGCCTCCCACTCGAACCCGCGTTCGCGCTGTCTTTTACGATGCAACGGGCTGCGCACTGCAACGATACTGATTTTAGGGCGAAAGGAAAGCCTTTAATGGCTCGTGCTGTCGTGGACAAAATGTGTCCCGCTTTCGCGGCGGCTCTGATTGGCCCAGGCGGGATGACGTCATAGAGGTATCGACCAATCACAGAGCACCGCCAAAGTATGCGCGAATGCGTGCCTTATATGGTCATATGTCAATCAATGATCAATTACGAAATAATGACTAATTATTGGTGTAATTAATTGATGACTAAATTAATAATTTGGCAATGCGCTAATTAATGATTAATTACTTAAGAATTATGCAATTAAATATTTACCCACATGTTAATTAATTAATCATTAGCGTCAGTTGCGTAGCGGGGTGCGGCACTCGGACTTTCGCTACTTTAGTCGCTAAACTATCTCGTAATTTTTATATTCGGATGCAAGCTGCAATATTTCCTCGCATTCATGAGCGTACCACGCTCCAAACAGCGACGTCAACTGGTAATGTAGCCGTACGAACGCGAATGGGACGCGAAACGCGATTAGAGCAAGGTAGCGTACAGATGGATATCTCGTCCTTTTCTTTCCGATCGTCTTGTATTTCGACTCCTGAATCCGGTGGGAACTTATACCAACTTGCTCGAAATTCCGTACTCGCAGGGGTTAAATTGGGTTGTGGAGATTGAAAATAATTTTATGGGCTAGAATGACAAGAAAACAGGAAGTGGTAGGGAACTGGGCGGTCATGAGAGGCCCGCGGACAATATATAATACTTCGCCCTGTCATCACGTCGCACGCTATAAATTCTTCGGCTTGTCATCGCGCAACGTCTTGGTGGAGCTGCATGGATCGGTAACATCTCAGCCCTAAAGCTTCGTCGCCTTGAGCCCACATTAGTAATTCCAACCATATGACACGACGACGAGAAAGCACGCAACCACGACGGCCAGACCTCCAACCGCAGGAAAAATCGCCACCACCACTAGACGCTACGGCTAGTACACAAGATAGTCCCCATTCCCGTCATGTCCCCCAGCGCATAGGCATCGGCTTTTGGCATGTGGCGACTTAGTCTACAAACACCCGGGCTTCGAGATTTAATCAGACCTGCACCTTGATCGCGCTGGCGCAAGCCTTCATCTCTGCTATCCTTGATCGGTAGTGTAGGGTAGGATGCGAAAGCATCTCGAGGACAAAGAAAATATTACATACTTAACAGATGGCACCCGAGCAGATTTGCTTAAAAAATCTGCACGCAGGTCAGCCGTAATCAGTCGTCTTTCCATTCATTTATACATTGCGCCATCTATCTAGTGACGTGACTCTAGGTCATATCGGATGGCATCGCGTTCTAGGGAAAACATCGATGAGAAATAAGTTTTACGTCACTCCGACTGAAGGCAGGTGATGCAGCATTCTCGCGCTCTTCTTCAAGGAGAGACAACCTGATCTGCGGATCGAGATATGCCTATTCTGGTCTCCACCTTGAGATGATTACATCCGGAGTGTGAGGTCGCAGGTTTGATCACTGCCCCTGCTTACTTTACGACGCAGGCGAAATGCAAATGAGAACATGTTCTGTGGTTATAAGCTAGTGTTCAAGAACACCAGGCGATGCACATTACCCGGAACCCTCAACCCCGACAGCAAGGTTGCGTGAAGGGACGCTAGACAACCGGAAACGATCGAGACCGATGCCGCACCGGCGACACAATATAAGCACCTAAATAGAGTACGGTAAATACATTCACAATACAGTAAATACTTTCGCCCGTGCGACTGTTGCGAAGATAAAGCATTGCGGGATCTGCTCATTACCTGAGGTGATGAATGAAGTAAATAAACGCTGCAGGCGTCTCTCTGACACCAGCCCTCTCCTCTCGTTTGACAACACCCCCTCCGCCCTCCTTATTCACTTGTTACCTGCTCCAACGACTGAAATTGATAAACAATTCGAGTTGCACGCTTGCAAAACGACGTTTGGTCTGTCTTTCGACATTCCGCAGAGGTGCCGCCATACACACCCGAATAGGTCGCGTGGCAACCGATCTCGACGCAAGGGCCTCGCCCACGCGACCGCAGCGAGCTCCGCGCACAAACGCGCGCAGCCACACGTGTAGGGACCGACAGATTCACAGACGCACACGCAGTACCTCAAATTACATGGAATAACGTGTCGAGGTCTGCGTAGTCCCGACGTGCACCGTGCGCGTGCGCTTACGTACATCTAGGAGGGGGGGGGGGGGGGGGGGGGGGGATGGCATGCACGTTCTAAACCGTGCGGGAAGGACCACTGCGGGACAAGCCGGCACGTGCGTTTGTGTGTTCAGCCAGCCAGCCGTTTCGTCCAGCAGCCGACGCGGCAGTCATCATGCGGTCAGAGTGATGGACAACGCACCACGCGTTTTCTTTTTTGATGCTTGCTTTCCATTTCTCTATTTCCTCGGCTGACTCGGCGTGGTGCAGCCGTTCGTCCGACGCGAGGAAGGCGTAGTGCGTGCTGCGGCGGCGTGCGAAAGTCACCGTTATTTTATCCCTCTCTCTTTCTTTTTCCACTCGCGGCATGCGAAGCCAACACCCGCTAGACATTGGCGAAGCCCTCTGCTCCTCCCCGTTCTCTCAGCCTCAAAAGGCACGAACTTCGCACACACACTACGGCGCGAGCAGCCATGAACATAGGAAGGGTCAAGTGTTGGCAATTTCACGCCTTTGGCACGGCTTCGCTCGTCATAGTCCCTGTCGCCGGTGCTGTCGCATGCCGCGTTGTTATTTTCTTTTTCTCGTGTGCAGACATCACTGTCGTGTTACTACAAGCCGCTTCCATCCCGCCTCTCCACCCCTCTCAACACCCTGTTTCGCACTGCATTGTCTTTTTTTTTTTATCTGCCTTTTTTTTTTATTTGCATCTCATTTCTTCCGCGTCCTCACTGCCTCCTCATCCCGCGGCTAGCAAGGACGCCGGAATATTTATTCTCTGACTCACGTGAGGAGGCCGCGCGTTCCTGAGAGAAACTGCCGCGGCTAGCTAGGCTCGACAGAAAGCACGCGCTGCAATCAGAGGCCGCCGAGGCTTTGAGCGATTCCAGAGAGGCCGCATGCGGGACAATCGGCTTCGCGGGAAAATGCCGAGTTGTTTGAACAACGCCTACCGAGATGTGGAGGGCTATCTGTCAGTTGGCAGAGACGCCGGGTGGAGTAGTTTGTTTGAGCTCGTTTCGTTGATAGAGATCGAGATGTCTTTCTATCGATACCCCAGCCAAGCACGTGTGTGGATTATACAAATGTTTCTGTGAATTAATTGTTCACTTTCCCAACAAGAACTATCGTGTGACCTTAGCAGGAAATTTTTGTAAATGAACATTGTTGAAAATACAGCTCTAACGCGTGTAACTGCGGGAACTACACATGCGAGTCGCAAATATATGAAAGCTTATTATACACAAATCTCTACATGCTAAACGGGAATTGATTACGGGCTCTAGTCCGAAAATTAGCGGTATGCACTGCGCCCACATGGCGCCCAACTACGCCGCCGGCGGCCATTTTTGCGGTACACGTAGCAGACGAACTCCTGCCTGTACTGCTCCGAAAGCGTGCTTTCGCTATGTTACGGTGGCTCGCGCGCCCCATTCATGTTGTCATCGGAAATCGGGCCTGTAATTGTTGCACTCGATAGCGGTGTGAAAATGCGTTTTAACAAATAAGGTAGGCACATGCGCTGGTTAGCCCTGCTCGAGCCGAGGTACTATGCGTAAGGGGCGCAGCGACGAACGTTCCCTCTATTCCGGAAAGAAAGCTCGGGCAGCGGTGACGATAACTGTTCCGTGAATCCGGAAAACCGCATTTGGTTCTGCAACGGGTCCACAAGGCTCTTGCATTACTCTAGACGACGTATCTGCGACCCTTGATTTCGATATCTTCTGCATATGAAACCTATAGATAGCGCTTCAGAGTTTACCCTCGGGGTTACCTGCGAAAGTTTTGAACGAGGTGCATCCCGTATAAGCGCATGCAGCATGGGCACCAATTAAGTTTTCCCAAAAGCTGTAGATATGAAATATGTGACCTCCTCCTGTATCGGACCTTGAAATGGTCGAGTCCGTGGGACATGCGCTGTTTCCCGGGGGTGTCCTGGCCACCCTGGCGGTTACTTTTTTTTTTTTTTTGTACAAATGCTGGGGAGCTATGCTAGCGCCAGGGCCATAATGCAAACTCGCCGCTTAGCTCGGCAGCCCACCACTTTAACTCGATCACTGCGTTGTACGTGCACTGTGTTTACAGATGGAAACACGAAATACAGACACAACAGGGATGAAGCGCGGACTACCGATATCGGCTGCCCACTCGCATGTCGACTGCTGTAAACACGCATGGCGCACAGCCAAAAAAGTAACCACCACCATGCACTTAGCCCAGTTTCTTGCCTTAATGAGCTACCATTAATTGCGACAGTTGGCAGCAACCTGAGAATATATATATATATATATATATATATATATATATATATATATATATATATATATATATATATATATATATATATATATATATATATATATATATATATATATATTTATATATATATATATATATATATATATATATATATATATATATATATATATATATATATATATATATATATATATATATATATATATATATATATATATATATATATATATATATATATATATATATAGGATGCGAGAATAACGTACTTGGCCGCTTAAAACATTATAGAGCGATGTGTACGCTTCATTTAAAGAAACATTTTATTGGATTGGACTCGACGTTTCGACCAGAAGCTGGCCTTCATATTCGCACTCCTGATGAAGGCCAGCTTCTGGTCGAAACGTCGAGTCCAATAAAATGTTTCTTTAAATGAAGCGTACACTTCGCTCTCTCTCTCTCTCTCTCTCTCTCTCTCTCTCTCTATATATATATATATATATATATATATATATATATATATATATATATATATATATAAACATTCCTCTAGTGTGGTAGCAATAACACTTCCTAATTCCGACTGGAAGCGCTGCTGCCCCTGACCATTATCTGAGTTTTGAGTCAGTCCACGGCGTCGTTGGCCCTGTTTCTAGACCTGGCTCGGCTCGAGCAGAACTAAGCAGCGCAGCTGTCTATCCGAAGTGGCGTTTATTTGACGTAGTTTCTTGGGGCTGTCCCGCGTGGCGACGGCCGGCCGAATATTCCGTGCTCGCGAATTTTAAAAGGCAACCTGAATGCGCCGCGCGCGAAAAGCATATTAGCGGAGAAGGCGTTCGTCTGCTACGCGCACCACAAGTATGGCGGCAGGCAGCTAGTTGGGCGCCATGTGAACTCCAGATGCATACCACCACCAATACATGCAACGGATAATTGCCTTCACGTAATATTTACAAAATCATTCGCCCAGTAGGGTCCGAAGAAATTAGCTACGCAATGTTGGTAACCACAAAATACACTTATTGGGAATATGCCCCCCCCCCCCCCCCCTCCAATATGCAGAAACTAAATCACTCGCCGGATCGTACTTCTCATCATGGCTTCACACTCACTCAGTGGAGTCGGTCAGCCTGCGCGAACTCTCAGGAACACTGTTCACACGGTGTCAGTAGGCATCTATTTTCCCTCTCTAGTTCGCCTTTGAACCCGCCCGTACACGGAGAGCTTACAGCATAAATTAAGATATATGAAGGGACCCGTTTTTCACTGGCGGAAACCACAGCCGCAAGCAGGGAAACCTATTCCCGTGTAAGGGCGAATCGAAGCGGTGTAATTCTGAAGCGTCGAGTTCAAAGGCCCTTCTGGCACCACCAGCACCAGTGCCACCTCACTACAAGCGTCAGAAAGGGGTATGCATAGTGCCTATATTGCATCACCATGAGTACTGACTCGCTCATCGTCTGGGACCGACTGAAAGAATTTCAAGTGAAATAGAAAAAGAGCAGGGCATAGCTGAAAGGACACCCAAGCTGGGAAGTAAAAAGATACTTAGAGCAAAATAAACTTCAAGGTGTGAAGAGTTCAGAACAACCGCGCGGTCTTCGATTCCGATATATCGTGCCTCGTTAACAAGACCCCCGATACTATGGACGACTGGAATTATGGACAATTTTTTTCGGGGACCAAACTTTTTGAGTATATTTGCTCCTATAGTTATTATACAAACTCGCTGTCCGGAAAATGAGCAAGGGGAGATTGCTGTCATGACTAACGCCCCACGGGCATTAGTCATGAGAGCAAGCTCCCTATTGCTCCACTCAAAAGCCTAATTTTCTGCACTTTGAGAGCAAGGTAGTTGAGGAACGCAATTAGACGGTGTGACTAAGTGATGACTTTTTTTCTTCGGTATTTTCATTTTTTTAGAACGCACATTGTTCAACAGTTGCACCGTCTTTGCCAAAAGTAACCGTGCAGCATGATTTGCTTTTGCTTGTATTCTAAAGCCAACATATGGAATTCTAGAGGATCACAGCTTGCTAAGAAGTGAGGAAAGGAGCTCGCCTTTGTTTTGCACTAATGTACAGCTTCAGAAGTGGTATGAATTCTCTGCTACCCGACTGAGAAGCGGAACACGCAGCCTGGTTACTGTTGGCAAAGACGGTACCTTGCCGTTTTTCGTGTACATGAATGGCGGTAAAGAAAATTCTATTTGCAGTTTGGCCACAGAAGGCGGATTCAGTCGATTTCAGCCGACTGAGTGCTGATTGTTTGTACGTGAGCAGTTCTTTTAGAAATCGTCTCATTTATCCGAGGTGCAACATTCAGCTACCGTAGACCGACCACTAAACGCATCAAATTTCAACATATTGCTAAAGTCATAATAGTGTCCGGAATGGTGAGCTTGAAGTTCCAAAAATCGTTTAATTTCAACTTCGCTGCCCACCCATATGCACAAAAGCTGAGCTTAATCGTAGGGTGTCTTTTTTCTTTCTTCACGAGTGATTATTATGGATGGCTCGCTTTATAGACAGCTAGCTTTGCTCAGGAATCAGGTGCCCATATTAAGAAGGCAGGACTGTATCTGCGGCCCTCTTGCCATGGCCTCTTGCTCAATGCGAGGCCACTTATACTGCACTGACGGCACACATTCACGGCGCGCGTCATATCTCGTCGCCTCTTTACGAAAATAAATGTTACAGTCTCGCTTTTATTATTTTGTCTATTTCGTTTATTAATTTTGCATTAGTATGCTTGCCATTTGGCAAGCGTGATAACTATCGAAGAGCGGCTTCTCCTAATACATGACTTTGTCCTTTGAGAGGGACCACTGTACTTTTATTTTTTACCTTGCGTTATTTGTTTGATGGCAATAAACTCAATGCCCATGTTTCACTTGTAACGTTTCCCGCTGGCGCATTAATTACACATTAAGTTGCAGGGCAACGCTATAGCAGCCGAGACTAACAAACAGAACTGTTTCGTCGAAAGTCCCTCGCTTGCTGCGAGGAGTTTGCGAGATCCATGCAGTCTTTCCCATGCGAATGCACCACTAATCACCGAAAGGGGCAAGATAAAAAAGCGAGGCTGCAAAACTGCAACATTTCTTAAACATGCGATAAAAGACGACGTCAATGTGTGCCGTACATTGACGTAGTGCAGTACATTGACAGCATTGTTGCCGGCGAGCACGAGCAGCCAAAAGCCACCGCGAGCTCTGAAATTCGGAAAAAGCCTGTTTTCACACGAAACAAATTTTCAGGAAGTCATTCAGGCGAAGGACGCGCAGGCGTCTAGTCATCACCCAGGGCAAACTCTACTTTTTAATATCGCCGCCTAGTGGCGGCCAGAGGAGCTTTAAACGGGGTCCACCATCTCCCAAAACTTTGTCCGTGACTGTATTACTGCCCATCGCCGCCGTCCACAGCCGACTCGCATCAGCCGAATCGCAAAACGGGCCACGTCATCCGTAAAGATAGAGACGACCTGTTGAACTCTGAGGAGAAAGTAATAATGCCATTTCGTGTGCAAGTGTATCTTACACGGCGCAAACATTAAAGTTGTGATCACGCTTACAGCTGTTACTGTATACTGCCTTCAAGCTGTTCGCTGAGCAGCTGCACGTGGAATCTGAGAACTTCGTGGACCATAGCTATTTTATAAGTACAGGGACAACCCCAGCAATGTATGAAATAAAGCAGCAAATATTAATCGCTTTAGAATTTAGCATTTAGCATTTTAGCACTTTGCCAAACAGAACACAGATGAGAACGACCGCCGCTTCCAATAACTTCTAGCGTGTTGAAACGAAAATGGGGGAATTGCACTCAGCTTTATTTTGTTGCTGTTGGTGTTGCACTGGTGTAAAAGGCAAAAAAGAACGAAAAACACACCGCCTACGCACAAATAGTAACAATTTAATTATGCATGCTTGCATAATTCGTAAATTATACACATAAGTCGGCGCTCTGTCGTTATGTGACATGCTGCGCTTTTCGGTTTCTCAGGCTAACTTGCGTCGATATGAGCGCGCAGTTTTTGAGTGAATTGCTATAAATTTCCGCGGCACCCTTTGCTATATAACCACTGCTCATCGATATAATAATGTACTCGATCTTGTTTTCTAATTTACCTCAGCCCGTTTCTCTTGACGGCCGCATCTCGTTCAGCTCGCGGCTTTTGACGGGTGGTTTCACTCGAACAGCACGTTCAACCGCAAGTTAAAAGCTGCCATAAAATATTATCTAAAGTGCGCGCTGTCGTCACTACTTTTTAAGGCAAAATATTTCGAGCACGTGCCGACTGACGTATTATTATTATTATTATTTTTTTTTTTTTTTGACGCGGTGGATTGTTTTTGCGTACCTGTCGTGCGAAGACACTTACAGCTAACAAATTTATGGTACATCACTACCATCGTCGGCGTTGAGGAATTTGTACACACCACAGTAAAGAGAAAGTTCTTGTGACCCATTCGTCTGCGTATAAATCTCGTCAGGTTGAAAACAGAAAACTGAACCGGTGTAAGCGTGCCGAGATGCCGCGATAACCGCTTGCGAACCCAGCTCCACGCGCGCCCCGACCAGTCTATGACGTCAGAGCACACGGTGGCCTGTAGAAGTCACTCGATTATGGGGTAAAAGCAGTAAAAGACTGGTCAAGGGACACTCATCTTGAAATTTTGATTGCAAAGAAACTATGCCGCGTTAAAGTTAGAAATTTAGCATAGAGGACAGAAATGGTATCCTGAATATATAGAGTTACAATTTATTTTCGATCTGTGAACGGGAAAAAAGTGTTGAAGTTGCGCTTTACAGATGAGCGAAAAACGTTTCCCTGGACCGAACAAGATTTCATGGGCGAATCAGCCTGTCCGCGCTCCTCCAACCAAAGCGAGAAATACTAAATGGGAAATTTATACATGCGAGTACTGAAAATATGCACTACACGAAAGTCGTACCCCATACTTCTTCCCCTTATCCTCCTCCCTCCAAGTGTTGGTCACATTTGTGTCATATTATATGATAAGCAGAAGACAAAAATATGTTTGATGAAAACGCTGCACTTTCACAATCGTTATCTCCAAGAAAAATAAAAAAGAAGAAGAATAAGAATGCTATTTGCGCACAGACAAGTGCAAATAGCGCTTCTCCGAGCCTTCCTCTGCCTTCTTTTAAGTGCAATGATTTCTTTTTAAGCATGATCTACCAACATGCCCCAATTTATTCTCTTCTGAACCCGTGTGTCGTTGGTAACACGGAAACACGGGAGCGGCATCCGCGCACTGCGAAACGAAGCGAGGTCTTGCGCTCCGAAGGGGGAGCGCGCGAGTACCAATGTTTTTGCGTCGCACGCGTAGGCGCGTGGCGAGCGATTCTGGGCACGATTGAGGCCCGAGGGCTGCGCGGGCGGCGGATCACGGACGAGGCGTGGGTCCTGGCTTGCGAAACCGACAGGGTGACGGCGACGAAGACGCACCGGTACTTTGTGTCCCTGTGTACGGTATAAGAGCAGAGTGCCGCTGTTTCCAGGCGACGAAACATTCATAGCTTTACTTGGCTTGGTTAGTCCAAGGACCTCAGGATGGCCTTGCTCGAAGAGGTCGAACACTATCGTCTCAAATCACTCACTCACTCACTCACTCACTCACTCACTCACTCACTCACTCACTCACTCACTCACTCACTCACTCACTCACTCACTCACTCACTCACTCACTCACTCACTCACTCACTCACTCACTCACTCACTCAATTTCAGTAAGCATTCAAGATAGTGTGGCCGAATTTAATCCACTGCAATCAATGGGATTGCACGCTCACAACATACACTGAACGCCCATTTCGATTTTTATTTCGAAAATTGTCTAGTGGACTGGCTCTTGTAAAAGCAAGGAAGAATAAGGTCATAAGGTACGTCCAACAAGAAAGCTCAGTGGCACTGATTGATTGATTGATTGATTGATTGACTGACTGATTGATTGATTGGTTGAAGATATTTATTCAGCGAGCACATGAAGAGTCCACGGTTCGCATTCTTGTTTCAGAACACAGGTGGCTGCCGCCTTGACCCAGTCAATGAGCTTGCGCTGATCTGGAATCCTGGATCACGGGCTGTGTCCCACTGCTCGAGTTTACCACTACAGCCTGCGAGATGTGCTTGGAAGAGCGTTGTTGGGTAGTTGCCGCACCAAGAGCACAGGTTAAGGAAAAAGAAACTGGATTTATTTATTTATTTATTTATTCAAAATACCTGCAGCGCCCGTAGGCATTATAGTAGGGGGAGGGTACAGAATAAACAAATCAATAGAATAAACAAATCAAAGCAATTCACAAACACACATACACACACAAAAAAAAATAAAATAAAAACTACTGGTCATGTCCGGAGAGTGTAGAATGAGGACCACTGTGCACTTCTAAACATCTGATAAAAGGGTGTGCAACATTTAGACAGACCTGCACTGGTCGATATGTTCAGGTCGCCGATCCCTGTCGTGAATTTTTTGTAAAAAAAAAAAAAAAGAAAAAAAAACGAAATGCGCTTTGATAAGTGTTGGTCCTACATTTTATTTCTCCAATTTTCCATCCGTGATCAAGCCTACTTGACCGGTAATGCGGCGGAAGTAAATAAACATCCTTTGTTTATCTTTATTTTTGCGTGGTAAATTTTATACAGCATTTCTAACTGAAAGTTTTTTCTTCGTGTAGATAAAACCACTCATCCCAGTGTTAGTTTAATGCTCGTAAGATTATATATGTTGTAGTCATAGTTCTCGGTAGCAGATCGAGCAGTACACGTTCCAGTTTGTCGCGTGTACGTGATGTACAGGTTGGGATAAGTGCGTGTCTGGATCTTCCACAAATATGTGCCTTCTTCCGTACTGGTTTACATGGCTTGTATGTAAATCTCGCCAATTTCTACATTCCAACAGTACAATTTCACTAAGGAAAAGAACAACGGCGATTTCGCTTCAGCCATGCGGGGTTCAAAGGGTACTAAAATTTATCTAAACGAATTGTGGCGCCGCGTCAGTTTGAGGTCGATCACCCACAATAATCTTCAGATGCCGCAGTCACCATCATCAGTCCAGATGAGAGCCTTGAATGCAACTGAGAAGAAGACGTGCAGCATCTTTCCAACATGACTTGCTTCCATATGATTAAATAAGGTTTTGAAGTGAACCATCTTACGTTTCTACCCTCTTGAGAGAACCAGGCACCTTACTGCGCTGTATTCTAGACAGAATAAATGCATATTCCCATACCAGCCACCATATTTCCGCGGATGCACGTGTGCGGATGCAACTGAAATAGTTCGTGTTTCTAGCTGCTGTACCTTCGCAGCCGCTATACATCTGTGGTGCCCTAGCAATGATCGGTGACGTTCAAAGGCGCTGAGTGCTACAGCTTCAGAGCATTGCAGGTCTCGCGTGCACGACGAAAAATCGTTGTTGTCTCGTACACTTCGCCCACACTCAACGCCGCGGAGAACAGTCGCAGCAAAAAGAAAAGCATCGAAATGCACCTTTGAAATTTTATTGCCCAAAATCTCTTTCCCACGGTCCCTTCAACTGGGAATTCCGAGTTTTTGCGCCCTCCTTATTTCACGCGCAATCCTGAGAGGAAAGACGACCCACTGGCCGCGTCTGTGTACGCAGTTCACGCAACCTTCCAACACGAAGACGGGTCGAAGCATCGAACGATTTTACCACTCCTTCGGCAAACACAGATTCCATGGACGCTTGCACCTCGTTGACAGGTTCAGATCACAGCCACGCGGTGCGATTTAATTTTTGATTACTCTTTATTTTGTTCTTTATTTCTCTTTGTTTTCTGCGTTCCCCGCCCCCCTCTCCCCACATTTTCTACCCTGACGCGTGGCACACTGGCGCAACCCAATTGAATGACGGACCGGAAGTCAGCGATGGCAGAAGCAGCAGCAGCAACTGAAAGTCATGAAACCATGGCGAGAGTGCGCGGGGAAAAGACTCGTTCGCTTTTCTTTTTGTTCATGAAATACTCGGGTAGGCCTCATCAGGAGCCGTTACGCTTGCTATCTTGACCTTTGTGTTGAATGGCTCTGACCCCGCACGCCAGTTGTGCAGGCAGACTCTCCGCAAAGACGATCTGCTGCTCGTCTGGATGTCCTTTGATCGCCGCGGCCTCCATTGTCCCCTAAGCTCTTGAGGAATTCAGGCTTGCAAACTGTAGAGCGCGATGCCGTTTGGTTTTTCCCCACAAAATAAGGAAGTCATTATACATGAGTCGCCTCAGCTCCGTTGGTTATTGTTAACTGCTTTATACCTTCTCGTCCTTGCGTATATACCATAAGCTGTACGTCTGGCTCTGGTCATACAGCAGCGTTCCGGTTTTATATTAGTTTTCTTTGCTAATCGAAATTGGCCCTGATGTTTTTCCTAATGCATAGTTGTTCTTTCTTTCCACTATCTTTTTTTTTTTTTTTCGTCTATTCTCCACGTTCGAGCTTGTAGCTTCCCTGATGCGATTACTTTCTTGCCTGAAGAATTTACATGATCGGCGCAGTTTATCAGCCATGTTGTCGTGCCTTAGCATGCTATTGACTGTGATTAAATACACTGTTTACGCCACATACATTGGTTATTTCAGATGTCCCAGCTAAATGTAGCCAAGGTTTCTAAGAATTGCGAAATGTCTTAGGAGAGAGAAACGAAGCCCTATGCTTTTTGGCAGCTTTATGGGCCTATATAGATTACCGCATGGTCTTCGTTCCGGAAAAATAATCAATTACTAGACACATTAGCTCACCTCTTAAATACTGACCTCACGTAGAAGCGGCAACTCGGAAGTCGTAGAGCATGTTAAAATTAGAAGTCTGAAACTTTTACAAGACGGTACAATTTACAAGACATTTTCACAAGCATCGCAGTAGCGGCTATCTGTATCTCGCAGCTGTCTTAGCTGCAAGTAGCTATCGTCTTTTAACGGGTCAATTAGAAAATCGTTTCGAATGGCGTGCAACCAAAGTAGTTTGCGCTACTGTTTCAGAACCAACTTATCAAACAGTCAATCAAGCATCGCAGGTCATCTCAGCAGCCTGCCAGTTTACCACTGACAAACTGAGCAGCTCATTTTTTCATGAAATTATTCTTGGACAAATTTCAGGCACTTGGCTCAAGTTCAACTATTTTTTTAATTAAGAGTGCAGTTGTCACTCCGTGGTTTCTTTTTTCATTATTATTGCTTATATCATGTATTGCACCTTCAGAGATGCAATACACGATGCACCTCTGAAGCCTCCAGGCTCGTGCATGACCAAATTTATTGGGCTGCTAAATTTGGTAGCACATCCAGTACAATCCTAACATTACGTTCCCAGAAAAATTCAATCTGTCTCTGAAGCCAATTTACATTGACAAATGAACACATTAACAAATTCGCTGCAAGCATAGGTTTTGAACCGAGGCCAATATAAATAGATCAGCTTTGCTGGCCACTGGGTTTAACCACTGCGCCACCTCGGCAGCCGTTTCTTCATGTTGTATACGCTGCGCTTCTGATGTAGTGCTCTTCGTCTTCATCTCCTTTAAAATGTTGCACTCAAAACTAGGTTGGGTGGCATTCATCTTTAATGTGTGGGTGCATTTTTACATCTGGCCTCCAGTTGGCGCACGGAGAGGACGCGCGAGCTTGCTCCAGCTTTCCTGTCCACTTTCACAAAGTCCGTGTCGTAGCGCAGTTTAGGTGCGCCTGAGATGCTTAGCTGCCTGAACAGGTTATGGCTGCTTTCTCATTCACAGAGCAAACAAACATGGAGGCTAACGCGAGATCGGGGATTGTGTGACACAGTATGGCGATGCTCGACTCCGAGAGCAGCAGCGGGCAAGAGGACGGCGACAGTGCCGATCGGAGTTGCTCAGTAGACGAAAGCAAAGCCAAACCAAGGCAAGCGCTATTACTACGTAATAATAAAAGCTTAGCTACGCCAAGTCGACTGTCATTTTCTCTTTCTTTTTTTTTACACTGCCTTACAGCAACATTTAAAGCATATATAAACAACTCCCAACAGAACGTGCTCCGAAACAATTACAGGATTGCAAGTATAGGTGCGCTGAAGAGCGTAATGGCAAAAGCATTTCCTATTTTTTTTTCTTTCATCTATACCTCTTCTCCTCGATCTCTATATTGCGTGTTTGTGTACTTGTTATAATTACTTGCTATAATTGCATTACTTTCTTTTATTTGCTTTTGTTGTCAGCTACATCGGCATCTCAGGTCTCCTCTCCTCGAAATGGGAAACTGAGCTGACTCACTCGTGGCCATACGAGGCTTTTTATATGGACTATAAAAATCCTAAACAGCCGAACGGGGAAATTGTCTCGACGTCAGAACCTATTGCGACGTCTGGCGGACTCATCTCGAGCAATCTCGAGAACACACCTCGCGGACAATTCTCGCGGACGCGAGATTTTCACCATGAGTCTAAAAGGCTTTCGCGTTAAAAACTGAAGTGACCTGTCTACGAGGCATAAATGCATTCGGCTATGCAGGATATACTACTGTACACGAAGTCTCATCACGTGGCCAAAACAGCCCATTTCATGCTCAGCTCATCCCGCTTCCAAATACATGGAGGTCCCTCCAAACACCGTCATTTTACTAGCAGTGAGCCACCACTTCCCATATACTCGGCTTCACTTAAAACCGTGTCCTTATATATGTCCCTTTCATGTATGCCCAATCGCCTGCTGTCATCGCTAGAGATATATAGCTGCTATACCCTTTAGTCGAGTGCGGTCATGCAAAACGAGGTTAGAAAAAGATGGCCACTCGGTAGTATTTGCCTGAATCCATTTGTGTCGCGCGAGGCAAAGCGTTACTCCATTTGCTCGGGGTGATCTGAAATATAAGCCACAATACTCCTGCGCATTCCAATCACCGGGCGCCGTCGGAGTAGCAGCGACACACACTGAACCAGCCCCTGCAAACCCATATCGGCACATCCAGGTCAACAATGCGGGGCGTCGTTTAACCTCCGACCTCTGCATACCGCAAACTCTACATGCACAACGCTGAGTCAACCTCGAAGACAAGGTCGGCTGACTCGGCTGGGCAGATTGTCGACGTCGATTTGGGCGATCATCGTCGTCTTCGCGCGCTATCAGATCGCGAAAATGGTTCACGCCATGGTTGCGAACATGAGTACACCACCGTCTGATTTTTTTCAAGTAAAGAACAGATGAATAAAAAAAGAAAAACAGGACCTCCCCTATAGAGATAGGTATCACGGGGACACACGAGTATGTAAAGCATGAAAAGAGAGCGCATCACAGAGTGTGGTGGTCTTGAGGTGAGACTGCAGGTGCTTACGGAGGATCATCGCGACCGACAACTCAGCCGTGAAGGGCACAACTTTTTTCCCCCAGTTACCTTGCTCGTCGTGCGATGCATACTGCACGTTAAAGTCGGAATATAAATTTGTGTTCCGCACTGCTTATCGGCTGACAAATGGCTCCGTACACAGCACGGGGCTTTGCGCCGTCTTTCCGAATACGGTAGAAATTACCATATACGCCGATAAGATCCCGGCAATATCCACAGGGGGCACGACTGTTTTGTGAACGTTTGTTCTGTGCTCCGCCCTTGAACTCCAATCAGTCTCGAAGCGTGCTAGACATATTTGGGCCGCGAGACGAAGTCCCATTCCATTCTGCGCCAGTTCATCTAGAATAAACAAATAAAACGAAGGATGAGGAAATACAAGGCGATGAAATGTTCTGTTCACGTATACGCAGATAAAATAGGCCTCCCTGCACTCCCATGTGGGCGTTTCCGCAAAAAAGAAGAAACGGAAATTGAAGCGAAGTTTCTCACGCGCTGCCTCTGGGCCTGAAAGGCGTGACGTATCACCAACGTGCACACTGCATCCTCTTAACCATATAGACAGTATGAAGGCACGCAGACAAAGAAGAGAAAACACCAAGGACAAGCGCCCATAAAAATAAAGAGCCGACCGTAGAGAATGATAACTCACAATCCCGTTGACAGAGCGTCAGCATCGACGCCGTCTAGCGGTCGGAACGTAATTGAATTGCGGGTCGCGTATGCGCGCTGATAACAACACCGATAAAGAGCGCGACGATCTATGCCAGCCTCCACGTCGTAACCCAAGCGAAGGGGTCCTTTACTACGCGTTATTTGACGAGGGACGACCGAGACCCCACACGTTCGAACCTCCAGCGCTCTCTTGCCGCGCATACACGGACTGCTGCCAAAATGAGCAACGCGATAAGGCGCCTCCTTGTCGGCGCGGTTGCTGTCATGGCTTATTGATAACATATAGGCAAAAGGAGTACACGAAAAACATTTTTGATTTCTTTGTGAATATGATTTTGCTTTCCTCTTCACATATTTTCTGTTTCCTCGAACTGCGCACATAACTTCTGGTGGGCGCGCACATGATTTGGGTCCATGCTATGTGTACCTGCATATACACGTCGAAGATGGTCCTATCCGTCGCCCGCGGGAGATCGACCGCCCACGCTACCATGGTCGAAGGCCGCGCGGAGGAACACCCACAGCGACATTCGGGGAGAGGCGATGCGGCTTCGATTCCAAAACGACTTTAGCCCAGTCTGCCGTGTCGCAAGACTGAGTTCTCCTTTCACTATGCGTGTGGGGGCGATGTGTTTACGACCGTGCCACCATCGTCGCGAAAGAAATTCGAGAACACTTTGCCGAGGTGTGGTATGTGTACCGTTGCTGTGGGCCTTCTTCGAACGATCGCGATGAACTTTCTGCGTTGTAAGCCAGAGATCGCGGCTCACATGCACACAAGCGTATTCTTGCGCTGTCAAAAGGTTTACAACCGGACGCGTGACCTATTTGAGTCACACTTGCACTGCGGTTGTGCGGGGTTATAAACCGATTATGTATACTGCATACGCCTGTACACTGCTCCGTTTTGTTGTATACCAACGCACGAGAAGAGAAAACTAAACTTGATCGGGCTTAGAGATTGGCAGTGAGGTTTGTAATTTCCCGTTGCAGATAAACACAGTCGGTAATACAACTTCTTTCACTTGCCGAGCTAATTGAAAATTTTCTAGGCTTAACTCCCTTGATCAGTTTTATCACAAGTTTAACTTGGATTCCAGCTTGTATTTACAGCCGACCGGAAGACAGTCATCTCGAACTACTCCTTAGCAGTTAGGTTCTCTGTACCAAGATTTGATGTCTATAAATTTTCGTTTCTGCCTAAAACAGTTAAAGAGTGGAATAACCTTGATTGACGAGCATTTGATAACACTTGTTCACTAGAAACTTTTGAAGAAGCGTTTTAACTGTGTTGTATTGATTAAATGTACCCTTCCCACCCTGTAAGAGCACGGAATGGCTGATCGTTTTGGAAATAAAATAGAAATTGAAGGGAGATTTAATGTCCGCATTTGAGGGTATGAGCTAGCAGCGTTAACGGCTCCCCGTTCGCATACATGTATTTTGCAACTGGCCAAATAGCTGATCTCTATTGTGCGTCTAGATTGTGCGCAAGGAGCTTTGTGGAGTTTAGGACTTCTTTAACATTGTAATTATCCAATAGTGATATGCAACAAAACATAATATTAGAAATAGTCGCAAAATGGGTTCCGGAAATAACACTTTTCATGGCATTTCGCTCTTCCCAAAGAAATTGACTGTATTCGTACTCATACAATTATCAATAACTATTGCTTCTCCCCAAGTAATCACCCACATTTAATGATAGCGCAGCACTTATGAGTGCTATTATATTCAGCTCCACAAACTGACGGGCCGCAGATGCCACTCGTGTGCTTTTCTTAGTTTTTTCTCGTCGGAAAAGGTGGCATTTCCTAAAGGCGATCTTTAGCAAATAGTGAAATCGCAATGCTGCTATAGATGGCAACGACAAACGTTAATCTTAATTGTTTCCCTAGAGGTGTAATATTTGAGGTGACCTTTAAGTGCTTATTGTGAATAAAGAAATGCCTTCGCAACAGGCTTCAATTTTAACAGCAAGAAATACATATATAGACGCCTCGCATATATGCCTTTCAAAACGAATTATCTTGACCACATAATCAGGAGAAAATGCTCAAACTTGCTACTCAAAAATGAAAATGGCCAAATTTGATGGTCGTGATCAGACGGAACAAAATGGCCCGTTCGATCCGCATTCCAGTTGACAGTGTTCAAGCCGGCTCACGTGTCCTTATTCACGTCGTATCTCAGCCATAACGGGAACATACAATCGCTGAGCAGCTGCATTCCACTGTAGGAACGAAAGCGACCTACCTGTCCGTTTGGTTTGATACGGCACCTAACGCCGACATCGATATATGTTTGAGAAGCCGCGCGGCAACAAACCTGAAGCACCGAATACCAAAAGGGTATGTTAATATCCAGCGTGATGTACTCGATGCAGCCATGTATTACCTTCACTGCGGCATGGGACGACAGCTTGTCGCGAAATTCTTACAGCATGTCCGTGTCGCCGTTCAAGATGCAGAAGTTCCACTCCAACCTCTCCTCGGTGCTGTTGACATTTTTTTTTTTTACTTTCTAGTTCAAGCCTATAAAATCTATAAAGTGCCATTCATGGGGAAAAACCGTCGTATTCAGGTGAAGCTTATGTCGGGGTGAAGGAAGGAAGCTTTAGCTACAGAATGCGCGCATACACAAGCTAGAAAGAGCACGTATTTTTAAGTGACGCAAGGATTAGCTGAGTCTAGCTAATCTAGCTGAAAATGAGCTGAGTCTGAATAACCGCGGCCATATAACCCAAGATGTTATGCGAAGTACGCCTCATAGTGTCACATAGTCGCGACGGTAGCAGTAAGGAAGAAACTCTTTACTGGTCTAGCTTAAGCCGGCAGAGCTCCCGGCCGCGCTCAGTTGAAAGCTGACGCAAACCTTTCGAGATAAGGAGCGATAATCGTCTAAGATAGTCTCGAACAACGTGGAACCAACTGCTACCGACGTCCCGGATACATCCCCTGTCGGAAACAAAGCCGCAAAGTCACAGTCCGGCGCGGCTTTAGCACGAACAAATAGGCATTACGAAGTCTTGCGGCAATATATGGAGTGTGTGCACATGTCCGCTGCATTTTCACGCCAACCTTAGAAGGAATAGCGTTGGCGCGTCGTATGGAGTCACGACTCCTCTCACATCGGTTACAAAGTCCTTCATCGCGCTTTTAGAGAATACCCCAGAACAAATTACGCAATGTACAAAGTGAAAAGCAAGTGCTTAGTCCTATGCATTTGAAGACAAAGAGTTCCTGCAGCCGACTTCGTAGCGGTGACGCGCTTACTTCGACGCAAGAAAAGGGTACACGAAGCTTGCTTCGTGCCCAAAGTGCAGCCCCTATAGCGTTAGAAAATAGGCATTATGTAGACCAGGGGCCCCAACCCGCGGCCCGCGTAGCTGTGGCTTGCGGGGCTCAGTATCAGCAAAGCAGAGTTAAACATTCGCAGGTAGAAGCGGATGCTTTGCTTCGAATGATTAAGGCCGTTTTTGCTAAGATCTCGTTTGATTAATACTTTATTGGTAGGGAAATGGAATGTGCCGAGGTGCCACTGTTTCTTTCTCTAATGGGTTGTGAAGTGGACAACGCTGATTCGTTAGTTTTATTCGAAGTCGACGTTCCGGCCAGTTTTCTCAAGACTGAATGTACATATGGTTCTTGCTTCGCTTCTTAACGTGTAGGCAAATGGACATCTGCAGAATATTGAAACACAAACAACGCCGCGCCGCGGTGGCGCAGTGGTTAGGGTGCTCGTCTGCTGTGCCCAAGTACGCTGGATCGAACCCCGGCCGCGGCGGCCGCTTTCAGGTGGAGGCGAAAAGCTAGGCGCCCGTGTGCTGTGCGTTGTTCATGTTAAAGAACCCCAGGTGGTCGAAATTTCCGGAGCCTTCCACTACGGCGTCTATCATAGCCTGAGCCACTTTGGGACGTTAAAGCCCCCATACCAAACCTAAAACAAACAACAGATCAACCGTACACACGGGTGAGCAGACAACGGCTCTTTGTGCCTGTTCAACCCTCCGTATATATGCGCGCTGTATGTGCGCTTCCTGTTAGCCCGTGTGGATGCTTCTTCTTTTTTTGTGTGCGTGTTTCAATATGCTGATCTTTTCCCGACACCATAAAAAGCGAAGCAAGAACCTACCTTATTAAGTGTTGAGAAAGACCGGCTCCGGTTGAAAAGCCGACTCCAAATCAAACTACGTCTATCTCTGTATGCTGTTCGTGTGATGTGCGTGTGTGCGCGCAAACACAGCTGTTGTTCTCTTTCTTGTCTCGTGCCTTGCTTCGCGTGGCAGTGCCGTCCAGCGGCAGACAGTGCGGGGGTTCCCTCAAGGCGTCGCGAAGACAGAGTGAGTCATTTCGTGGAAACCACCGAACGATCGCAGAGGGCTTAACGTGGGCGACGCAGCAGCGCCGTTGCGTCACCGCTGATACGTGTACAGGCAGACGTCACAGACCCTTCTCACGCAATTGACCGCTATACCGCGTACGGTGGCGCTTAGCACACAAAACGCGTTGACGCGTACTAGCGCAATGTGTTTTTCCAGCACAAGCTGTTTTGCATGGAGTCACGGTTAGCGTATATCGCGTATATCATAATCATCGCTGCCATATCTTTTTCTACTGTAAATATCCTTTAAATGCGAGCTAAGGGAGAACAGTACAGCTGAAATCATATTCAGTGCAATGTGCACATTATTTCGCGTATTTATGCTTCGCACGCGCTTGCCGAAGCCCCGACAACGATATAAGATATATCAGCGTTTGAAGATGGGTACTTGTATGGAGCTTGCAAAGCGTTCTTTATTGCGACCCATCTCCGAAAAACACAGACATTAAATAACCTTAGTTGCCTTAGTTATCTGATTGATAACTAACATGATTGCGAATAATTTTGTTGTGTAGTTTAAATCGTAAAGTGTCCTTGAATATCTCAAGAAATGTGTTAATGTGACCTTAAGTACGTATGATACAAGGTGGAAACGTTAACTTCGATCTGCATATAATAATATTCTTGGGGAAATTTTCAAGCTTCTCGTTCAAACAACTGAAGATAATCGAAGCAGTAACCATTCCCGTCAGTAACTTGTACTATAAAACATGGTGCTGGAATAGTTGGGTAGTTATAAGTCGCACCTTAAAAGCATATCACTGTGTTGGGGAATAAAAGAAGGCGCCCTATAAGGAAAGAAAGTACGGAATTCGCATTCCAAATTTATCCATACCAAATCCTATATAAACCGATCATTGCTGGGTTGTTTCACTGTTTCATCTGCGCCTCTCGTAAATTTGCGGAATCGGGAATATCAGGAACTTGCACCGTTGCACCGTTCCCATGTCTGTAATGCTGGAAACCTTTCAAAGGATAGTCAGTTACCACACTTCGTGAAAGAGAAAAATAGAAAATGTTTTCAATGGGCCACATTGCGTTGTTTTATGAACCCAGAGTATGCAAAGTCTTAATCCGAATTTATTTTACACGGCAAGCGCGTCGTGTTTCCTCCATCGGCTTTCTGCTGATTACACATGAGTGCCAAAGAAGTTTCCGTTGGTTTGGAAAGTTGGTAACAGAGCTGCGATGGCCTTCTTACTGTCTCGTATGGCGGCGCGTATTGCAGCATCGTAACAGAGGCGTTCCGCGTTCCTCGAATTGTTACTGATTCGTGTACCCGGCACCTTGTCCCGCTGGAAGGTTTGCGTACGTGACGTCGAGCCATTGACGTCACGGGGAGGCACAATGCACTTCGAGATCTGCAGTACAAGCAATCGGACCGTGGCGCTCATCGGACCATTAGCAGAGCCATCGTCTGCATGGGTGGCCTTCGCCTCTACTGCAGTCGACGATCGAGGAGCAGCCGCGCGGGTCTAGTTTGGTAGGCGCCTGACTGTAGCGAACAACTCTCTCTCTACGCTAGAGCTACGCGTTAAAAATAGCTTCAGACTGTCGGCAGATCGACAAGTAACGAAGGGTGTGCACGCAGGTTAAAAAATTACCCCAGACAGCTAACCCGTGAATTAATCCTCTCAAAAGGGTTAAAGAATATAAATGAAGAGGAAGACGACAGGTGCATGGTTGTTTCCAGCTCGGCGTTGCCTCTGTCGGAGGCAGTTGCTCACCAACATTCGCACTGGCACCAACACCGTAATGTGTAGTGCTGGGTCCGTACTGCATGCCTCCAAAGTCCTGCTTTTCTTATGGGACATCAGCTTTATTCCTCAGGAAACTGTCGAATATTGTAAATATCCGTTAGGAATGCATATATATTGGTAATATAATGGTGTGAAATCCCGATGTGCAGCAGATCCTACGTATTAATGTTTGCCCCACACTCTCTACGAATAGTTACTGCCGCAGAAGGGGTGCTTTTTTGACAATAATTGTGAGGCAATCGTGGAATATTGTAGCGTGTTGTGAGCATGTGACGAAAATGATCCAATCTTTCGATGCACAGCAAACACTTATTTTCAAAGTTTTTTTGAGCCCGCACTAAGTAGGTAACACTCATAGAAAAGCATGAGGGTGCGTTTATGAGTGCAGATAACAATTAAGAAACGCCCTGAAGCATTATCTCTGGATAAATTAACTGTTAGTGGGAAATCTTAAGATGATGAGAAAACAATTACGATCATAAACAACTTCCAAGTGAAAACTTTGCTCCACCCTAATTAAACGGAGACGGATGCATGACTCAGCTATCGGGAGATGCGTTCATGTTTCTGTCCAGAGCCAGACAATCACGTTTCAAAGGCCGAGGGTGAGAATTTAAAAAAGTAAAAACCTAGCGGCTGCTCCTACCAGGTATGGCGCGGACATGGCGCGGACATGGCGCGCTGCGGCGCAGTTGAACGCATTCGCAGCGTCAAGAAGCATCTGGCATTCGCTTAGTGTAATTCTTGCCCTTCCGCACATCACATCCCGAAATGCACTGCGTAAATAGCTCTGAGTGCAAGGGGATAAGTGTTGACTGGGTGCATGTGCATTCGTAGCTGCCCGCACATTCGCTTATTTAGTTAGAACAGAGCAGCACAAAATCAGAGCCATCTGCGGCTAAACCAACAGAGTCAATCTAGAAAAAAAAATGAAGGGGGGGGGGGGCTAGACTACTAGGAGGATACTTTTAGCGCTGAGACTCTCGCATCCATACATCACAATTGGAAAGACCATAGCACGGGTTATACGGATCTTGGTTGGCAGACTAATGTCTCTGCTCTTTACTAGGCGGTCAAAGCTAGCCGTGGCTCTCTTTCCCAGAAGCAGGCGTCTCCTAATTTCATGGCTGCAGTCTCCTTCCGGGGTAATCTTTTTACGCATATGTGCCAGTATATCGGCTATCGAAGTGGGGCCACCCCCAGCAGCGCTATGATAAAATTCAAGGGTTGACCGTTTGGTGGAGAATATTCACGTTGATGTCAAATGATTTGACATCTCCTGAAGATAATTGCTAATTGATAGAAAGTATAAAGTTGTGAGAGTCGCGCCATGACCTTTCTGCCTCGAAACCGTGAATATCGCGGACCTTTGGGCGGCCATTACGGCCGAACTATTTGCCACGTAAGGTTCCGGATGGTGTCAAGCGATTTGTCTTGTTGCGCGTTATACGATCTAATACCTAATATAACGAATAAATGTTCCGGATATAGCGAATGTGTTTGTAATTCCCAATATTATAGTACCCAATCCACATAGTAGATGGCGATGCTTGCGTATTGGAATAATTGGAATAGGGAACCCACATGTGGGCTTCCTACTCGTGTACATTCCCGTAGTTAATACTGAGGCAGTGTTGATGGAATTTTTAAATCTGTCTTTCCCTTGGCCCACTTTAACACAGAGTCATTTACAGGGAATAGGACGGCCTTTATTTTAGTTGAACGCATGCGAAGAATCGTTAATTGTTGTTGCTTAGTTATAAATTCGCGAATGTGTATGGACATTAAATGCATTTCTAGATTCGGCTGACACGTACCTGGTGCCCGTCTGGAATAGTTCTTTACATGCTTTATACAGCCAGCTGAAAGCTGATGACCAGTTTCGATAATAAAGAGTGGCGGATATGGAATCAAGGCTTTGTATTCAAGGACACTTTTTAAAAACGTAAATCTGGACTTGCGAGCAATCTGTGTAATGACACTGTTGGCTCTGCCTTTTTGTAATTTTTCGGCCGTGCAGAGTACAGCCGTGAGCAGACATGTATGGAACGCTCGAGATTGCTGTGGAGTGGTAAAAAAAAAAAGAAAAAGAAAAAAATTGTGCCCGTCCTCGGTTTACGGAAACGAGGCTAGTATCTGACCTGTGCCTATATGAGCGCCCTCTGGTAGAGGCTTGGGCGCAAGTTGAAATTTTGTTTTCTATTGCTTCTCAACGCGCCGCAACGAGACGAGTCACAACGAGTAGTTTTAGGCTGACTTCTCTTCACGGTCTGGAATATTATTTCACGTTATCTCGCTTCGAAAGCGAAAAGAACCCTAAAAGAGCACGGCAGCGGCACTGTACCTATTGAAAAATTTAGACGGGATCACAGACCACACCTCCTCATCTAGAGGTGCCAACACCCCAGCATAAAAAAACGTTTTTACCTCGAGCTATCTTGAATCTGCTTCTTCACGCCTTCGCGTAGTCGATGAGAGACCTTCTTTATTAATTATGAAGCGAGCAATTACTCGGGCAGCGCGGCACGAGTGCTAAACGAAGCAGGCAGGCGTGTCCGACTCATTTCGCCACATCCCGTCTTCTCCGAATGCGACGAGGCTGCCATCGTGAGCATATGCGGCCGTGCGAGGGTACATGTTTCAGAGACTTTCGTCAGCTCTCGAGCCTTCATGCGTAACGATCCACCGCCAGGGGCGGCTCATCACATCATCCCACGCCATGCAACCATGATCGATCGTTCATGGTTGATCACGTATACCACGCCGCTCTCTGGTGGAGCCGTCTTTAGATAATTGGTCTTCATATTTCCAGGGCATCTGCTTACGTATAGCTCGTTTTAAGATACGATTACTTCAGCGTTTCGCTCTGTATAATATTTCTAAGGCGAGAGCGCTAAAGGCCTCGTTCTCACAAAACTCGGCGGCGCCAGCGTTGCCAGTGAAAAGTCAGGAGCATGCCTCTGGAAGGTTGTAGTTGGCGCTGATTGGTCAGTTTGTTGTGTGACGGCACGTGACCAGTTGACATGGCAGACTTAGCAGTACTGCCAACACGGGAATCCTTGAAATGAACGCAGAGATGGAAATCAAACCAGCCAGGACCCTCGGGTCGGGTAAGCTATACTCCGTAGCCCCTCAGGCAAGTTGGTATGACTTGGTTAAAGCAGTGACTTATATTTGGGTCGTATGGTCTTGCACCTAACGGAGTAGTTTACGATCGCGTATATTAAGGTGATAGCCTTTAATGGATCATGCTCGCGAATCGTCTCCGTCTGTCCGTTCGTCCGTAACGCTTTCGTTACGTGAGAGGTGGTAGCTGGCAGCTGACATGGCTTGTGCGGGGTTTCGATATGGCAAGCGCACATAGAAATGAAATAAATATAAACAGTATGCATGGCCTCTCTTTTGTTGTAGACAACTGCTTATTAAGCGCAACTCCTTTTGCAGGTGTGACCGCAAAACGCTTGATCGACTCCAGATCAACGAGCTAGCATGGCTGCCTAAAGGGGCGAACATAAACATTATAGAAAATATGAAGAGGGGGGGGGGGGGGGGGGGTTGATGTGAAGCAACTTGTCACGACGAGCCGTTCACATTCAGAACAAATACGTTATTGATTGCTCTTCAAGGAGAGTGGGAAGGGCTAAAGTCCGATCCAGGCTTCTCTGCCAGGCTGACTAAGAGACATCGAGGCTGCAAGCGGCGGGTTCACTCTCCTCTGACGGGACTTTCTATGCCGAGTGGAGGAGATCGAGCTGGCTGCTTCAAATGTGAACGTCTTTCTTTCTTTCTTTCTTCTTTCTTTTTGGGGGGGGGGGGGGGGGGGTGTGGATCGATAAATACAGAATTCCCTGTCAACTTGTTATTCCAGTGTATCCTGTTATGAGTTTATGATGTGAGCGACTCACCACTGGCGCCACCTACCGCTTACAGCTCCACTGAGGCCAAGCGGCCAAGCCTAATGTGGTGTGTGTGTGTGCGAGTGTCAGTTGAACGCGTGCGTCGGCGCGGAGACCTGAAGCTGAGTAGTGGGGAACCATGCCTCGTTAATAAAGTTTGTCTCCATTACCTGAGCCCTGTTCAATGCCGGACGCGTCGCCCAACTTCCGCCCAGCCTTTTCTCAGCCTTAAGTCCTCGCCCATGCCATCACAATTATGAATCCTTGTACTTCAATAACCTCCATTCAAGTGTGAATTTACGAATAAAGCAAGGCGGTCGCATTTCCCTGTGTTTAGTACACCCGTCACCAAAAATTAAAAGCTTACTTTGCACTTTGAAACTGTGTATGCTGGATAATTCATTACTGTATTTTAGTATACTTGGAAACAGTTTTAGGGAATGTTAAAAAAGAAAAAACAACTGTAACACTAGCGTCCTAAAGTGTATATGCAGTAGAAGCCGAAGTTTTGGTCTAGTATTCGGGCTCAAATTCTTGCACCATAAAAAATATAAAACATAACGGAGTTTAACTTTATAAGACTCACTTTTAACGAGCCGCACAATGAAGAAATTTCTTGCGTGCGTGAGCGTTAATGAGTGGTGGTATTAATCCACAAGAGGAATTAACCTCGACACCGCGGACTTTGCTCCACCTGCACCACTGTTTTGAAAAAATGAGCGTCTACCGTATAGGTATCCAGCTACTTATTGTTCGCTGTGCAAGGATATTTCATTCGAAACAAGAATGCCGAAAGCCTCCCAAGCGGGCGAATATATAATCCACTAAAAGCGCGCCACATTATTGGTCCGGGTTTAATTTGAAGAAGAATAAAGTACATCTCAGAGACTACAGATAGGGTATTGGAGGGTTCGATTCCCTTCACTCTCCCACCTTAATTTAGAAGCCCGAGTTGGCAGCAGCTTTCAAACCGTCCATGTCACGTGGTCACGCAATGCAACATCACACAATCTATACGGCCAATCAGCATCCTGTCGTGTCAGGTGCCAACTATCCGCCACCCTCCAGAGCAGTGCCCGTGATTTTCCGCTCACAACGCCTAATCTGACGCCAGATTTTCTGTACAACGAGGTCTTTGACGCTATTACGTTAATCCGGTGAAAAACAGCTAATGGAACAGGGTCTCAGCAACCAGCGGCAAGGACTCGTGCGTGCATAACTTGAAGATCAACTGTGGATATGGCAGGGTGTTATCGCAAACAGCTGCCTCGCTGGAATTTGGAGGGAGACCCCCGACTGCGTGCATGAAAAATAAAGAAAAAAAAAGACATTAGTGCAGCTCAATTTCCACGGGAACGCTACAGCACTTAGCGCTTTCGCCACTCCGGCAATATCAGCGCCGATAACTCGACGCAGCGACGAAGCGCGCTTGCGCCGTGTGGGGCCGCCGAGCTCAGGGTGACGCCACGACGCACATCAGAATGGTCAGGCGCTCCCGTTTGTAATCACTCCCGTTGCTTTGTAGAGAGACCTCGCTGCACTTTCAAAAATAAAAGTAAGAGAATATGAAGAGAAGTCGCACTTTTTTTATTGATCATTTCAAAGCTCGGACATGTAGGGATTTTCCTACACTTCGGAGCCGAAACAACTGTAAATGCTCTGAGCAAGAATATGAAAGAGATGAACGAGCATTTGACAAATTAAGCGCGGCGGTATAATCATCGCCGGGGGGCATAGCCATTTATGAGCTAATATGTGTGCGTGTGCGTGCGTGTGTGTGTGTGTGTGTGCGTGTGTGTGTGTGTGTGTGTGTGTGTGTGTGTGTGTGTGTGTGTGTGTGTGTGTGTGTGTGTGTGTGTGTGCGTGTGTGTGCGTGTGTGTGTGTGTGTGTGTGTGTGTGTGTGTGTGTGTGTGTGTGTGTGTGTGTGTGTGTGTGTGTGTGTGTGTTGTTACGACCAAGCATCCGCATTTGCGCGCTCTATTGTTCGCCTGTGGGCATGGAAAAGTTTTGTGAATATGTGGTGATGGTCCATTGGCTCTAAGTGAGCCTGTTTCCAGGAATCCTGTTTTGTAAGCATGTTTTGCTTTGTGGACAACCTGCAAATGCCAAATTGGCCCTGTCAAGAGAACGTCTGGAAAAACACAAAGAAACGTCCCCCTGCGGGAAATAGCAGGAAGTGCTTTCTTTTGTTCACCCTTCCAGTCGAGAAGTGCTATCCTCCAGTGATGAATGCCTCCTATCCAAAGGAGACGACAGAGTGACATGTCCGCTGACGTGCAGGACAAGAGAAGAGCATGACTCATACGGCCATTAAGTGATTTCCGGGGAATGCAGGAAAGATTTGCAATTGTCGAAAAGGGACCATGTTGGGAGCCCTATGCGGCGCCACGTGCACTCGGGTTTCTGAGAAGTAAAACCCCCAGAACCAGCCTGTGGTTTCTTTGCTGAAGAATAGAAATGTACCTCCTCTCCTCGCCGTTCCCAAGCTTTTCCCGCCAACAAGTGATCACGCCCAACGAATGAATGCCGGACCAGTCAGTGCTTCAGACCATCAGTGCAGTGATGTGTTCGATTGGATGCCGATACCTGAGGGGCGTGCCCTGGATTTGGTTGGTCAGCATCTTCAGAGAGGGGCTGGACATAGGGGGTTTTTAAGGACGCTGCAGAGCACGAAATGTCGCTCTGGGCCCTGGGTAAACGGCTCATCCAGTCGCTTCTCGCTATGAACTCTTAACGCTTGTCATTTTGCTGATGTACCCTTCTTCTTCATGTAAATATTCTTGTAAATACGTTTTCTCAAAGTGCCAGTAAACCTGCTTGTACATATTTTACCAACTTCGAAGATTCAGTCCTTCTTCAACCCGGAGTCTCTGCACGCTACCAAGTGAAGGCCGGGTCGCCATAGCCCCAGCGTCACGACAACTGGTGACCAGCGGTGGGATCTGAATCTACAAGCCACAACATCTGGTGATTGGAGGTGGATCTGAAGCTACAAGCCACAACACCTTGTGATCGGAGGTGGCATCTCAAGCAACAAGCAGGAGCAACAATCGGCCAACAAGAGGGCAGCTCGGAACATCGATCGCATGTGTGGGTGAGTGCTTGGCTTTTCTTCTGATGTGGACCAGGTTCTAGAACAGGGTTAGATTTTAGAACTGGTAAAGAGAGTGTGGAAACGCCTTTAGGTTTGGTAGTTTGCACTGTTGTTTTGGAAGTAGCCGACACTCGGAGCGATCATGGACCTACAAAAGCTGCAGAAACCGGAACTGTTGCAATTGTGTGAGGAATTGGGAATTGATACAAGTGGTTTGGCACGAAAACCTTTGATTATAAAGGCAATCACAGATTTGGGAGCCGATGATGAGGAGCTCAGTGAAGCATGGAACCTCATCGGTCAAAAAAAGGAACAGCTCAGACAGCAGAAAGAGCGGGAAAAAGAGCAGAAAGAGCGGGAAAAAGAGGAAAAGAGGCGTGAGCGTGAACTTGAGAGGGAAAAAGAGGAAAGGGAGCGCGAACGTGAGTGGGAAAAAGAGGAAAAGAAGCGTGAAAGAGAAGCAAAAAAGCTGGACCAAGAAATTGAGCTCCGGAAATTAGAACTAGAGTTGAGCAAGAGGTCGGGCAATTGTCCCCAGCTAGCGGTACCTCTTCTCAACAAGGAGGCAGATTTCAAGATGTCAAAGTACATGCAGCCATATGTGATATCAGGGGATATCGGTCTGTATCTGGCTAACTTTGAGCGAACCTGCGAAAAACTGTCCTTCCAGCGAGACACTTGGTCTCAGAGATTATTGACGGTTCTGCCCTGCGAGGCAGCGGAGGTTGTCGCGCGGCTAAGCAAGGAGGACGCGGACAACTACGAGAAGGTCAAAGCTTGCCTTCTGAGAAAGTATAGGCTTAGCGCCGAGGCGTTCAGACAACGTTTTCGGAAAGCTACTAAGTCCAGGGACGAGAGTTACCCTGAATTCCTGTACAATTTAAGAGTTAATTTGGGCGAGTGGCTAAAGAGCACAGATTCCTACAGTGATAGGGACGCTGTAGTCGAGCGAATTCTTTTGGAGCAGTTTTATAACTGCCTCCCAGAAAAAGAAAGAAATTGGTTACAGGACCGAGGCGAAATTAAGTCGGCAACTGAAGCTGCCGAACTTATTGAGGAGTATGCTTCGCGCCGACAATTCAGCAACCCAGCAGTGGATAGGCCCCGCAATCCCAAGTTCAGTGTGAAAAACCGTCAGGAAAGGCACTTTGCTAGAGTTGGAAACGAAGAAATGAAGGTTTCTTCAGGCAAATTCCCTAGAAAGGACGGCAGTGAGAAAAGTGGGGAAGTGACCAACGTGCAGAACACAAAGAATAAGCTTGAGGCTAGGAAGCCGCTCACATGCTTTAGGTGTAATGAGCAGGGTCACATTGCCGTCAACTGCCGGAAAGAAAAGATTGCTTTCTCGTATGTCAGGGACTGCGATGAAAATATGCAGCTTTTAGAACCCTACCTGCATGACCTAGTAGTCAACGGGAAGCCTTGCAAGGTACTGCGCGATTCGGCCGCAACGATGGATGTTGTCCATCCGGCGTATGTATCGCCTTCCGACTATACAGGACAGTGTGCATGGATCCGACAGGTAGTTGAGGAACAGAGTGTGTGCTTGCCGATCGCGAACGTGGTCATCGAGGGCCCTTTCGGCGAATTAACAACCGAGGCTGCCGTTTCAGGAAAGCTTCCTAAGTGCTATCCGTATTTGTTCTCCAACAAATCGGACATGCTGCTGCGAAAGAGGGGCATCCTTTTCGGAGACAGAGTTGTGCAAGCCTTAACACGTTCAAAGGCGCGAGAACTAGCTACACTGCTCATTCCAGAAAAATCCACAGCGGAGGAAACGGCAGTTAAAACAATGGTAAATGCGGAAGATAGCAGGTCAGAAAACTTTGAGAGCGAGGCATCTCAGATAAGTCAACTTGAAAGTGAGCTTGATGAGACGCGGAATGAGGACGTTCTTGAGAGTAACCTCTTGCCGCCAGTGTCTAGTAATCTCACGAGACTTTTAAGTGGAACCCGAGAGGACTTAGCTATAGAGCAAGCCAATGATCCCAATATACAGGAGATAAGGGAGCGCCACCGCGCCACTAAGACAGCAAACAATATTTCTTTCGAGATGAGAAAGGGAGTGCTGTATCGCTTATTCAAGGATAAGCGCGGAGTAGAGCGGGACCAATTAGTCGTTCCCCAAAAGTACCGCGGAGACTTACTGCGACTTTCCCATGGCAGCTCGTGGTCATGTCACCTTGGAATAAAGAAAACAAAGCAGAGGCTGTTGCAAGAATACTATTGGCCTGGATGTTTTAAGGACACGGAAAATTTTGTACGGTCATGCGACACGTGCCAGCGGGTTGGAAAGGCGCAAGATAAGTGGAAAGCTCCGATGGTGTTAGTACCAATCATTACCGAGCCGTTTCACCGGTTAGTAATAGATATAGTTGGGCCACTTCCTGTGACCGAGTCAGGGTACCGTTATATCCTCACTATGTTATGCCCAGCCACAAAGTTTCCAGAGGCTGTTCCGCTGCGCGAGGTGACGTCCGAGAGTGTAGTGGATTCGCTGCTGTCAGTGTTTGCACGAGTTGGATTCCCTTCCGAGGTACAAAGTGATCAGGGTAGCGTTTTCACGAGTGTCCTCACCACCTCATTTCTCGAGCGATGCGGCATTAAGGTAGTGCATAGCTCGATCCATCATCCGCAGAGCAACAGCGTAGAAAGATGGCACTCTGTTCTCAAACGAGTCCTGAGGGGACTGTGCTATGAAAACAAGCGCGAATGGGATACCTGCCTGCCTGCAGCGCTTTTCGCTTTGCGGTCAGTGCCGCACGAATCCACTGGATTTAGCCCAGCCGAGTTGGTGTACGGAAGGTCACTGCGCTCACCTTTGCGAATGGTGCGCGAAGCCTGGGAGGGGCGCGGAGAAGACCCAACAGTAGTAGAATTCATTCTGAACCTCTTGAATCGCTTACATAACACTAAGGAACTCGTTGAGGCCAGCATGAAGTCAGCCCAGGCTCGTTCCAAGGTGTACTATGATAAGTCAGCCCGTCAAAGGACGTTTTGTATCGGGGACCAGGTGATGTTGCTGAGAAGTTCAAGGCAGAATAAGCTCGAAGTACAGTGGGAAGGACCGGCTGAAGTCGTTGCAAAGCTTTCTAACACTAACTACGCAGTGAAAATTCCCGGTAGGCGTAAAGAAGTGCGCATTTATCATTGCAATCTTATGAAGCCTTATGTGCAGAGGGAAGCCGTGGTAAATCTAACGTTAAACCTTCCCGAGGAGATGGGGGACAACTTGATTTGCCTCAGCGGAAAAGGAAGCAACGCTCAGGAGCTTCTCAAAAAGACGGAGCAGAGAGGAGAACTAAAGAAATCCCAGCTGTCCGATCTGGGCGAGATAATAACAGAGTTTGAGGCCTGCTTCGTGGACAGGCCAGGCAGAACTGATTTGACTGAGCACGATATTGAGCTGACTTCAGACGTGCCAGTGCGATCAAGGTGCTACCGATTTTCTCCAAGGCAAAGAGAAATTCTGGATAGGGAAGTAACTCGCATGCTGGAATTGGGAGTAATAAAACCCTCGGAAAGCGATTATGCTTCGCCTATGATCTTAGTAGAAGCTCCAGGTAAAGACCCTAGGCCTGTGGTAGACTACCGAAAGCTAAATTCTCTCACCAGGGATCAAGTGTATCCTATTCCGAATATTGAGGAGAGAGTAGAACAGGTCAGTAGAGCGGCATATGTGACTACGCTGGACCTTACTCGAGGATACTGGCAAGTACCGCTCACTGAACGCGCCAGCAGATACGCGGCTTTCGTCACTCCGACGGGCAGCTACCAGCCAACAATGATGAGTTTCGGGCTCAAAAATGCTCCATTTTGTTTTTCCCGACTCATGGATAGGGTTTTAAAGGGGTGTGAAACATTCGCGGTGCCTTATTTAGACGACATTGCGGTTTTTTCCGACTCATGGGCGGACCATATGGTACATCTAAGAGCTGTACTGAGCCTTTTGCGTCAAGCTGGACTAACCGTAAAGGCCGAGAAATGTTGCCTGGCAAGGGCGACCGTGGACTACTTGGGTCACAATGTAGGTCAAGGTTTCAGGAAACCCAGCGAGATTAAGATTTCTGCGGTAGCAGACTACCCGCGGCCGAGCACGAAGACGGAAATTCGAGCATTCCTGGGTCTGACTGGGTACTACAATCACTACATCCCTAACTATTCAGCTTTGGCTAGCCCTCTGACCGACGCTCTCCGCAAGACAGAACCGACAAATGTAGTCTGGGACGAACAAAAGGAAGCCTCCTTCGTAAACCTGAAGGCTGTGCTGATTAGCCGTCCGGTATTGCGAGCTCCAGACTATGGCCGAGAATTCACGGTCCAGTGTGATGCCAGTGATCGAGGGTTAGGTGCTGTTCTCTGCCAGAGAGATGACGACGGTAATGAGCACCCCGTGCTCTACTTGAGCAGAAAACTGAGTTCTAGAGAGAGGGCTTATTGCGCGTCAGAGAAGGAATGCGCTTGCATTGTATGGGCCATTCAAAAATTGCAGTGCTATCTTGGAGGGGCCAAATTCACCGTAGAGACGGACCATTGTCCCCTGGCTTGGCTGCAAACTGCGACATCGAAGAACAGTCGCCTTCTTAGGTGGAGCTTGATTTTACAGCAGTACAATTTTGAAATAAGATACAAAAAGGGGAAGTTAAATGGGAATGCGGACGCGCTTAGCCGCTCTTTCTAAGCGGTCCGAGATGTTCCTCACCATGTATCCAAATTGATAATCAGGTTTTTTTTTTTTTTGTGCGCTTGAATATAGATGACTATGTAAAGCAGCACGTTTGGTTTTCGAGGCATACGTGGGTCCTGAACGTCTTGAGAGTGGGCTTTTCTCGAACAACAATGGCAGTTTTCTTTTGACCTGGTCTCTTCAGACGGGAGCCGAGTGCTTGCTTCGACATGTGGTTGAGTTTCAGATAGCTCAAGCAATTTGGCCTACAACAATCAAGACAACGCGACAAGCAACAGCGAGCTTCAAGCGTTCACGTGCAGGCCATTAAGTCGTCTCTTCATGCAGCAGCTGCGGCTGCTGCCCTCCGAGTCTCTTCTGGCGGGGGAGGAGGCTGTTACGACCAAGCATCCGCATTTGCGCGCTCTATTGTTCGCCTGTGGGCATGGAAAAGTTTTGTGAATATGTGGTGATGGTCCATTGGCTCTAAGTGAGCCTGTTTCCAGGAATCCTGTTTTGTAAGCATGTTTTGCTTTGTGGACAACCTGCAAATGCCAAATTGGCCCTGTCAAGAGAACGTCTGGAAAAACACAAAGAAACGTCCCCCTGCGGGAAATAGCAGGAAGTGCTTTCTTTTGTTCACCCTTCCAGTCGAGAAGTGCTATCCTCCAGTGATGAATGCCTCCTATCCAAAGGAGACGACAGAGTGACATGTCCGCTGACGTGCAGGACAAGAGAAGAGCATGACTCATACGGCCATTAAGTGATTTCCGGGGAATGCAGGAAAGATTTGCAATTGTCGAAAAGGGACCATGTTGGGAGCCCTATGCGGCGCCACGTGCACTCGGGTTTCTGAGAAGTAAAACCCCCAGAACCAGCCTGTGGTTTCTTTGCTGAAGAATAGAAATGTACCTCCTCTCCTCGCCGTTCCCAAGCTTTTCCCGCCAACAAGTGATCACGCCCAACGAATGAATGCCGGACCAGTCAGTGCTTCAGACCATCAGTGCAGTGATGTGTTCGATTGGATGCCGATACCTGAGGGGCGTGCCCTGGATTTGGTTGGTCAGCATCTTCAGAGAGGGGCTGGACATAGGGGGTTTTTAAGGACGCTGCAGAGCACGAAATGTCGCTCTGGGCCCTGGGTAAACGGCTCATCCAGTCGCTTCTCGCTATGAACTCTTAACGCTTGTCATTTTGCTGATGTACCCTTCTTCTTCATGTAAATATTCTTGTAAATACGTTTTCTCAAAGTGCCAGTAAACCTGCTTGTACATATTTTACCAACTTCGAAGATTCAGTCCTTCTTCAACCCGGAGTCTCTGCACGCTACCAAGTGAAGGCCGGGTCGCCATAGCCCCAGCGTCACGACAGTGTGTGTGTGTGTGTGTGTGTGTGTGTGTGTGTGTGTGTGTGTGTGTGTGTGTGTGTGTGTGTGTGTGTGTGTGTGTGTGTGTGTGTGTGTGTGTGTGTGTGTGTGTGTGTGTGTGTGTGTGTGTGTGTGTGTGTGTGTGTGTGTGTGTGTGTGTGTGTGTGTGTGTGTGTGTGTGTGTGTGTGTGTGTGTGTGTGTGTGTGTGTGTGTGTGTGTGTGTGTGTGTGTGTGTGTGTGTGTGTGTGTGTGTGTGTGTGTGTGTGTGTGTGTGTGTGTGTTTCAGAAAAAGTCTTCTAGGATCTAGAAATGTGTATAAGAAGAGGTAGGTGCACACAGACGAAAACTGATTTATTTCCGACGTTTCCGCCGGGTCCAATCCGACAGCCGGGTTTTCTGTCGCGCCGCCAGGATACATGCAGCACATGCAGCATTGTTCCCGGCGATAAAAATTTAATCAGGGGACCAGAGTATGGCAGGCCCAGAGGCGGCACTTTACATAAGTGGAGTCGCTCAAGCTTCGCATTCAGAGTAAGCCTTTTACATCCCGTTCTCATTCCGCTATTTCTTATTTTTTTGTGTAAGTTGGTTTTTGAGGAAAGGAAGGCGCTGTAGCTGCCTAAATTCTCGGTCGGCAGCCACAATTACAATTAACAACAAACATTTCGAGGTACAATTGTCGTTGGTTTGAATCCTTGTCACAAAATAGCCTCCAACTTGACATATAGCAGATAGGTGCTAAATTGGAAGTGAAATAGTGGGTGGTGGTAACACTTATCTTCAACTGCTTTCGGCATAAGGTGAGACCGCAAACAACGACTGACACGAGCCAATAGTAGCACAGAATACACACTCTTCCGATTGCCATGCTTGTGCCTTTGCACCGCCAGGGGAGCATATCATTTTTGCAGACAGTCTGAAAGCAAACACGGGACACCTCGGTGATGTAGCGTCTATGTTGGAAGATCCTTCTTTGAGACCACTCGTTTTTATTTACTTTTTTTTTTTTTTCATTACGAGTAGGTGTTAGGAGGTGGAGGGAGCTGAAAGTCAGCTTCTCCGCAGCGCGCGGGGCAGTCGTGGTGGGGTCGGAAAGCTGGAGGGAAAGTTAAAATACGTTGAATTCCGTGCAATTCATTGCCATAGCATTAAAAGATGAGAGCTTCTCCGGCTCCACACATACCAGCGAGGGGGCTGAACGCGGCTGCGGTATCTTCGCCCGGAGGCGTTTCGTATAAATAGACTTTTCAGCTGTCTGGTGTCCCGGCCCAGCCGTACTGGCCAACGTTACTAGAACCGGCAACATGCTGGTAGAAGCTGTTTTCGGCAGCTTTTCTTTCGTCGGATATGAAATACAAGGAAAATTGTCGATGCAGCATTCTTACGGTTAGGTACAACCTGGTACGGGTTGTACTCTTGGAATGTAATTCGTGATTAATAACGCATCGAACAGCAGTATAATACTTAAAACCTAATAAAATATAAAATAATTTATAATGTTTTACTGACTACTAGCGGGTAAATACTGACTAGACTGATGACGACTGACTGATGGATGTGCGAACCAACCGACCAACCAGACTGCACCGGACAAGGCTGCAGTGAAATGTACTGAAAAATGAATTTTACAAACTAGTAACCTGCTTGCTTGGCTGACTGACTTAAATGACTGACTGACTGACTTAAATGACTGACTGACTGACTGACTGACTGACTGACTGACTGACTGACTGACTGACTGACTGACTGACTGACTGACTGACTGACTGACTGACTGACTGACTTAAATGACTGACTGACCGACTGACTGACTGACTGACTGACTGACTGACTGACTGACTGACTGACTGACTGACTGACTGACTGACTTAAATGACTGACTGAGTGACTGACTTAAATGACTGACTGACTGACTGGACTGGACTGATTGGACTGACTGACTGACTGACTGACTGACTGACTGACTGACTGACTGACTGACTGACTGACTGACTGACTGACTGACTGACTGACTGACTGACTGGACTGGACTGGACTGGACTGGACTGGACTGGACTGGACTGATTGGGCTCAGCGGACTGAATGGACTGAGTGGACCGACTGGATGGACTGACTGGACTGGTTGACTGGACTGGTTGATTGATTGATCGACCAATCGACCAATCGATCGATCGATCGATTGATTGATTGATTGATTGATTGATTGATTGATTGATTGATTGATTGATTGATTGATTGATTGATTGGTACGCATACTGTCTCGAAGACATAGACGCACGTGGTGAATGCGAACAGCGGCTAGCTCATTCCTCATTTTCAAACCCGCCGAGAGACACTGTAAAATGTAGCCTAACATTGTTTTTTGGCTGTCTAATGGACCAAAGAAGCTACTTGTAGACCGTGAAGCGAATGACACTGATGACAGCTGTACTCAAGCACACGTTGTTAACGGTGCGCCATATACAGCGCTCGCCGAGCGGTGAAAGTCGCCGGCAGCGTCGTCGTTGTCTCCTCTGCGCTCCTGTATCCATATGCACGAATTCTGCGGCAGGGCACCTTGCTCGATTGCTGGCATAGCAGAGCTTTCTGCCACTTGGTTTCCGTGGGCGAACCAGTATGCAGCCGGGAAGGGGAAGCCAAGAAGGGGGGGGGGGGGGGGACGAAGTGGCGCTTCCAGGCGTACAAGCGTCGGCGAGACCAGGGTCGCCCTTCGGACCACGAGGTCAAGGGCCTCTCAGCTTGCTGCGTAGCCAAGGTCGCCTTCGGCGAGCAGTACAAACACGGTATCATCCTTTACCACAGCGCTACCATACACCGCTGCCGTAAGTTATCCTTCAGAAACGCATGCGCTCTGTTTTGTTGATGAAAGTGGTATATATAAACTGTCTATTGCCTGAATCCGTCTGAGTACGAATACTAGTTGTTTCGCAGTATGCGTACAATGACCGGAATATTCAGTCCACGATACTCTGCACCCACGATGTGTACGCAGAGCTGTAGGGTGTTGAAGAACTTTCCTTCCTTTTATATGAGTCACTCCAACAGAGCAGCTGCAAAAGGCAAGTTGAGAAGCGATGCGCAAACTTCTGGGCGTACTATACGTAAAGCTCAGCTCTTCAATGATTCAATGGTCGAGAGGTCACGTTTTGCTGAATTTTTATGTAAAGTCACTCACTTTCGCTTATGCTCCTGCCAACTTGAAGGAGAGGCTATAGATTTAGTTCTTCGATATCAACTGGCGTTCTTGGCGATCAAAGACAAGGCCCATCTGACAAGTATCAAACCGACAAGCGGACTGATAGGTCGAAGAGCCTCGACAAAGAAGGACAGAGTGTGATGACAGTGAGCAAAGAAGTTGCCTCGTGCACTGCACAGTAAAGTTGTCATTTTTTCACACTGGCAGCGACTGCAAATGTCAAGATGTCTGAACCTCGCTTGTCAAATGCGTTGGAGCACTAGAAGAATGTCCAAAGAGAACACTAATCAGTAGTAGGCGTAGACTCGTTGTTTTGGCATTTGATCAGCAGTTAAGTATAGTTAGCGCTGTTCAGGGGCACCCTATCCCTCATACGTACCCGCGCTGTTTATCAGTTCTGTTGCAAGGCCAAGTGCCACAAAAATGCAAATGAAGAGCTGCGGACACGTTACTACAGACTCCCGTTAGTCGTTTTCTCTGTTTGACAGGAAGCGGTGCGGTGAAATCAGGCACGAGCGTTGTGGAGTTCACACGGTCGGCTCCGACCTTCTTCCGGTCTTGGCAGAATCCGCGCTCCCACTGGGGTACCCTTTGGCAGCGACACCGTGACCTGAGAGCAGGCCAGCACAAAACGCACGGCGTGGGCCGGAACTCTCGGCTTGGAAGCAATTTGGATGGAAAAACGGTCCTTGAGTGACAAACGGGTGGGAATGATTGAAGGTGCGAGCTGGAATTGCTCAACTGACAGCTGGCATCTAGTCCCATGCATATCTGCTTCTCTAGGGTATTTTTTTTTTCTCACTAGGTGGTAAGGGTACACAGAAACACATTCCTATATTGCAGAGCACACCTTCCCAGCTTTTAAGCTCGGAGACTACAGATCAATAGGTTTACGTTCGAAGAAAGCAACTCAAACATTAGAGTTATTACTCTGTAGATGGCAAGGCAGTGAAGAACGTGCTACTAAAGGAGGTTTAAATGCTTATCTGGTGACATGCCCAGTCATCTTCCATATTCGGCGTCCTACATCTCAGGGTCGTGTGCGAACCTGCAGTAGCGGAATAAAGAGGTCTTGCGATAAAGCGGGATCTTATATAGGATATAAGTTATCTTTATAGCATTTTCATCAGGCTCGGTGATGACATTGCACATACCAGGATCATCTTATGCAAACTCATTTGCACGTGCTTACTTCATCGCACCGAATGAAGTGCGTTTTGCCACGTCACGCTCACGTCCCCATCACTTCCTGGACCGTCCTGGAATGTGTTTAAGGGGACGTTCGCATGTTTCTTGATTGCACATAGAATCACAGGGCTAAAGAGAGCCTTAGCCAAAGAACAATGCTGCTATGAATTGGGTGACTGTATGCAACTAATGTGTCACGCTTTTCGATAGAAGCACCCAAAAGGAGGCATCTTTGTACTTCATGGCTCGATGCATTGTGTCTCACTGCCTTATTTTTTTGCTACCAGCGTGCATGTTTAACACAGTCATTCTTTCTCTATGAAGGGGGGGGGGGGGGGGGGGGGAGCGCGAGTATATTCAATCTACTACCACAGGTATGATGCGTGACTAGACGGAGGCGCAGTCCATCCGTCCCTGTTTCGTAAGTAGGCAAATATGCCGGTCCGGTTTGAGCAAATGCCCTAATTGTCTAAGCTAATAAACAATATCTGTATCTCAGAAAAAGAACAACGTATCTGATTAAAGGAGAGGATCCTCTCCTTTAATCAGATACCTTGTTCTTAGGTCTCGAGACCTAAGGCTAGACACCTATAGTTTGTTGTGGCGTAAAGGCCACACACCAATGCCCATAACAGTGTAACGGCTTTGCGTGCAGGCATCGCACGTGACACAGAAGTCACCTGAGAGTTCACCAATTACCAAGACGGCAAGATCAAGGTACGTAGTCATGCTGTTTTTCTGTTGCCACGACTGTTGGTAGCAAAGGCGCTGATGTGTGATTGATAGCAGGTTCGTACCAAGGGAAAAAAGCTTTACGTCACCAACAATGCGGCCTGGTGCTCCTCGCCATTG